>NC_091812.1:32632045-32935075 GCF_041296235.1 Equus asinus
TGGTCTACAGCAGCTGAGCCCAATCAGAAGTCAGAGAACAAAATAAAGGAACACTAGAGAAACACATGCCTTGTCCAAGGCTGTTTCTCACTTTGGCATGTTGGTTCCTTTTTGCTTATAGGAGGCGGGCTTGTTCAAGCTGGGAGGTCATTAATGATGCTGCTGCATCTTATCCTTTCTCTGGCTTTCATTCATCCACCTCCAGCCCTCCAACTCCTTCCTTCTCTGTACTGCCAGCCAGAATGGATGCACTTGCTTCTCTGTTACTTGTACAACCCTATGGAGGCATCGTTTGATGAAAAATTACTTTAAAATCATCATCATCATGACTAATACACAATAAAATTATTATTCAGTATCAAACGTTTTGGAGACTCTGAGGTCTATGCAAAATCTTCGAACCAAATAAGATTTTTTTCTTGCATTTAATGAAGAGAATGACTTAACTTGGAAGCATAGCTCAGTAACCGTGACCCATGTTTGCAATTAACTAGTATTTTTGTCATAAGTTAAGATTTGCCTGTAGTTAATAAAAATAACTTTTAACCCAGTAAAACAAAATATTTCTTCAGTGCTTTAGGGAAAGTCAACTCAGATTATTGAGTGGATGTGAGAAACCAACAGGAGTTTTAAAGTGAGGGCATACAGGATCTATGTGTTATGTAATCGAAGCATTTTTGTGTGAAAAGTTTTACCGAATGTCATGGGTAAATGCAATGGCAGTCATACATTCAATGTCTACACTAAACATGTCTTGCATCTAGTAGTTTCCAAATAAGTAAATCCAAGTGTAAGAAGAGATTCTACTTCAGTCAACATCTATCGATCATCCCCTGTGAGCCGCCTTATCTCATTAAACCCACAACCCCTGGACTTGGGCATCATTATCTCGATTTAACAAATGAGGACACCATAAGTTACACAGTTAAGTGACTTAGCCAAACTCCCACAGTTATAAGTTATAAGAACTCACATAGGAATCTGGGTCTTGGATACCAAAGGCGAAACTCCTTTCCATTTTACCAAATGACCCCAGTTACGAAACATTTACTGATGGCCAGGTGCTTATTACGTTAGCTTATCTTTAGTCTCAAAAATCAGTGGTTTTCAAACTGGCGAATATCAGAATCGCCTGGAGAACTTAAAACACATGCCCAGGCCCTGTCCTCCTTTAAGTTCTTTATTAGCTCTCCACCAAAATTTGAGAACCTCTGGTCAAAAGCATCCATATTACAGATGATCTACAGAGGTATTAGTTTTCCCAAAGGCAATGGTGGTGCCACTGGTGAGCTTCAAATGGTGGAGCCAAGACAACTCAATCTGGTCCCAAAGTCTTTGCTTCTGAACTTGGAGTGCAATGCCAGTGGAGACAGAAGGCATGGAAGGCATATGCTACATAGGATCAGCCTTCATTATCGAAGATGAAAAAAGATGGTATGACCACTGATAAAGAAGAAGAGAAGTCCTGCACAATGAAATTTCCAAACAAGGTCTTGATTCTTGGGGAGCCAGAGTTGATTTGTAAATAACATGTGCAATGTGCCAATATGGTTGTTGATGGTTGAGATGCTCATCTCTTCTTTCTGAATTGGCCATCCTTTGTTTTTTCCTCTGCTCTTGGATTTCCATGAATTTTTGTACTAAATGTGTTTCTCAGTCTCTCCTTTACCTGAGCCTCCTTACTGCACTTGAATGGTTAATTCAACTGTGTATGCGTGTGTGTGCACATACATACATCACAGCTTGTTTGAGATCCCCGAGGTTAGCTCTATAAAGAATATCAGAGGAAGTGGTCCAGGGCTAGGCTTCCAAGAAGGAAGATTTGTCTCCACTGTTTCAAAACTCTGTTTCTGGCAAATCTCTCAGATAAAGGGTGACCAATTGCTCCTGCTAGTGCTTGCTACCTGAGCAGCATGATCCATTTGTCTCACGGAGAAAAATCAAAGGGCATCCAAAGGGAAATTGAAAACAGTATGCAGTAAGATTTTAGAGGAAACAGCCTACAGGTTTAGGGTGAAATATAAGACTTCCGAGTGCCTCTGTGGATTCTTTTTGGGACAGATAGAGACAGGTTAATTTTTTTTCAAATGACAGATTTGGGGATAGAAACTACTCACTGAATTGAGGAGTCAAGACAAACAATAATCATATCTATTTTCCAAAGAGTCCAGTGAGTTTTCAGAAGTGCCTAAGATTCAGGGGAAAAAATCTGATCTGGATGCTCATCTGGTACATTGCAGCCTCTCTGGGTCTTTTGCAGTGTGAATAGGAAGCTGACAGTGGGCCATGCCCCTTGCCTTTTCACACCAGCCTATGCATCAACACAGAGCACCCCTCAGTTCAGGGAAGATACCACACTGATACCCCGTCAAATTTCCCTCCACACTACACAATGATTTTCAGATTCCATTCTTGCATTCTTTATATGCAAAGTATTAGAAATCATAAAGTGTTCATCATTTTAAAGAGGAATCTTAAGTAAATACTTCAGCTGTAATGATATCTAAAAGGAGAGTGAGTTTTGTTCCTCATTAAGACAAAACAACGCTGGACGTCCTCCGGTTGTTCAAATATGAGCAAGTTCTTTCTTTCCTCAAGCCCTTGCACCTGTGCTCCCTCAGCATGAAACACTGTCCTTCCTTCTACTCTCCATCCCCGTCCCCAAATTTCTCATTGCTGACTCTTTATTCTTCAGTCTTAGCTCTAATGTCACCTCCTCAGAGAAGCCTTTCCTGACCACCTTATGGAAACAGGTCTGTGCTTTGGTGTTCTCTTTGCTTCATAATATTTCTTTCACACCATTTATATTGTACCCCATTATATGTTTGTATATTTCTTTGTTTACTTCCTTTGTTATATATTTGTCTTTTCCCACCATACTTATAAGTACTATAAAGGCAAGGAACACCTCATCACCTAGCATCACACTTAGCACATAGTCTCAAGAAACTTTCACTCAATGGACCAGCAAGATCAGAGATTAAAAGTTCGCCACTTTCTTGTCTCCATTCCCTACCCATTACTCTCCAATCATGCCGTCTTTATATTCCAATGGAATCCTAACAAGCTTTCAAAGAAACTTAAAGAGATAATATAGGTTGATAATGAAAAACTCCCGCTTTGCCACTTCAGAGGTTGGTGAACTTGGGAAAATGCTTTACCTTTCTGTGTCTAAGTTTCCTTATGTATAAACAGGAGATGATAATTGTATGTATTTCAAAAGGTTGTAATTAGTCTTAGTTAGGTTAACACATGTTATGTACTTTTTTTTTAACAGTGGCGAGCAGGTAAATTCTGGCTATTATTCCTCAGGAAATTTGGCTTTAAAAGCTCCATACAGGGGCTCCAGCACCTGTAGGAACCCGAAGTTCACTACAGGAAGATTGAAACCACCCAACGGAGAGCTAGTGTTGTTTGTTCAAATACTGAGATGACATCTGGAGTCCTCACTTTAGCTTCTTAACTTCAGCTAGAAAGTAGCTTACTGTAACTATAATGGACAATCTGCCTCGTCAAGCAGAATTCCAAAAGACTTTAAGACTGTATTTCCACGCCATCTTCATGCTTCAAGGAACAACAGCTTATGTCATTAGCAGGATTAACTAATTTTACCTTCATAGATGGGTATGACTGGGAGAAGGGACCCCCAGGGCCTGGGAATGAGGAAGAAAGATGCTTGGAAATGGTTGTAGCAACTCTATTTCATAATTCAGCAATCAATTCAAAAGCTGAGCTGTCGCTCCTTTAGATTTCCTGTTCTCTCTCTATATATAAATTTTAATTGGATTTATCTTAGGAAATTTTTCTTTCCAATATTTCACTTGCAAAATCAACCCTGTGGGTACATCTGATCACTCTAACCCAGTTGGAGATTTGTTGATTTATCTGAAGAAACTGTTCCTTGCAGCATTAAGGTAAATCTCTCTGTTGCTATTCAAATGCTGCATTGCTCTAAGCAATTGCACTATTTGCTCTGCCTCAGAAGGAAATCAGAGTGATAAGTCATTAATCTTACTGAATCATTAACATATATGAGAAAAAGGGAGGAAGCGCTATCGACATCTGAGAGAGGTTTCAGGAACTGTCGGGGAATTGGCTGCAGCAGTAGGTGGAAGCTCTTGCTCACTTTAGAAAGTTCTGTCATCAATAAAGACAATGACTTTGGCGAGAGTCTTAGTAAAAAGCAACAACCTTAAACAAAACTATAAAGGAACTATAGTTCATTTTTAAGGTTCCCTGCCACCTTTTCACTTCTCTCTTCCCCTCCCTACCTAATGACCTTAAGATTGAGATTCATGGGGCCAGCCCGGTGGTTAAGTTCGCACATTCCACTTTGGCGGCCCAGGCTTCACTGGGTCGGATCCCAGGTGTGGACCTATGTACTGCTTGTCAAGCCCTGCTGTGGCAGGTGTCCCACATAGAAGGTAGAGGAAGATGGGCACAGATGTTACCTCAGGTCCATTCTTCCTCAGCAAAAAGAGGAGGATTGGTGACAGATGTTAGCTCAGGCCTAATCTTCCTTAAAAAAAAAAATTGAGAGTCGTTATTTGCCATGTCTCATCTTTCACAAAAGAGAATGGCTCTGAAAAGCAGAGGTACTTTAACACATTAGTAGTTACTAAGGTATCCCTTAGTATCCCACCTTAAGGTGTAGGATACTGTACTATACAAGGTGAACCATAAAGAAATGAATGTCTAATAGTGGAATTTCAGCTGCTTAGGTACCTTGGTAGAAGGATAAAGGAATAGTATGTGATACTTGGTAACATTTCATGATGAGAATGGGGCTAAAAATGGACACCATCATTTAAAGAGTGTTCAGAGGACAAGAAATCTGCAAAGAAGACTGTGAAAGAATCAGCAGAGAGCTAGAAGGAAAACTAGGATTAAATGGAAACATATGCACCAAATGTAGAAAGAGCATCAAGGAAGACGGTGTAATTAGCATTGGCAGGTTTGCGAAAGGTTCGTGGAAGATGATGCCCATAAAGCATGCAGTGGAGTTAACAACAAAAAGTCATTAGCAACTTTAAAGAGAGCAGGCTGGGGCTCAGCAAACTGAGAAGAGAATACGACCTGAGGAAGTGGAGATGACATAGTTGCTACATGTTTCAATTGGTTCTTCAGAAACTGTCTGTATCTCTGTAGTTTTTGAAGCTACCTCACCCAGTAACTCAAAACTCAAACAAAAATCTCTGAGCAGTCTAGCTCCCTCTGCCGCAGCTCAAAGTCCCCAGCACTCCCCGGCGCATTATAGGGATGCAGCACATGTCCTATTCCCCATCTCGGCTGACTGAGAGGTCCCAAAAGTGGTCCTCCGACTTCTGCTCACTTACTGGACAGAATATACTGAGACACTGTAAGAAGAGAGGAGGGTTGTCACAGGAAAGTGGCAAATTAGAGAACAAACCCTCAGAAATCAACTAAGAGGTCAAAATTCAGAACTTTATTAAATTGTAAGAGTTCTTTGGAAGGTACCTCCTCCCCCCAAAAAACATGGCTAGCTTTTAGTCTGAGAATTTAGTCAAGGTCTCAGCTGATTTCTGCAGGACCTACAAGGGTCACAAGGGATCACGGGGGCAATTGGTTGAACCCTCCTGCCCCAGGACCTTTGAAAGAGGACGTCACAGTCCACCCAGTGAACCTTCAAATCTCTGTTCAGTGACCATATTTTCAGATAGTCACATTTTGAGGCTGCTTTTTTGGTGAGATTTCTACACAAAAGAGTCAATGAAATATGCTCTTTACCAATATGTTTAATTTCTCATAACTTAAGAATGGCGGTCAATGAAAAAATTGTGATTATTTTTTGTCTGCAGGAAAATTCATATTGTCTCGATAACCTTGGACACTTCCGTCTGTAATATGTTGCAAAATTATTTTAGCAAGAGTGAAATTAAATATTCTCAAGATTGCCATGTTTACTGTTTCCAGCATAGCATCTTACCATTTTGATCCTCAAAGGATTAATTTTAGAATCAATAAAGTAAATCTTTATTTAGGGATGGGTTCACTGGGGAAGAGGTAGGTAAGAGATTTGCCCAAAGATGCTGGTTTGCGGCCAAGCTGAAAAGGGAAACAAGAGAATAGAACTTAAATCTAATTCTAAGTTCAGTGCCTGTTTCTATGCCTATCTACTTTTAACTAACCACTTAAAAAAATTTATTTCATTTTGAAATGTACCATTATAAAACAAAGTTATCTGATCCACTCTTGCATCAAAATGTGTGACAACACAAGTTCATTAATTCCTTCAAAACTCAGCTCGTGGCCCATTTCCTCCTTGTGTTAACACTGAGCCCAAGTGTAAGATCATGGATGCCTCAGGCTGATGTCCTTCTGGAGGTTTTTGAGATAGCAGAGGTGGAAAATTGGTGATAGCCAGTATCTTTTGCATGGCCTCGCAAACTGAGAGTCTGGAAGATCTTGACAAATATGAGTTACAGCAGAGAAATCTTACCTGAATTTCCTCTTCAGAGCTAAAGCCTGGAGTCAGCTGAGCTGAGTCTGGATGAGGTTGGGCTTGGTTCACTTCACCTACAGAGACAGCTCTCTCCCTGAGCAGAGAGTGCGTCCCATTGAGTCATAACGGCAATCTATTTACTGAGTCAAGAGAACTCTAGGCACAGGGGGCTCATATGGAACAAAAGCTTCCAGAGCACCTGAGGGGTGAAGATGGTAGCTTTCAGTTCATCCAAACCATCACCCAAAACATCCAACAGCAAACGATGATCGGTTCTGATTGCCACTCCTCTGCTAACCCTTTAGTGGTCTCTAAATAAATCAATTGCTTTCCAGCTGTTTCCCATTTCTACTAATTCAGCCTGAGTTTCCCTATGTGATTCCAAAGGGTGAATAATGAAGCATTCTCTTAAGAACCTCATCTTAGCTGAAGTTTTGCAGAGGATGGATGTAATTCTCTCCCTCCACGGAAAATTCTATAGCTGCCAGGTCTTCGTACAGAACTTAATGAATGGAGTTGAGTGAAGTTTTTGTTTTGTTTTAGAAATCCCTGAAAATTAAATCAAAGCCAAGCAATATATTGTTCACATCTAAAGATTGGTACATTTAATCACTTCTTTACTTATTCATTTACTGCATTGATTGACCTTACAGTACGTTTATGCCCTACAATCAACTTCAAAAGCCTCAGAGGCTGACAGCTATAAATTATAAAGTCACTTCCATGGAGCGATCGCCCCAACAAAGCTCGCTCTCCTATGCTTTGCAGCCAAACTTAATCCTATTGCTAAGGCAATGCCAGGTGTCTGTAGCATTATCCGAAAGTGTTTGAAGGAAGGGAAAAGCGCATAAATACACAAGTATTCACAGGCCTTTTTGTTTTGTCAGTAACTGGACCAATACTCCTTTCGCTAAACCTTGGAGCTTGGAAGACACTAGAGCAAATTTGGAAATGGGTAACTGATTTCAGGGAACAGCATACCAAAGGATACTACAATGTGGAGCATTTTTCATGCTTGGGGGGAAAAGTCTGTTTCCTCCTTTAAAAAGTTCACAAATATAAACAAGATCATGTTTAAGTCTCACGCAAAATACATATTTAAGTGTCTACCTGTTCTTGAAATCAGATTAATTATTAGATATAGCTAGTTTGACAGAGGTCCTGATCCCCAGTGACTTAGAAAAATATACAGGATGCACATCAGTGAGGGAAGGGAGCAAAGTAGATGCAAAAAAGTAATGAATATCATGTATTTTCAGTATACATAGGTCAATGGTTAGGTATATTTACTGGCAACCTGTAAAATGTGAACAACTTCCTGTTTAGATGGTATTTTCTATGAGATATATATATATTAGGTAATTGTGCAAGTCAGCATTGTTATTTAAAATATCCCCAGGGGCCTGTCCTGTGGTGTGGTAGTGAAGTTCGTGTGCTCTGCATTGATGACCCAGGGTTCACTAGTTCAGATCCCGTGTGCGGACCTACACACCACTTATCAAGCCATGCTGTGGCAGGCATCCCACATATAAAGTAGAGGAAGACGGGCACAGATATTAGCTCAGGGCCAGTCTTCCTCAGCAAAAAGAGGAGGATTGGCAGCAGATGTTAGCTCAGGTCTAATCTTCCTCAAAAAAAAAAAATAAATTAAATATCCCCAGCATTCATTCTTTATTTCATCCAACATTTATTGAATACCGCAATACTCTTGGTCCTCTCAACTAAATTCTGACCTCTTCTAATCTTGTCTATTTCATTGAATGGTGTCATCATTCATCTGGATGTATAAACCAGAAATGAGTGTCCTCTTTGAAATCATCCTCTTCTTTTTACCTCATACGTCAACACATCGCCAAATCTTGTTGATCTTAATCCTGAACTATATCTCAAACCCATTCACTTATCACCATCTCCTCTGTCACCAACCTAAACCAAAATCCTCTAGACTGAAGCAGAACAATAACCTCTTGAATGGCCTTCTTACATTCACCGTGGTTTGTCCAACAAGTTCTATACTCAGTAGCCGTAGTGGGAGATCCCTACTCCCCCTACCGAAAAAACCTTTCGGAGTTATCCTGTTGTTCCATTAAGATAAAGATCAGAGCCTTTAACGTGGACCTGCATTTCTGGATCCTACTTCTGTCAAGTCTACAGGGCTTCTTTCAGGATCTTGCTCCAACCTGCTGAGGGACATTTGCACATGCTTTTCCCCCTCAGTCTGTTAATCTCTTACTTCCCCTCTTGATGTAAGTCTTCTTTGGAAGAGTCTGAGTTAGTCTGAGTCAGTTTGCTTTGTTTGAACTCTCTGGGGCCCTGTTGCCTTTGCTCAGAGCATTTGAGCCCAGAATTTTATTAGTCATTCAAAAATATGAATATCTATATGATGCTCATCTCCTATCAAGCATCTGTAAGCCCTGTGCAATCAGTGAATGTGGCTGCTTTTGCTCATCGTTGCATTTCCAGCAACTACCATAGTGCCTAGAACATAGTAAATGCTCAGTAAAAACTTGAGCAAAGCAGACAGGTAGGCAGGAAGGAAGGATTTAGAATATGTGCATGCAACCCCTCACCTTACTTCCATCACAGTCAGTCCAGAGGAAAACCAGTGGATCCAACAGGAAGGCTGGTGGTAACGTAATGATAAAACAGATAGAGAGGCATCAAAACCTGAAATACTCTCACTTTCTCCCAGACCTAATTGTAGAATCATCAAATGGTAGGTTTTTCTTGCCAAGTCTTCCCATTATCCTTCCATACTGTAGGCTTATCGTCTGTGCAACTGTGCCTTTCTTTGTTATTCCGGAGCCTACCTGGGACACAACACACACTGATGCTGTCTTGTGCATTCCAAGGATTTTGGTACATTTATAAAAAGATATTGACAAATACTTTTTTTGGACAAGCAGAGAAAATCCTTTGGCACTCACATGTTGATAAAGCAGTAGAGGCCAGGAAATGCATTCATGTGGCTTCCTTAATGTCAAGGACTGAGTTTGGAAAAAGAGTTTATATGCTGAGTAGAATGTTAGATTATATACTCATTATTCTAGAAACGCCCAAACATATGGGAAAGGTAAACTTCAAGATTTATCACAAAACTTAGATTTTTAAAGTTTTTTACTAATTCAAAAAGCATTGGTGAAAATATTAAAAGGTTTTCATTTAGAGAAAATACCATCTTTCTGCAGAGAGCTCATTTTTCCCTTTCTTTCTGATCGTTCTCCTATGCAGCAAACGAAGTACACTGCAGAAAACAAAAAGAGGAAAAAGGTGCTCAATCCTGCCTTTTGCCTCTTCAAATGAAATACCCTCTTCAAACTTTATTTTATTGTTCTTATTTGGAAGCTGATGGGTATACATTTTTGGATGTAGCTCTATTTTCTGGGTTCTGTCTGTAATCAGTTTTAGCCCTCAAGAGCTCACATTTGTGAAGCATTCTTATTTCTTAATTATGGACATAGTTTCTTTGAAGTACATTTGGAATACACTGCCTTGAAATTACATATCTTTCTTTACATTTTTGTTTTTGTTTTTTAATGTATTCAGAAAATAGGAGTTTTTTAAACTTGCTCATATTTTTTTCCAAATGTAAATTACACATTTCAAATTGTTCTTAAAACTTACAACTTATACATGCATATAAATGCATTTACTATAAGGATAATTATCATTATGCCAGAAACCCTACTGAACAAGTTTCAGCAGAGTCTGAACACTGACTACCCAAAGTTGCATTCCTCATAGTTACCCTTATATAACTCACAAAAGATAGGAAACAATTCTGTTACATTGAAAAACAAAAAAAAAAAATCATCTTTTGGAAAAATTAATATTATGCTCCTTTAACCAATCCAGAACTTGGAGGAGATGATTATTGGAGCCCCAGGTTCAAAGTTATCTACATTTTCTCAGCTTTGATCATTGCATTTGACACGTGTGAATGTGTGTAGTGTACTTTTTCCTCAGCTCCTTTCCTTCATCCTGCTTTTTCTGCTCTCTCAAGCCCCACATCTCGACTAAACACACTGGCAAGACTTTGCTTTGTCTTCAATGAATGTTTAAAATGAACCGTATTCTTGCCTTTGCCAAAGTATTTATGGAAACTACTTTTGATATCTAAGTGAATTGAGTTTAAATCATATTTCACTGTAAGAAAACAGCCAAGTAATCATGTTCTAGGACGTCATCACTCCCTGATAATCCTGCATTTCATCGGGGTAACAACTCCTAAGGTAACATTGATAAGAATATGTGGTGCTCTGCTCTATCCTTAACTTTTTATTTACTGTGGGATCAAATGTTAAAATACTGTGGTTTAAATGTTAAGGTTTAAATGAATAAATAGGTCAACAATATATGTTACATTTTTTAATAATCAAAAAACAATTGTAAGTCAAAGATAATGAAAGATGATAAAAGGAAGTATAAAAATTCACCCAGAGAAACCATTTTCATGGCGCTGCTGAGTCCTGCTCACAGTTGTTCACACAGGACCTTATGTAATCTTCATTAAGTGACAAGATGGACAATTTCTTGAACTACAGTTTTGAAAAAGACGATCAATAGCCACCATTTACTGCATGCTCTCAGTATAGAACAGTATTCTAGGCAATTTACAAATGTGACCATATTGCTATCTCTTCATTTGTTTTCTTCCCACCCCACCCCAACCGTTCATTTTCTCCTGCAGATCGCTTCATTTCTCCCACCACCCCCAAACAGATGGATGTAGAATGTGAAACTGTGGGAAGCCCAAAATATTGCACCCCAACTCCACTGTTTACTACCTTGAGGATTTGTACTTTCTCTTCTATGTTCTCCGAGCCTCAGTTGCTGCATAGGTAAAATGGGAATAAAAATACCTACCTCATAAAAATTATTGTGAAGACCAAATCATATAATGTGCCTCCAGTGGTTGATACTTCAGATTTCAGAATTTCTTTCTCTTCTAGCAGACAGATGGAAGAGCTGATATTTTGAGGGCAAACTCTAAGTCTATACAGGGGAGAGAAGTAGGGGAGTAGGGGCTGGGGAGGAGGACAGCAAAAGTATCCTGAAAAACAAAAAGCAAAAAACTCTTTAAGTATGTTCAAGTACTTAGAGAAGTTCTTGGTTAAGATAAGTTTCCTGTACCAGAAAGTGTGGGAGAAGCAATTTTTGCCCTGACCACCTGAAGGATAGATTGTCCACATGTCAACATCAGCCATAAAGAGACTCAGCCACAACCCAGTGGAACATGTGATTTTGGATAAAACTGTCCCCAAAGACCATACAGAACATGTGATTTTGTGAAACACAACTTATTCTGTGGCTTAGGTTCCAAAGACGTGAAAAAGTATGAGGAAGAATTATATTTAAGAGACAAGGCGAAAAAGAAGGCAATGTTTAAATACTATTGGAATTTATCAGCCACCAACTAAATAAACAGAGGCCACTTCACACCATTCTTGAGTATGGCTGTAAAAACCATGAGAATGTAGAATCCTTTCTACCCTGAATACGTGCTAAAGCTTTCCTGGAGTGTGGAAGAAGCCATGTTTGGGTGGCCAGCTGGGAATTGTAATGATTCTCATCACCCCTCATGTTGTGCCAGAACCAGAAATGAGGGCTTTTCTTAGGGACAGCTTGGTTGCAAGCTACAGAAACCCATTTAAGCTAGATTCTATGGTAGGTGGCTAATCGTCAGGACAACCTCTCAGTTATCCAAGGGCAAGGAGCAAAGTTCAGCCAGGTCTCAAGGCTCCATGATCCCCACTTCTCTGCACACACCTGTTTTATTCTCCTACCTTCCTCTGCAGATTCCATTTCTCAGAGCCTCTTGGTTTCTACTTCTCCATGCCTTCAATGGCTCTGGTTTGTCATTATGTTTCCTTTGAATCCAATTAAAAATGTTCAGCTTCCAGAGACAATAAAGTAAACAGAGAGGCAATCCCATGTTCATAGTCAATGTCACGAGAATTCGAGTTCTCCATATTGTCTCAGCTAGGTTTTGTGAATGTCTGTTAGATTAAATTCTCAAGAAAGACACCATAATTGGCTGTAGTTAATCTCTATGAGTTCCCTTAGGATCAGGTTTCCACACTGATCTATCATTGTGGCCAGAGGGTCAAGATCACCTGTATTAAATCCGACTGTTCCTAGGATCATCCTTTTAGCAAGAAATGAAGAGAGAAGGCAATTTTTAAAAGCGGGTGAGGGGCCATGGTCTGTTGAGACAAGTCCAAATGCCCCTAATAGAGCTTTAGCCTGCAGTCCTGCAGACAGCATTATCTGCAGTTCACAGCTGAGGAAACTGAGGCTCCAACATATTGATGTTCCTTCCCAATGTCACATACCTAGTAAGTTACAGAGATGACATTTGATCCCAGAGCTATGTATCTCTCTCACCCCAAAGCCCGTAATGCTCTTCCCATTTTGCCTTACTAGCTAAATATTCAGATGGCCTGCAAAGATAGGGACAATTAGTTTGGAGTCATAAGAACTCAGAAAAAATTAAGTTCTCTGAAATAGCTTGGAAAGAAGAGATGTCTCAGGAAAGCTCTTAATAAAAAATAAATAGTGCTTCTAAATGCTGTTAGAAACTATTAATTAGTAGGAGATCAGAAAGCTGTTCCAGAGCTAAAAATAGACAGGAGGTAGTGTATATAAGGGGGAGAATGGATGATACCCAAAAGGAAAATAAAGACACAGGGTAGTTGTGTCTACCTCATAATTTGGCCCTAAATCACTCCTGCCAGCATAGACTAATGGGTGCTGTGATTTTGCCAAATTTATTTTTTCATACAAAATGGGACACCTCAGACTCTGTACCCAAACCTAAAAGAAACACGGGAAGGAAGAATCCAGGAGAAAAGTATTCAGCAAGTCCTTGTGAATAGCAAAGAGCATTAAACCAACCATTGGAAATTGGCAGAACTATATAATAAAACCTTATTTCCTCTTTCTCCATGAGAAAACCTTAATGTACTTTTCTGATTTACAAAGTTAAATTGGAAGATTTAGATGCTTTTAAGTCTTGGCTAGTTGCATTGAAATTCCTTTACCTTTTCTCATGCTGTTAATTTCCTGAAATTTTCTCCCTTGTTCCATATAGCTATTTGACAGTTGCTTTGTAGATGGCATCTACCAGGATCATTCAGGGAACAGTCAATAGTGGCTTATCTGCAGCTTAATGTATTTTCACTTCCCACGTGCAGAACATGATAGTATGAAAATAAATTTGAATTTTCATAAAAATATAAGGATGCACTCTCTCAAGCTTCTATATAAAAAACTTTCCTTTAGCCTTCTCAGCTTCCTGTGAAAGAGAACTAGAGTACCATAAATTCAGATAAAAAGTGATGATAAACAAGAAAACATTGTAATATGTTGGTAATAAAGTTTAGTAGAAAACCTTGATAAGTCAGACTGAGCCCTTCAACTATGACAGTCACGGATAATTCTAGAATAAATTTTCATGTTACTTGAAATGGAGTTTCTTTAGACATGGTGCGTTTTCAGGTTAGCACTCAACCTTTAAGCTGTAAATTTTTCAATTAAACCCGATGCCTGCCGTGGGGAGAGCTGTCAACACAGGTTTCCTCTGATTGGAAGATTAGTTGACATGTTTTGAAGTATGGATATTTGCCATCTCAAATCTGCAAGGTTGCTGACATCTTTCAAAATTTAGTCTTTAAAACGCCTTCCTAAGCACATCCAGGACTGAGATTGCCCACCAGTTCTAGTTTGTGCAGGAGCAACACAGCCAAGTGCATCAGATGGATTTGCAGAAGACTAAGTAAATTACAACAAACTTCAAAAGCTCTTAAAAAATAATGGGTTACAGAGAAATGGCTTTGTTTGTTAACTTCTATTATTGAAGCCCCAGACTAGGAGTTAGAATTGAGTTAGAAAGTGCCTCTACGTTTCTCTGAAGCAGTACTATGTGAAGAAAAAGACGTGGCTTTTTTTCTGGGATATTTCAAGATCTAAAAAAGTAGTTCTGCTTTTGTTATCTGCCTACCTCTTTCCAAATGCCCGACACTTCCTTTTGGGAGAGCCTACTTTCCATTTTTTGTGAGTCTCTGTGTGGAATCATAGGTACTTGTGTGATTTTGCAAAAGAAAAAGATTTATACGTTAGTATCTCTGAATTAGTTAACCACAAATCTTTACAAATAAATACAGATGGCCTCATAAACAAATACGTTAGTTTGGGCTAGACCTGAAACATTTTACAAATGCTGTTTTGTCTCACTTTGATCTTGAGGACACTTCACTCTGAAGATCACACAAGATCTCAAACCCAGATTGGTAATTTATTTCCATTTCTTGTCAACTGGTTGGGAAGGAAACCATTATAGGTCATCTACTTGTCAATATCATTGATTATCAGTCTCTTTACCAACAGCCTGTGGGTTGTTTTCCGCCTTTTAAAACATGGATGACTTTTCTGTGTGGATTCGTACGAGTTGTTTGAGATATACAGATTGTAGTTTGATTTTAAAGGTAGGTGGGTGTTTTCGTTTTGTTTTATTTATTTATTTTTTTTTCCAAACACAGCTTTTTCTCTCCTAGTTGTGAGTGGATCGCAAGATGCCTTATTGAAACTGAGCCCTTCCGTAAACTGACTCTGTGTTCAGAGAAGTTGGGCTGGCCTCGTTTCCACATTGTAAACAATTTCTGAACCCAGGAAAGGTGCTGTTCTCCTGCAAGTCCTAATTGTGTTTAAGGGACTTCTAACCCGTATTGACAGTGAGAAATTTATCTCCATTGGGCTGACTGAAAGGAGATATTGCGCTGCTTCTTCCATCTTAACATTAAATTATTTTGGAAAATGAGTCGCTGCTAATACTCAAGCCATCTAACGCATATTCCACCAACATTTGTTCTGTGATACCTACCATGGAAACAAGATAGAATCTGTATATATGACTCATAATCTTTTGCTAACTACCCTAAGGACCACCTGTGACTCCTACAGCCTCCCCAAAACATTCCTTTGTGTCTCTAGGAAAAAGGTCTGGTTTAACATATCATTTGCTGTAGGGTGGTGATTCATCATTTATTTGCTCTTAGTACTCTCGAAAACACATTGTTTCCATCAATACTGAGCAAAGACTGGTTTTGTGTTGGAAGCATGCTGTCTCATTTTTAGATTAGTTTTGAGCCTATGAGCAATTTCAATAATACCAATGTGCAAAGTAGACTTCATTGAACACCCTTAAGCAACCCTGCTCAAATTAATCAAAAGTTACAATTTGCTGTGGAGCAAATTTAAATGTTGGAAAAACAGCACCATCTGCTGGAAAGGGGCAGGTAGGGAAACTTACGTTAGCCGAATACTGGAGAATCCGAAAGCCAAAACCCTAGCCTGGGTCAAGTCCATGCATGTCCGTGTTTGAGTAATTCACGGATGAAATGGCAGTTATGTTATTTCAGTGATAATGAGGTATTATGGTTCAGTGGAAACAGCAGAGAATGAAAGTAGGCTTTTGGTCCTGGTTCAGCCTTCTTCACCTTTTTTTTTTTTTTTTTTAAATCACTAGAACTTTGAGGAAATCTCTTCCTGAAGGGTTCCTTATATGGATCTTGGGGGTGGCGTAAGTTAGAGTACCTGAACTTCCTACCTCACAATAGTCAGCTGAGAGAATGGTTGCTAATGTGCTTAGTACCCAGTAAATCACATTAGAGCTTTAAGATCTAAGAATTAGTGTTAGCATGTCAAATTTTAACTCAGCAAGATGTAGAAACAGCGCAGACTGATGAGTACTCTCCTGCACTGCCAGAGAGACTGTTAATTGGGAAAGTAATTTGGCAACAAGAGAAAGAGCTTTAAAAACATTCATTTAGTTTGACTCAGTAATTGTACTTCCAGGAATCGATCCAAAGAAAGTCATTAGAGAAATGGAAATAAATTTATGGTCAAAAATTTCATATCAACATTACTTACGATGTTGAAATACTGGAAATGCAACTGGTGATCATCAGTAAGGAATAAATAAATCACATGACAGAATATTATGTGCATAAAATGTCATGTTTTGAAGAACAGATATGAAAAAATATTCACGATATAGGTAAAAAAATATATAGGATATGAAAATGGATGACCAGTGTGATTATAATTTTGGAAGAAAAAAAAGGAAGGAATCAAGGAAGGAAAAAGGATATGGATGGACATGCAACAAAATGTCAACAGTGGTTATCTCTGTTAACCCTGTCAGCACTGTTGACATTTTGGGACATCTTGGTTATAGATGTAGGGGGCTATCTTGTGAATTGGAGGATATTTAGCTGCATCCCTGGCCTCTCTCTACTGGATGCTGTTGTACCATTTCCCCCAGATATGACAACCAAAAATGTCTCCAGACATTGTCAAAAGTCCTCTGAAGGCCAAGATCTCCCTCAGTTGAGAGCCACTGGTTTAAAGGAAAGTAGTAAAAAAATACCCAGTTATTTCTGTGCTTGCGCATTACTAAGCTCAGCTTGATCAATAAGCTGGTTCTAGGAATCAAATGGAGAATTTCAAGAGCAACTCACTGGCTCTCCAGGGTCTTACCTAAAGAAGATTCTTGGGAAGCAGATTTGACATCTGGCAAGAAAAATTCATAGAAGGTACATACCTATGTTTGAACTGAAAACAGATTTTCTGACAAATGACCTTTAGGAACTTAGCCATCTTTCCCTGTGTACTAGCTACATTACTTTATAGTCAGTTATTGGCAAAAGAGACTCAGTTCTCATCAGTAACAGGTGATGATGAGTCACTTTTTTTTTCTTCTTTGTACTTGCTACATTTTCTCTATTTTTATCCACTTAACATGAATTAATTTGTTATCAGAAAAATGTTAAACGTGTTTTAAGAAATCCTTGGAGCAGGCTAGGAAGCAAATGCTCATTCTGGCTGCTGTTGTCCTGTAATCCTGTAATCCTGATGAATTTCATCTTCTCTTTGTATCCCTTCCAGCACTGTAAAATAGAACAAAACCTGCATATTTGTCATAGTAAATATGAACATGTATTGAAAAGTATTAAATGCCATGAAAATGAAAACACATAGTTATCTTAAGTAACATTTACCTTCAGATTTTGTTGTTGTTTTTTGGTGAGGAAGATTGGCCGTGACCTAACACCTGTTGCCAGTCTTCCTCTTTTTGGCTTGAGGAAGATTGTCCCTGAGGTAACATGTGTGCAAATCTTCCTCTGTTTTGTATGTGGGATGCCACCACAGCATGGCTTGATGAGTGGTGTAGGTCCATGCCCAGCATCTTAACCCGTGAACCTGGGCCACCGAAGCAGAGCACTCCAAACCCAACCACTACACCAGGCCAGCCCCATGCCTTCAGGTTTTCTAGGCTTCTTTTTCATTAACTAGTTTATGCAAATTGTCAAAGAAATTAATAAACAAAGAAATTTATAGGCTCTACTAAATTGTCCCTGGATAGGCACTATAATTTATAATAGACCAACTAGTCTACTCCATTTTGAAGGCCAAAATCAGAAAGACCAATCACTTTAACTCTTGGTGGGCGTGATTTTTCACAAGGGGATCAATCGCACATTTCAGATGAGCTCACAGCAAATGAGCTTTTGTGGAACATGTTTACAGAGTCCCTTCTCTTTCCTCAGGCCCCAAATATTACGTTCTATATAGCGTGCAGCTTACCTACAAAACCCCCCCCCTTTGAAAATAACATCTTTGGAGATCCAAGCTCAATATGTGGAAAGAAAACAAGACTGAGACATCTTAGCTGCACAACAATAACTGAAATCAAATAAAAATGAGCAGGCTGTTTCCCTCTCCAATCTTTCAAAATGAAATTTTCTCACCAGTGGAATATCTGTTGTGTGTGAGGGTTTAGCCACAAGCTACGTTAAAAAGAGTTGTAGTGAATTCTGAAAGCAATGATTTAGTAGAAAAAATGGTAATCAAAGGAAAGTATTATGTATCTTCAAATAGCAGCAGAAAGAATATCTGCAGAAGATCTGTAGAGATACAGAAATGTAAAAAGTGACTTTCTGCTGTTTAAACTGCTTTTTTTTAAATAGCTTTATTGAAGTGTAATTTACATACCATCAAATCAATTCATTTTCAGTGTCCTGAAATTACAGAGCTGTGCAATCAGCACACCAGTTGAACTTCCTTTTGAGGTCTACCATATTCCATTGTCCAAGTCCAGCCTTAATAACATAATGCACGGAGACATGTGTGTGTGTTTGAGGACAGGATTTGGAGAGGTGGTATTTATTCAGAATTGAATCTCTTTTGGCAAGAATTGACGATAAAGGAATGTAGTGAATGCACAGGAAAAGATGCTTAGCTTCTTAAAATTCATATATCAGAAAATCTTCTTTCAATCTGCGCATAGATGTGTATCTCCTATGAGTTCTTCTTGCCAAGTGTCAAATCTACTTCCCGAGAACTTCCTTTAGGCTAGACCGTGGAGAGTCAGAGAGTTACTCTCAGTTTTCTCCATTTGATTCCTATAAACCAGCTTATTGATCAAGCTGGGCTTAGCAATGCACAAGCACAGAAATAACTTGGTATTTTTTTACTGCTTTCCTTTAAACCAGTGGTTCTCAACTAAGGGTGACCCCTCACCCCAACTCAGGGGACACTTAACAATGTCTGGAGACATTTTTGGTTACCACAACTGGGGGATGCTAATGGCTTTGAATGGGTAGAGGCCAGGGATGCTACTAAACACCTCACAATGCAAAAGATCTCCTCTCCTCCCTCCCCCAATACACATAGCAAAGAACTATTCTGCCCAAAATGTCAGCAGTGCTGAGGTTGAGACACCCTCCTGTAAACTCACTTCATGTATCTGCTGGTCCCCACCATGGACAAAGTGTCAGGCAGAATCCGTATCTTCACTCATCACTTTACAATAACAAAAAGTCCTGTGGTCACTTTCAAGCACTTAAGGATCCACTCTAAGCAAATAATCAAATAATTCCAATCTCAGCTGTCAAATGTCAAAACTACAACTGATTCTTCCTTCCTATCTTGCCGTGCTCTCCGGTCCTGCTATTTCCCTGCCCTTTAAGGTCCAGCCCAGGTGGCCAGGGAATTACACGTCTTGTATGGTTGCAATTTGGGATCAGTGCTCTGGTTTAATGCTTGGACAATACGAAGTCTTTCATTCATGGGACACTTTTGCTGTTTCCTTAGAGATTCTCCTACACACTCTCCACCCCAGCTCCCCAAGATTTTCTCTGACTCCCTTGATTCAAGCAGCGATTCTCCTCCTCTAGCTGCCTTCTTAAGATCCCCGCTTGGTATCTTGTCCTTCCACTGGTCATTCTCTCATGGGGGAGCTTTCATTCACCATTCCAGGTGCTCGTCTGAGAGGAGATCCCTTTTAAGACATCCTCAGGCCAGCTCCTATTCATGTAGTCCAGAGCTGGTTCCCAAGTGTGTCAGTTATCTAAGGCTATGTAATAAATTATCCCAAAACTTAGTTGTTTAAAACAACAACACTTATTATCTCACAGTTTCTGTAGCTCAGGAATTCCAATATGACTTAGCTGGATCCTCTGGTCAGAGTCTCCCTCAGGACTGCAATCAAGGTGTTGGCTGGGGCTGCTGT
This sequence comes from Equus asinus, assembly GCF_041296235.1. Taxonomy (NCBI): domain Eukaryota; kingdom Metazoa; phylum Chordata; class Mammalia; order Perissodactyla; family Equidae; genus Equus; species Equus asinus. Next base: position 32,652,082 of record NC_091812.1, read on the forward strand.
CTCATCATAAAGCTCTGCTTGGAAAGGATCCTCTTCCAAGCTCTTTCTTGTGGTTATTGGCAAGATTCACTTCCATGCTGACTGTTGCACAAAGGCCACTCTCAGCTCCCCGCCATGTGGGCCTCTCCATATGGCAACTCACAACATGGCAGCTTGCTTCATCAGAGAAAGCAAGAGAGAAGAACCAGAGAGAGAGAGAGAGAGAGAGAGAGAGCAAAGAGACTTTTGCCCTCCTGTGTTAGAAATATAGTCACCATCTGTGCAGCCTTACTTTTAAGAGGCACTTAGCAACCTTCCTAGTGGGCTGCTTATTGACCCACTTGGATCTATCGCTTGGCCAAGGGAAAAGCAACCTTCTTTTCCCAGTGGAGAATTGTCACAGCACCTCAACACCCTCTCCCAAAGTATTCTCTCTTGCAGACTGTTCATCATTGATCTCTTACATAGATTGTAGGAAGGGGAGGCCTGGCTAATTGCTGACTGTACCAATTCGAAGCTTGCTTCTTTGCAAACTCCACATGGACGAGCTAGCATCTTGCTATACAATGTGAAGGGAGTTGGCAGTTATTTATAATTCAGCATTTAGGCCTCAGGAAAACTGAAGCAGAAAGTATTGTGTTTCAATATTCTGTTACCTTTTAATCAAAAGGCAGTAGAGAATAAAGAAGCAGATTATAAAATTGTATTTAAATGCACCGCGGAAAACAGAACTTGAAATGAGAACTGTGTTGAAACTAGAAGAGAGAGACTAGAACAACTTGTGAAGAAGATTACAGTCATTTGTTCAATGAAGAATAAAATAAGCAAAGAGTGAAAAGGACATGGGCATGAGAGAAATGAATCTACTTGCTAACACAAAATCAGTATGGGAGGTAATCAGACATTTTAGAAAGACTAAGAAAAAGCAATTTAGAGTAAAAGAGAAACATAGACATCAAAGAAAAGTGACCTGTATTTGCTTAGCAACACTTCTCTGGCCATAGTGTGTAGGAATATTGAATTAAGAGTGTGCAACTTGTATTTGAAGAGTTTGCTAAAAATGAATCCCTAATACTGGTCTACAATAAAATTTCCATCAACCCAGAATGAAATAAGAAATAAGGATATTATAGTAAGCCTTTCATATTTATCCAATTCAAAGTACTATCTTTTTCTGGTGTTATATTTTTCATATTTGGGAGTGTTAATATTTCCTCTTATTTATGAGATAATTTGAGTGTAGATGTCTGATTATTCAGATTGGGAATTTCATGGTTTTTTGTCTTAATCTTCAGGGATATGTTTGATGATGTATCGTAGTACTTTGTGATAATAATGAGCATATAGTTTTGGGAAAATATAGAGCAGCCAAAATCAGCTGTTTTAGCTCCTTGTTAGAGTTCTACTTAGAAGTTTGATAGAGGAGACTTTAAAATACCAAAATTATTGACATTTTTAAATGGTCTGTGATTTTCCATTATTTCTTTTCTTTCTATTCTATTACCACGTCATTATTTTCATTATTTCTGTTTTATCACCACAGCAGAAAACTAATAGGCTTTTCAAAGCACTGCCCCCACTCACTAAATGATGGAACGAAATTTTATTAAGCATCTACTATGTGCGAGGCACATGAGCATTGTGGGGGTACGGATATAAACAGGGCACTATGTTGCCTTTAAGAAGACTATAACCCAAGGGGAAGAAAGGCTTTTAATTTTTAATTTTTAATTTTCTCTGCACAACACATAGTAGGGATGAATTAATAAAAAAAAAAACTAGTCTTTACCTTTTTTTTTGGTAATCACCAAATGCTGCACATGGCATAATTTATTATCTAAAATAAATATATTGGTCTATTATGTCAGTTTCCTTTACCTAGGTTCCCCATTGGACTTGCTGGGCCAAATACGAGAAAGCTAACTATATTCTTGAAGGTCAGTTTGGTCAAAGCTGAGGAAAGCCTGTTCTGTTCTTTTGACCCCATCTAGACAAAAATATCTGCGTTGGTTGATGGACAGATGAACACCAAGTTAGACCTTCACGACTGAATATCAGTCATGGACATCCATAAATAAAAGATAAGGTAGAATGTGAGTTCTATAATAGGGAAATGAACAAAATATCCTGGGAGTTCAGAGGGATGTAAGATTAATTTTGGCTGAGGAAAGTGATGACAATAATTACATTTGAGCTAACCTTCAAGAAGCTAGCAAACATACATGAAGAGGTTTGGGTGAGGGGGAAGGACCTTCCAGGCTGGGGCAGACTCTGCCCAAATGTAAAGTCACTTGCCAGGGGCCGGGGGGTCGAGCAGAGGCCGGCCTCTAGAGCAGGGCTCACAGTTTGACTGTAGCATCAGGGACCTAAGAAAAGCGGAAGTCAGGCTGGGAGAGGAGATTCCAACCAGATTGATGGAGAGCCTTCATTTTCATGCTAAGCGGTTTGGACTTTGTTTCTTGGCAAATGAGTAGCTATTAAAGGATTTTTCACTGAGAGTATAATAACCTGGTGCTTTAGGAAAATTACTCTTTTGACAGGACAGGTGATAGAATGAATTGGAAAAGGTGGAGGCAGGGAAGAGAGAAAGACACAGGCAGACACCTCCATTGGGAAGGCTACAGTAACCACCCAAGAAAGAGGTAATGAAGGCTCATATTTGATCAGTAGCAAGGCAAGTGGAAAGGAATGAAGGATCGAATCTGTAACACAACTTTTAAGTGTTTTATAGAAAATACTGTGTTAATTTGAGCAGACCAATATATGTCTGCTTCATATGAAAAACATCTGAGCATCATCTTCCTGTAAAACTACCTTGGCATTACATATTTATCCCCTATTTTTAAGTGGGGACCTATAAAATTTATTTTTTAAACTCAAAACCCCCCAAATGAATAATCTTTGTACCCAAAGCTGACATTTCTGTTGAAACATCTCATTTTCTCTTCATCCAGTGGGTGCTCCTCTCTGAGCATCCCTTCAGATGGCTTCATTTGTGTCTGCAAAATGACCAAGCCCATACTCCCCTTCATTAGCTCAAGGCTAACAGTTTACTGCACTGATCTTTGTTTTGAAAATAACTTGCTTTTATTTTGCTCTGAGGGATGAGAGAAGGGAAGAAATGTACACAAGTAGGAAGGATCACAGGCTCATCCACTACACCTCCTAGAACAAAGCAAGTGACAGCCACTGAAATGCTTGACTAGATGCATGGTCAGTTCCAACACAGCAGCATGAAGATTTCAAAACAAAAGCAAGCCCCACTGATCTTAAGATAGAGATGATATTGGAGATGTGCTATTTCCTTCAAGATCAGAAATCATTAAAGTAATATATTCTGATGATACTTCTTTTTCTGAGACTCTGAATGTCTTGAAAATTATTTGAAATATTTTAAGTCATTATTACAGACTTTTAAAAGCATAGTCATTATTTGATTGTAACTACTGCTTAAACCATGACCTTTAATTGTCACACTACACATGTCTGTTCTGCTTCAGCATCTATCACTTTAGGAAGTTTATTTTGATGCATCATTTTATTTCTCATTGTGGCTTCAGTGACTCTAAGAGATACAGATTATGGTGTTTTTCAGCCATCATAAGAGGCCGTGCTCTAAGTTATTTTGCCAACGGAACATGGTGAGAAGTCTGTACCTTAATTTCTCTGTTCTTTGAGCTAGTCTTTCTCATGACCAAGAACATATTGGTGCACTGGGGTCTAGGTATGGCCTGTGGCCATCACACAGAGGAAAGCAAGAACTTGTAAGCTTGACAAGTTTTATGTTTTCAAGACTCTGATAGAGAAGCCAATATTTTACCCCCGGGAAAATTTACAGAGAAAAACAGTGAGTTGCTCAGAGTGTCACAGAGACTTAGGAAATTCATTTTAAAGCTAAAAGAATATAATTCATCCAGCAATCTGGTACAACCTACTACCTTTATGCTGGCACTATGAGACATCACAAAGTCTAGTCTAGAACGGTTAGTACTTGATAACACTAACCTATTCATTCATTTAAATCATTGATTATAATCATTGGTTATTTGTGTCTTTTCCTGCTGTAGAAAGTCATTTTAGCAACAGCTATTTTCCCTCTACTCCTTTGAACTTGGACATTGTAGACAAATGTACATGAACTTGATGACCTCATCCTCTCAGTCGTAGTGGTGATGTGAAAAGTGTCACACCCGGAGGAACAGTGATCTTCACCAGTGCAGTGAAAAAAAAGGTCACTACAGTCTGCATTGATTAGAGCACTGACTTTTGACCTCCCTAGAGACTCAGAGGGTGCCGTAAATCATTTCTGGATGAGCCAAATAAGCCTGTTGGAATAACTCTGTGTATAGGCAAAATTCAGAGTTCATACCTCTGAACCATGTCAAAGGAACAGAGCCCTGGTAAACAAAATCAAATATTAAGGAAGATGACTCATCACAGATTTTGAAAAGAAAAAAAATGCTGTTTCTACCATTTTGTTTTGGGTTTGGCAATTTCACCATTAGAGTAAACATAAGCTCTACTCTACATTTATAGGTTGCCTAATTAGATTTTAGTTGACAAGAACCCGTCTCATAGATTGGATGACTATGTATCCAAGTGGTTGCCTGGGAAGGGATGGATTATAAAGAAAAAGAAGGAAACTTTTGTGAATGGTGTAAATGCATGTTATCATAATTATGGTGGTGGTTTCATGCTTGTACATACATGATGAAACTCATCAAATCATATGTGTAGTTTATTGAATATCAGTTGTATCTCAATAACATTTTAAAAATAAAAAAGAGAGACTGAGCAAGAGAGGGAAACAGAGAGGGAGAGAGGGACAGAGAGAAGCAAATCTAAAGTCCCAGGCACAGTGGGTGCGGCCTCAGAGTTGGTGCCCACTACATTTTACTTTGCTTCTCTTTCTCATTATTTATTGTTTTTTTCCAGCCTTTCTTTCCAAGTCTGAGATCTCAAACACTTGTTAGGGGTCGATGTCCATATTTGTTTTGGCTTCCCGTCCACTGCTCCTTTCACTGAGTAGTGCTTTCTAAATACTTTTGTTGATTTTCAAATAAGCAGCCCAAACATGCTTTCGCATTTACTCTGCTGGGCCGCCCCACTCTCTCCTCACTCTCCTTACCCACTGTCTCTACTATCTGAGAAACTAGACTAAGAAATTCCAATTTTTTTAGCTGCTTAAGATTACTCGCTTTATCAAGGCTGTGAGGCAGCTATTTAGAATACCTTAGAATTGCTGTTTTCAATTCTTTATCAAGTATACAATGATCTTTTTCAATATATTTTACCCATGAAACTGTTGTTTTGTTTTCAAATTTTAACTTTGAGAAACTGTTTAACGTCTAGCAAATAGTTTTGACTTCTTACCTTTGGGTAAAAAATACTAAGAGAATTACAAAGTGCTTGGAAAACTGGAAACCAACATAATGATTCTCAGGGAAGATCACATTAATCCTTTGAAATATTTATTGGCCCCTTCTTTTTCCCTTTGACTTTTCCTGACCATTCTGGCCACAAAGATTTTCCTCACATTAACTTCTGATTGAGAAGGTCATAGAGGTGTTCACTTTGATTACTCTGACTCCACTCTTACTCTTGTCTGGTTAGACATCATTCTGTTGTCTAAGACCAAAGCCATTTCCTTTATTTCTGTACCTCGATCCTCACCCCTGGCTACTCAGTCACTGTCCATCCAAGCTGGGTCCATCATGGCCAGAAAGTAGAGAAGGGACATGAGATATCCAGGAGATATCTGTTAGTCCTAGGGAGGCAAATGAGGAGAAGGGGTGATGGGATATGATGAGGCTTGTTAGGAGAGTGTTGCCATAGTGAGCAAGAAGAGATGAAGGCATGAACTAAGACAGTTTCATTGGCCATGGGGACAAAGAAGAGAAGACAGATTCAAGGCATATTTAGAAATTAGAATCAATAAGACTAGGTGCCTTTTAGATGGTAAGTGGGAAAGTAAATAACAGTGGGGAGACTTTTGGCATCCAGGTTTCTGTTTTAGTCACTGATAGACTCATACTGGTGATGCTTATTAATAGAGAGTAGAGATGAGGCAGTTTTCAGTAGAATCCCATGAGTTCACATTTGGACATATCAAGTTAAAGATGCTGTTGAAGCATCTAATCATAAACAACTAGTAGATGGTTGAATATACAGCTAAAAAATTTGTAACAGAGATCTAAGTTCAACATAAGGATTTCGGTGTCATCAAATTTTAGTTAGTAGTTGAAGTACCATCTTGTATGAAGTTACCCAGGAAGGGAGTATGGAATGACATAAATGAAGAGAGGGCCTAAATGGAGCCTGAGGGAACACCGGTGTTTCTAAGGTGGTCTGAAAAACAGGACCTTGCAAAGGAGCCAAAGAAAGAATGGCCAGAAAGGGTCGAGAAAAACCAAGAGTAATTGATCTAAAAAAATGCATCCTAAAATGTGAGCTGTAGGACGTTACTCCTGTGATTTGATCCCCTCAGATGGTACTCATTGATCAAATAAGTTCGGGGAATGCTGCTTACCATATACCCTCCTTGAAGCAGTCCTCTAGTAAGGAAGATTATATATCTAGGGATTTCCTTATATAATCTAGGGATTTCCCAACATGTTGGGCCACAAAGCAATTTTCAGGCAGAGTAAACTTCATTAACATCCAATAAGACTACTATTCCTGAAACATGCTGTAGAAAAGAGCTAGTGTAATAGAAGTCAAGGTAAGAGAACTTCATGCAAAAGGACGTCCTCCATTTCCATTGCTGTAGCAAAGTCAAGGACAGATTAGGACTGAAAGCCATCTATTGCAATTGGATCTGTAATGGTTAAGAGCTCACACACAATAACAGCAATGCCTCATAGGACTTCTCACAAGATAAAAATAGTAGTTGTATGCAAACTGCTTAGACCAGTGCTGGGCCCATAGTAAGTACTCTTAGCTATCATTTGGTGACTCTTTTTCATGACTTGGCAATTTCAGTTGCACGTTGTAGCAGAATTTCGATTTCTAGAAGCTGAAGAGTGAGTAGAAAGTGATAAAGCAATAATCAAAGATTCAGTTTCTATGGCATGTCTTTCTATTAACATTATAATTTTATCAAGTTTTGTTCTGTAGTTTAATAAACTTTTAAATTAAACTATAACAGGTAGAAAGCACATAAACCAAAAGTATACTGCTCAAAAATTTGACCCAAAGTGAACATACCCATGTAACTATCAACCAGGTCCAGATAGCACCTGAAAAGCCCTACTCTTGTGCCTTCCCCATCTCTATCCATACCATCCTCCCTGAAGATAACCACATCTTGACTTCTAACACCCTGATTAATTTTATTTATTTTCAAACTTTATATAAATAGAATCATGTATTTTGTGGCATATGGCATATTTTGTTTAACATGTGGGTGAGAATCACCCACGTTGTTGTGTGTAGCAGCAGTTTATTCTTTTTCACTGCTGCATAGTATTCCATTGTGTGAACATGCCACAACTTATTTGTCTATTCTACAATAGAAACTTGGGTTGTTTCTAGTTTGGGACTAGTATGAATAATGATGCTATACACATTCATCTACATGTCTTTTTTGCCTAGGAATGGGATTGCTAGATCATAGGGTATGTGCACATTAGACATTAGGAGAAAATTCCAAGTAGTTATATCAATTTATACTCCAAGTGGCAATTTACACTCCATCCAGCGTTCTAAAGTTCACTTTTTTCAACACTTCATATTGTCAGTCTTTTTATTTTTAGCTGTTAGAGTAGGAAGATACCCATATTTCATTGTGGTGTTAATTTTCATTTTCCTGATGACAAAGGAAATCAAATATATTTTAATATGTTGATTGGCCATTTGGATATCTTCAAAGGACCTCATCAAGTCCTTTGCCAGATTTCCCATTAGGTTGTGTATTGGACCTAATTTATATACCCCCTATAATTAACTCACTCTAACCCTCGCCATTTGGGCTCTAGTTACTTGTTCAGTGGACAGCCCAAGCTGCCAATGCTGCTGCCTGCTTTCCTAACACCACAGGTTGCTTAGGGCTCTCTCAGAATAAGGGCTGGGCTTCAGCATGGCCTCCTTCATGAACATCATGCTGGGTCTGCAGCAGTTCTGGTTCCCAAGCCCAACCCTACCAGACTGTGGAGGATCTGGCTTCTTCTACCACCTCCCTAGAGGTTCCCTAAGGGCTACTTGGAAAAGCCAGGTGACTTAACCTGGAAATGTAAAAAATGTAATACCCTATTGCAGAGTATTTTAATAATGTGAGACAGGAGCTAGAAGGAAACCAGCCTACAAATTCTTCTTCCCTTCTCTCCACATACTCCTCTCAGCTAGGTGTCTCTCTATGTCCTGTCAGGAAACTGAGCAATCGGCTATGTTGTTTTATAAAGCTATGGGTAGCTAGGTATTTGCTTTCTCTTCTTCCCTGCCTCTCTTCCCTATTTCCCTTCCTCTTGCTGCCCTGGAATTTTTATTCCCCAATAAAGCATTATCCCATTAGCTTTCCCTCAGGCTCTATATTTTAGGGAATGTAGGCTATTGATTTATAGGAGTTTGTATATATTCTGGATACAGATTCTTAATTGGTTATGTGTATTGCAAATATCTTCTCCTATTACATGAATTGCCTTTTAATTCTTATAATGGAGCTTTTTGATGAATAGAAGTTCATATTTTCAATGTACTGCAATGAATCAATCTCTTTTACTTATGATTCATGATCATGTCCTAAAAAATCTTTGCCTACCCCTAAGATATAAAAATACTTTACTGTCTTCTAGCTTTATTTCACATTTCATATTTATATCTATAATCTACCTGGGATTGTTGTTTGATGATGGGAGATAGGGGTATTTTATTTTTTTCTATATGAATATTCAATTAAAACAGCACCATTTATTCTTTATCTACTGCTCTGAAGTGTCACATTGCTCATATATTAAGTGTGGGTCTGTTTCTGGACTCTGTGTTCTAAATTTGGTTCCATTAGTCTATTTGTCTATCTTTGTGCAAATATCATGCTGTCTTAATTACTATAGTCTTATAATAAGTGTTCATATATGCTAGTGTGAATACTCCAAATTTGCTGTTTTTCTTCAAGCGTGTTTTGACTACAGTCATGCGTTGCTTAATGACGGGGATATGTTCTGAGAAATGCACCATTAGAGTTTTCATCATTGTGTGAACATCATAGAGTGTACTTACACAAACCTAGATGGTAAGGCCAACTACATACCTAGGCTACATGGTACTGATCTTATGGGGTCACCATCATATACGTGCTCTATAATTGACCAAAACATTGTTATGTGGCATGCGACTGTATTTGGAGCCCCGGAATTTTAATTGAAATCCTATTGAAGACAGATCAACTTGGGGAGACCTGACATTTCCACAAGAGCAGATCTTCCAATCTATGAACATAGTGTTTCTCTCTGTTTGTTTAGATCTTCTTTAGTTTCTTTCAATATGGTTATGCTCACATCTATGCCCTCCTGGGTCTTGGCCCCACAAGTCCTTGTTGCCTTCACAGCTTCCTGATGTCTTCAAAAGTTTTACATCTATTTTGATGAACTCATATAGTTGTTCTTGGTGGGAGTATTGGTCCGAAACCAGCTGGTCTGCAATTGCCTGAAGTGAAACTCTCTCTACCTTTCAATTTAAATAGTTAATTATTATTTGCTTAAAGAGTTGATTCCCATTATTTTCAGTAGTTATGTTCTATGAAGTCACCGTGAACACTGAATTAGCAAATATGGAATCACTACTCTTAAGGGAAATCCAGCGCTGGGTGCCTGTGAGCCTCTGCTCACAGCGTTTCCATCAACTGATCAGTACCTAACCTTGTTTTCAGTGTGTTTCTGTTTAAAGTTATATTAGTTCATATATACTGCTGATTTATTTAGCACTGGACTCATGGCTGATGCACTATAACTCATGCCTGGGTGAAGCTTATCTAACACGTGTTTTCTTGGTAAGGCGCATCACAGCCCTCTTGTACTCAGGAACACTAGACGGCACTTAAGCACGATGTTTAGAGGACATTTTTAAAAAGAAATCACCAGCAAAAAGCAGAAAAATATGGCACTAAATAGACCGTAAAAAGTTTACAGTATGAGAGCTGAAACAGGAAGGCAAAGCATCGCCTTGTTTGACCTCAGCTGAAAATGTGTCTGGCAAGTCAAATTTTTTGCCACTCTGCACATGTCCACGAATGACCGTGAATGCTCCATGAGTATTGATTTTGAGGTTACAAGTGAACTCTAATGGGTAGGCAAATTAAAAAATGCAGACTCCATGACTAACAAGGATCAACTGTATTCTTTAAGTAAAATTATATTGTTTTCAATAAACTGTGCTATAAATTAAAGTACTATAAAGTCCAAGAATAAATAATAAATGTATCCAGCTCTCATACATTTGAGTGTGTCCTAGTCCAATTTAACTCCTCATTTATCCCAGATTCTCTACCCTTCCTGTTCTGTATCTGAACTTTTTAAAAGCATCATTCTTACCACCTTAACTGAATATTTAAAATCTCCATCTAAATGTTACTGTCTTGGTCTGGAGGATTCTTCCCCAAGCTTCCAGGAACTCCCAGGACTCTCCTGGCATTTACTTCCCCGACCCGGAACAAAAGGATGACACTAAGTTAACCCGCCAGAGCTCAGCAGCCATCTTCACCCTTGACTTCAGCACATTCTCAGAGCCCAGGCCCAGCGAAGGATCTTTCACCTGGCCCCTCCCACAGGCTTGTAGCAGAAAATGAAACCTATGAGCCACTCCCATTCTAAGATTTTCTTTTCTTGTACCTCTGCACTTCTCGTCTGTGATAGATATAAACTCCAAAACCCCTGGTTTCTACTGGGATCCTTTGTATATCATAGGAAATAGCTTCTGATTCACAAGACTTCCTCTCCTGAATATTATTACAGAAATAAATATTCAGCAAAAGAAGGATTACTTAAGTTATGAAGGGAAAAACAGGATCACAATTTTATTGTGTCTTCCTGTGATCTGTTATTGTTAGTCTGTGACTAGAGAAAGAGGCTTCTCAAACAAGAAATGAATCCCTTATCAGAATCCAGGTCCTAGACATGGAGGATGGTATGTCTGTGTATTGATCATCCTCTAGGCTTATTTATTAGCTGTAGAGACGGCAAATGGTTATTCATTGCATTTCTCGTTTCCAGGTATTTATAAGATATTGCTTATATTTAAGGTAATAAATCTTGTTGCCCTATTTATACAGTGGTATGCTACTCTTCAGAGTAATTAAATACACTTTATTGAGAGAAAATGGTATAGTTACAACTAAGTAGAGGCCAGTCCCTGCAGTTGGTTTCAATGACACTCAGTGAAAATTCTAACGCAGGCACTTTGGTATTTTCTGAAGATGTTCACGGTTGCTATTGGTCTCTAAACAAAGGGGAGAGGGACTTTTAATTAGTTTTGGAAATATTGATTTAAACAAAGTTAAACAGCTTTCTTTACTGCAGCACTTATGCTCTTTACTATGTTAATGCGTCTTGGGTGTTTCCAGAAAGAGAACACAGTGCCCTGCGATCTCAAGCATACTCACCTTCAGAATCCTTTTGAGCAACATCTTGCAGGAAGAATGCTGTGAAAGGCATAGATCTGGGGAGGCCGCTCTAGAATATGACCTACATTGCATTCGTAGGCTTAGAAAGTCTAGTGGAGGAAAACAGATAATTAATGACTGACAGGAGCCAAACCTGTTTATTATTGGTGCCCTCAAGACGGCTTTTCAGGATTCCTGGCATCTCCCCAGGATATCTTGAAACCTGCCAAAACACTTGAGTTTTTGCTCACCTACTTCATTAAACTGCACTGTGAGAAAAGCAGATGTGAGATTCAGGGATCATTATAAGGAAAGCTTCCCCAGCCACAGGGAAACCTTAAGCCCTGGAATATAAACAAAAGTTTTAGAAAAGCTCCCTTCGGATTTTGTTAATATCAAAAGCGGCCAATGATCAATGACAAGACTCTCCTTTAAGTCCTCTTTGAAAATGGCTTTAAATTAGCGAAACTTCATTTCGTCTTCGAAGAAAAAATATTTTAAATGATTACCCTGTCTTTTCAAACTGAGTACCCGAAACCCAATTTAGTCCTTCCTTGAGGGCTATGTCATTTTGTGACATTTTGTGCTGAAAGTCAGTGCTCCAGTCCCATTAATATATGCGTGTTGGCCATTTACCCCATCCCTACATGGGCCTACGTAGCTCTGCTTTCTGAGGTTGGTTCTCATCTGCCTCTGAGGTCCTTTCTTCTTATCCCTCTTCCTTCTTCACACCCTTTCCTGGGCTGTTTCTAACCTGCTGGCTCTTGGAAACCACATTATCTATTCTACTTATTGGTGCAGGTAGTGAATTAGAGAAAGTAGGCCCTGAATGAGCACCTAAGCTGTATTTCTTTGATTAGAAAGAAGGAACTTCTCAGAAAACTTTCTTAGTTTTTTCTTATCAGGCAAGTATTCAGTCAAGAAACATTATTATGGCTTGGGGCTGTGCTTTGGATAGTCAAGTTTGCCAGAGAAGTGAGGAATCTTTATATTTTTATTAATTAATTTCAAAAATAAGCAAAAAAGAAAATATGTGACAATTTCAAATCCTATATAATTCTATATTTCAGAAAAATATATTTTCTTTTCTTGATATACACAGTGGATTCTTAATTGAACAACATTTAAATAAACACATTTATTACACGCCTCTTGTATATGAAGAACCTGCTATTTGCAAGCAATATAACCAAAACTATAGCAAACTAGATCTTTGCCTTTGTTATCTAGTAGTTCTAGGTGATAAAGTTAAATAGTATTCTGTAGGTAAAATTTAACTTAAATCACTCTTTAGTGTGTCATATTCAGCATTTTGCTTTTTCATTTTCTTTATGATAAATAAACTCAACAAGAGAGCAAATTTATCTTTCAGTTCCCCTGTTAAGAAAACAAAGTAGGTTGATTCCTTTCTTTTCACCCAATTCCTTTTTTTTAATGTTACCCCAAGAACACTTTTAACACAGAGCTTTAAGGGAAATTATCTTTTTTGGGAGGTGGATGGAAGCCTCCATTCACACTGTAAGAGGTCCAGAATGTTCGTGTAGGGGTGCCAACGTGGCATTTCCGGATACTGGAGCTAATACCCACAACCAAACATGTCAGTCACTTCTCTGTGTTTTAATGCCCAACTCTCATTTAAACAGCCAGGAAAGCTCTGATCTTTGTTTTAAGTGCAAAGCCCTGCTGATGAGCCAACTTTGTCCAGGCCTCCGGCACATTGTCTGTGCTTCATGACCTGGAAAAAAGACCCATTATATCTGAAAATGTTAACGTTTCAACACAGGAAAGGACAGTAAGGTACAAACCAACACGGAGTCATCTTTCCTTTGTACTGGATTTGGTTTCTGAATTCCTTCCTGGGAAAGAGTTCCGGCTGTAATTTTCCCCTTGCCAGCTACGGGGATAACATCTTTACATCCCCCGGCCGCTTTGCCTCCTCTTCTGCATTTACAGCAGAACACATTACGCCTTGTATTATGGAATCTTCTGTGTTTGGGGCAGCCTCTGCACCAGAGTGTAAACTGGAGGCAGGAGCAGGGTTATGTGGCTCTGCTCTTTACAACATGACACTGTGAGCTCTTGCAACAGGCTCTGTGACTTATTCTAATAAGACTCAGGCCAACAACTTTCTCTTCCCTGAAACAGTTTTCTGTGCAAGTCACGGGTCACTCATTCATTCATCCATTTAGCATACACTAGGCATGGGGCACTGTGACTTATTCATCAGGGATCCCCAGCACCTAGTGTGGTGCTGACTATGTCCTTGAAAACTGAGTCAGTGAGTGCATGGTGTGTGTTTTGCTATTGCAACCTCTCTGGAAGAAGAAAGAAAGCAGTTGACATGATTCTTATTCAAATAATAGATGAAAGATTGAAAGGAAAACTGAACTGACCCTAATTTGTCTCACACAGAGGCAATGAATTTGTGTCTTTTGTGCAAAATCTGAAATCTGTGTCCCTCCCCATCCTCCCCAAGATTAAAATAAATAGCTCCCAGAGTAACAAAATAAACCTTAACCAGTTCCCATTCGGTCATCAGCATTTATTGAATGCGGACAGTGTCAGACACAAAGGACATGAAGCATCCCAGTTCTGGGTGCGATGAGGTCAAGCGTGACCACAGCTTTGCAGAGTGTGGGTGTGAATAGATGGAGGGGCATGCCTGGACCAGCACTGAAGCCATGACCAGCCTTGCAAGATTATGCTCGTTTGCTCCTCGGGCTTCTCTGATTCTGCCTTTGCTAGGTGTCATTTGCTTGCAGGTGTGGGAAATTCGGTTCCTTATCAGCTAGACACAGTGGAAAGAAGCAGGCTTGGTAGAGGAGAATTCCATAAAAATCGCTGTGTGTTGCTCACTAGATATTCAGTGTTGACCATCATGTTCTATGTGACCCCACCCCCAACCGTCAAAGAAGGAGAACGTCAGAGCGTAAAGTCTGCTTTGCGTGGCTACAGTTGTCTGCCCATGTCATCTTATCCTCATGGTAGCAGCAAGCACAATGTGTGACATTTAGTAGAAGCATAGTGATGATGACGAACATCGTCAGCTGGCTTAAAGTTTGCAAAGCACTTTCACATCTGTGCTCTGATGCCCTCTCATAGAAGTCATCCTCTGTGGTCATTAATTAATTACTAATAACTTGGAAACAAACAAAACTCACTTTCTCTTCATTCTTTTGTGCCATTAGCCAACATCAAAACTTTGATGCTTCAAAAAACTTTAAATTGTCAAAGTCTATCGATCATTCACAGCTCCACTTCTGTGAGTGTTGCTGCGCTTCTCCCCTTATAAACTATTAAATGTTTTTATTTTGAAAGCTTAAATTGTATTTTCAATCTATTTGCAAATTTCGTTGTTGAATTTATTTCTGGATCTAAAATAAAATTCCTGAGTATGATCTTTCCATGGTATATTTCAAATTGCAGAGTATATTTTACCACCATGAACACAAAATCTATCAAGTTGGTAACAAGGTTGCAGTTAATGAACGTTGTTCAGATAAAAAAGCGTTGAATATTACATCTTGATAATTTGCTCACGTGAAGTAAGTCATCCGAAATGTGCCTCCAGAATGTCCTGCCTTTCAAATTACTTGGCAGTATTTGGAGCTGTCTCAAGGGGATTTTTCTCTCTACGGACTGACTCTATGTTATCTGGAAATGCGTATGAGGTCATTAACTTACTGTGCCCTCTGAGCTCAGTGATCGAGGGTGTTGCCTTTGGTTTTAATTTGTATTGTCACAGCCACACCCACAACTATGCAGGTTATTATCCTTTGTATTTTTACCTAATTCCTGCTTACATTTTAGATTCCCACCCTTTTTTCTTTTTTCATGCCACTTTCATCTTAGGCTATCCTGTTCCTTCTAGAACAAGGCAGTGTATAAATAGCACTGAAACAAAGAACAGTGTTAAGGCAAACCAATCAGTGATTTCTGTTGAAAACAAATGGGGGGAGCAAAGTTGCCCTCTACATCCCCCTGGGAATATCCTAGAAAATAGTTTTGAAAGCTCTTTATGAACCTCAAAAAGATACAAGTCGTTCATAGTATGTCTGGCTCAGAAGGAAAATATTGCCTTTATGAAGCAATTATGACTGCCTGCCTGTAGGCCAGATATGGATTCTGCCCCTAGAATGACCTTTCCCATCTCATTATCAGTCTTATGAGTCTGGACCATCTCCGTGATTTAGGGCAGAATCAGAAGTCCTGCCCTACTGTCAGGCTGTGTAGTAACTTTGGCTGGGAGGAAAATGAGAAGAGTGTACACACAAAGTTTGCTCTGAATGAAACATCTGCTTATAGTGGGAAAAGACTAGAAATTCTTGTTTAAAGGTATTTTTTAGTACCTCCCAGTTTTGTGCTATAACTTACAGAATACGCCTTTTGAGGTAAAGTATTCAGTCTCTTGGTTGTCTTTTAGTTTTAATAACCTATTCTGTAATGATCTGGTCTATTTATTTCCTTCTGTTATTTCTTGTTTGTGCCCTTGAATTCAAAATTCACTGCTATTTTTTTTTAACTTTCTTAATCTCTGTAAGAAGTCTTTCAACCATGAACCTATGCTTGTACCTTATTCACTGGATTTTCTGGGGATTTCTTTCTAGACCTATAATAAGTTTAATTATATCAATGTCATTAAAGTTATGATTCCCATACTTGGAACTTGATTTTTCTTTTTTGATGAATTTATTCTTAAGGGCCCTTCCAACCCTGAGATTCTCTGAAACATTTCTTCTGTCCAAGCAAGAAAAGGATAATGAGAATTTATGCAGTGCTATTTCTTGAATTCTTTATAGATACTTTACAGCAATTATAATGCTGCAAGTGTATAAAAAAGACAGTCTCTTCAACTATACGTTTATCCCGTGATTGGTTGGTTGGTCCATTTATTCATTTATTCTTCAAACATTAGGTGACTTCTCTATGCAAGCATGATGCTAAGCACTATTTCCATGGTGATAAAGCAAAAAGGGTTCCTAACCCGGAGGAGTTAACAGTCTAGTAGGGATAAATACACAATTAAATAAATGCCATAAAATGGGATCTTTATTATGGTCTAAGGATCTGTGGGGTGCATTGGGGCACAAAAGAGTGAGTGGTCAGTTCTTCCTGAGGTGTAGGTAAGGGAAAGCTTCACAGGTGAGATCATGATTCAGTTGAGTTTTGCAAGACAGCAGATACATAAGGGTTCTGGAGAAGGGACAAAAAGAGCAGGTTGCGCAGAAAAACAGTATAAGGAAAACCAAGAAATGTGAACCCATGAAAGCAGTTTAGGGTCTGGGAAGTGGTTATGTGGCTCAAGTGTGAGGTGTGAAGTGGGGAGATAGTAAGAGATGAGTAAGGAAAGAGATGGCAAAGGGCTTAAAACGCCAAGATAAGACATTTGGATACAAACCCTTAGGCAATGAGGAGCTGTTGAAGGACATGATCAGATTTGCCCAAGACACTTTGTTTTAAGAAATGAATAATAACTATAAGGTTACCTCCAGGAACGACAAGTCATTTTTTGAGGCTACAAGAAAATGTGGTGGCAAGTTTACAGTCAGTGACGGTCAATGTATTACCCTATAAAATGAAATCTCTATTCCCCTCTGTAAATTTTGGTTTGCCCTATTGCTTTTCCATTCCAGTTCCACTGAAATCTGTCAGTCCTTTTCTATTGTCTTCTGTGCCTTACTCCTCTCTCTCTTGGAACATCAAATTTCAGGTTCTCCGAACTCTTTATGAAGGCACTGGCCTTGGCTTCCATTCCTTTCACTGATTGTTTCCTACAGAGGGATAACACACTCATCTCTATCATGCAGGCTCCGTTTGGGTAACTAGCTTGATAGTTAAGCACATATTTCCCAAAGCCATTTGGGCCATCTTCATTCCCAGTAAGGGTTTGATCTCAAGAGGCTTGTTCAGTCCAAATTTTATTAGAAGCTTCTGCTATCCTCAGGCTGCTTTCAAATTTGCAGAAGTAGAGAAAAACGGAGTAAATCTTTCAAAAGCATTTGCTTTTAAACTTACAGTGAGTTGCTTAGTGAGAACTTAGGTTCCTTCAATATCAAAATAGAGACGGTTCCAATGAGTCACTTAATATGGAGCACTTGTCAAGGATCTTATTCCTGCAGGGGTATCCCCAGAGCTCTAGAAATTGGAGTTAATGCTTCCTTTTGTCTTGAGCTGTTAATTATTTGTGGTTTAATGGCATCTGACTGGACAGTTTGAGCC
The DNA here is from genome assembly GCF_041296235.1 of Equus asinus. NCBI lineage: Eukaryota > Metazoa > Chordata > Mammalia > Perissodactyla > Equidae > Equus > Equus asinus. The sequence goes on from NC_091812.1 coordinate 32,669,870, forward strand.
TTGCTATAATTTACCAGTCTGACTCTCCTTGACCTTTACCAGAGATGATATCAATGGCCAGTAAGCTTGTGCACAACAGTATGGAGAATTTTCTTCTAGGTTATCAGCATAATTTCAAAGCCATTGTTTGGTTAATTCACAACCCATTAGAGTATTCTGCTTCTTCCTTCACTAAACGTAATCAGTTCCCTCGCCCAGTTGGAGACATCTACCTACAGATTTTATAATTTTTCTAGGAATTTGCCTCTGGGAAAACAATTTCCTGTTCAAAACTCAGCCTAGACTTTTTGGAGCAACTGTCCAATATAATCAATGATCTCCACAAGGAACCGTTGGAAAATCAGAGTCTAGTTCCAAACCAGATGTTCGCCATCCCTTGTGTACCTCGGTTTTCTCACCTGTCAAAACGATTAATCAGAAGGTCTGCTTAGCTCTAAAATGCTCTGTGGTGTTAGGCAGTTCTTTACGCTGCTCTGTCACGTAGAAAACTATTGTAAACTAGAGAAATTGGTTTTAATAAGACATAAATCTCCTGGTTTAGGCATTGGTCCCTACAAATCTCATCATTGTTATTTGTTAGTGGTAATCTTCTAATTAAAGTCTGCCTAATCCAACCCACGAGTGATATACATGTCAGGCTTTTATTAATAAATGTTGAAATACCTCACTGCACAGTGAGCATCAGCTGTGATGAAACAGCTTTCTATTTTTTAAATTCCTTTTGTTATTGGAAGGACTCATTGTCTCCGTTCACAAATTGATTGGTACTTTTTGTATAACAATTCACGCATCTTCACTTTTGAATTCTCTGCCTTCTAGCATCTGGTTCTTTATTTTCTGTGACTTTCTGTATCTTATAAAAGAAATTGACGACACGGCAGCTATCTGCTTAATGTAATCAATATGTGTAGCTGAAATAGAAAATTCATCCTCTCCAATATATTTTGAAGGGTTTCAGTGATCAATTTGGCTAAATAAATTTGTAGGAGTAAATCAACACGTTCCACTAGGCTATAAAGCTATCCTGTGTAGCCTACTCCAGAAAGGCATGACAGGCAAATAGACGTGAAAATTCCCCCAAATTATCTGACTCTTCTGCCACTGTGTAGACATATAGCAAAGACATTGCCAACAGCCTGCACAAAACAAAAGATACCACTCTAAACCTTCTCATGAATTGTCACTGTCCTGGTCTCTATCTCTTTTTCTAGGGATTGGCCTTCATCTCAGCTTTCTTTCCAAAAGTATTCTTAATCTCTAAGGATCTTTCTTGTGACCCATGAATTACTTTTATCCAGTCCTTTTTGATCCTTTAGGCTACCTGCTGTCTGGCCCCTTCCACGAGTAATGCATTTTATAGGACAGGACATTTTCCCTATATGATGAGATTTCATCAGAGTTGCCCTTAGGTTAATCCCCTCTTTCCTAGTTTAGGGTTATCTAAGACTTTTGCCATCTCTAGTCAAATTTTCTATGGCTTCCAGATATGTTCCTTATGAGATTACCCCTTTAGTTTCGGGGACATTTTGAGGGCTAGTCTGTGGTCTGTCTCTTTTTGTAACTTAGAAATATCATTTAACTTTCTAAAGTCCTTCTCTATCTGTAAAATATATCCTCAGTGCAGCTTCCCCCAAAATAGATTGAAATGCAGTAAATTAATTGAAAATGGTGGGTTTTTAAATATAACATGAAGTGGAAAATTGCCTCAAAGAATTCTGTTCACTCACAAATACTGGGAATTTTCTACAATCCATTTGTCTCATCGCAAGGTCATCTTTAATTGACCAGTTTATAGTATTAAATAATTCTAATTAAAATATCAGATATGAAGGAAAAGAACAATTAGGATTCCATCCAGATACTAATTATGCAGTTTCATTTCAAATACCTCGGGAAGTTAATTTGTTCCTCTAGATTTTGGGTGGAGCATAAGCTATTTTACAGATAATATGCCTATTCAGAATGCGCCAGGTGGTCTTGCCCAGTTGTAGAAAATATTAAGGATTTTAAAAACCTTCTGAAAAGTTAATAAGCATTAAACATAAGAACAAAATTCGAAGTGGTGTGCCCTTGAGAATTCTGTAAAGAACAGAAAATGCAACATGAGGTCTTCTCAGAGCCCAGATCTATGTGTTTGGACTAGCGTTCGAAATTGTTATAATATGACTGATATTTCTATAGTACTTGACACTTTGCAAAGTGCCTTCATGGATAATATCTCATCTGATGTTCAGTACACCTGAGAGATAGGGACTATTGTCATCTTCCTTGGGCTTATGAGGAAACAGAGGCTTTGAAAAGATAAGGATCTTCCCAAGTCCTGGCCCTAGGGCCTGGTAGAGCCAGCACTCAAACCTATGTTGTCTGACTTCAAAACTTGTGCTCTTTTTCTCATTTCAGACTCACAGACATAGCAGCAGAGCCTGAGCACTTCAGTGGGTCCTATTAGAACCAGTGTAGCACTAAGATGTAAGCTTCTTGAAGACATAGACCCTCAGAAGGTCTATCGTACGAGGCAGTATTGTCATGATGCTACCAGTTGTGTAGCAACTGTCAAAAGCTATATAAATTTTAGGAATATAATGACAATTCTGTATGACGGCCCAAATAGATACAGATACACACCTGGGCCCTGGAGACACCCAGTGCCACATTTTCTGTTCTTTACAGAATTCTCAAGTGTACATAATGGCGTATTTGATTCTTATGTTCAATGCTTTCTTGGCCAATACTGTACAACCAAATGCCTAAAATGGTGCCTGGGACATGGTAGGAGCTCAAGGAACATTTGTTGAATGAATAAATGGATGACAAGTAATGGCAGTTTTCCCTGGCCCTTGTACCAAAGGTATAGACCTTGATTTGCAGAAAGCTGTACCATGAGATGCAAACACTGAGTATAGCAAACTGAGTGGCGCAGTCCCAGAAAGCCCAGGTGATGTCCCCTGGTTCCTCCCACCTGGGTATCCATTCACCCCATAGCCCAGAGAAACCTCTGCTGGGTCCTGAGCTTGCCTCTGCTGATAGCTGGCAGTGTCAAGGGACAACCCCATGGAAAATGTTCCCTTTTGTTTGTTTATTTAACGGTTCCCAAAGTGTTTTCATGGACATCGCATGGAGCCTCAAAGCAACTCAGAAAGGAAAAATCCCAGGTCCCTGCACCTTACTAGGCTCCTAGGTTTCTAACGTCCTTTTCTATCCTCATGCTGTGATTCTGAAGAACATACATTCTTCACTTGCAAATTAAGGACATGTGCATATCTGTCACGGAATTACTCCCCAACTTTTAAGCTATTGTGAAGCAAAGTGGACTTTTTCTATAATAGTTTTCTGCCTATCTTATTTTTTATTTTGATTTTAGATCATATTCTTGATTGATGTGTGTGTGTGTGTGTGTGTGTTCTTGGGCTACAAATCATAGTTAGATGACTGTGTACCTGCATACATAGATGTGCATCCACTGCATTTGTACATAATACCCATAAAAAAATCTTGCTTCTTTATAGCTCAACAAGGAACACATATGAGTATTGAAATTCGGTGGGATGGCTTATATACACCTTTTCATTCTGTCAACTGTACATTCTCTCCTCTACCTGTTCCAAACAAGATTCCCATGTTCCTAGACATCCATGACCCAATTTGCTCTCCAACATAGTGGAGAAAAGCCTTAAGTGTATTATAACTTCTGGTATTTTCCAGTAGAAAACATTTGTGCTTACCTCGTCACATTTTCAACTTCTTTTAAAATAACTGAGAGGCTTAGAATGCTTTGCATAAGACTTCTTTCGTGTCCCAGTCCTTCTTTGGGAAAAAAGAGAAAGAATCCTTTGATGTAAATCTTTTTTGATGTAATCCTTTTCTATATTAATCTTATTCACTCTGTGTCAATCTTTAATTACCATTAGCCCTTTAATCTGAGCACGTGTGGGATTTGGGTCGGGGGGTGCTTTGCTACCACAGTAATGTGACTCTAGCTGCATGAATTAGTTTTCTCTTTCCAATAAATAAAAGTATGGGGCCCTAACTATTCCAAGTCTAAAAGGTGTGCTTTCAATGCCAAAGTCATCAAGATACTACTAAAAATATCTGTAGTGTACTATATAAGCCCTTGGTGGTCACCATGGGACATCTTTTGTTTGTTTTTTTTGAAGAAGATTAGCCCTGAGCTAACTACTGCCAGTCCTCCTCTTTTTGCTGAGGAAGACTGGCCCTGAGCTAACATCGTGCCCATCTTCCTCTACTTTATATGTGGGACGCCTACCACAGCATAGCATGCCAAGTGGTGCCATGTCCACACCCGGGATCCGAACTGGCGAACCCCAGGCTGCTGAGAAGCGGAACGTGAAAACTTAACCGCTGCGCCACGGGGCCGGCCCCACCATGGGACATCTTGATATTTCTGTTATGCTATTATTCTTTGTGTTAGTAGTAATATCATTATAACATGTTCCTATGGTACTTCATCATTTATAAAAGAGCTTCCTTACAGTAGCTATTCATACTCTTTATTCATTTGAACATAAGGAAAGCGCCATGAAGCAAATAGGGCTTCCTTTTCATGGATAAGAAAATTTAGGCTAAGAGAATTTCAATCATTTGCCCCAGGTTCCTTGTGACAAAGCTCTTTGACCCAAGGCCCTGGCGTGGCCCGTGTGATTTCACCAAGCAAATCTCCACAGTATGGTGATGCAGCCCTTCCAGTTTGGAGGGCCTTTGGGGAGTAGTTTCGTTAGCAAAGGCGTTATTGCTGTCTCAGGCAATAGCCTCACCTAGATATTGTAATAGCGATCCAGTGCCGGACACTGTCCTTTAGGGAAGCAAAACTTCAATGTTGCCTCTTTTTCAGAATATGCTGTATATAGATGGTGCTTGGTGCTTGTTTAAAATGTCATCTCATGTTGCAGCATATTGACAACCTTGTAAGTAGTTACAATGGATATATTTCCTCAGTTGTATTTATGGATGTATTTGATCATGCAGTTAAGTAACTTTCCTAGACACATGAAGGTAAGTAACAACCAGAACAAGGAACCTATCGTATTCCTGTTTGTTGTTCAAGTTATTTTCCATTCTACCATACACTACAGTTGGAATAAAAATGACCAGTTTTAACCACTTACCTCCTAGTATTGATTAAGAATTAGAATAGGGTCTTTAACAGGAAACCCTTGACCTACATGCAGAAATAGACCTCTTAGAACTGGTTTTAACCATCTATTAACATGATAGTTTTTCATAAATGCTGCAGATTGGCTAATTTATTGATCCTCTTTAAATTTTTTTGGAAGTCAAAGAGGCAAATACAAAGCTTGAATCTAAAGTAGGAACTGTGTATTAACTTGGGATTTTTTTTCAGTCCAAAAGCATAAAAGATTGGAGTAAGCAAATTTGAATTGAATTGAACAACAGTATGTCTTTCAAGGTAATTATTTTAAAAATAAACAGTGGCACAGCCTCAGTAATAGTCAGCTAAAACTATTCCCCGGAAAATAATCAAATGCCAGAAACTGGCTTTATTTTTAATCTCAGAATTCAAGGTCTGATCCCATTAATATAAAGGAAGAAAATGCTGATCTAGGAGAGCTAGCCTTTTTCTAGATATTTCTACCAATTTATAGATGACTAGTTTAATGTTCTGACTATAACAGGAGCTTCTTTCTCTGAAAGATATTTAATATTGTTAACTCATTCCACTTTTGGTAGTGTATACTACTCTATTGACTAAAAATTTAATCTTCTATCCCCATGAATAATTAGTTGCTAAATACAGTCTTTCAAAACTTTAGGACACAAGATGTTGAAATAATATAATACATTCTAAGAATAAATAAGCCTCTCAGAACTTGCTTTCCCTTTTTTCCCCTCTTTGTTTATAAATTCCCGCCAAAGGAGGAGTAAAGTTATCATCTGCGTGTTCACCTTGTTATGGACCTGAAGGAAAGCTAGGAGAAACGTGGTGGCCCATAACAACTTCCTGAGCTCAAACTTCCTTATGTAATTAAATGAAACTTCGGAATATTGTGAGAATACAGAACTCAGGGTGAAAAAGCCTGAAGGGTAAGGTCTGGCTTTACTAGCTCTCTGATCTTGGAGAAGCCTTTGGAGCTCTCTTATCTGAGATGTGGGAACAAAAACGCCTACCTTGTAGGGTTGTTACTAGGATCAAACAAAATGGTGCATAAGCAACTGCCAACATAGTAGCTCATAATAGACAATGCATGTTGCTTTTAAATAATAACCCAGGAGGAGCTGGAAAGATAACTTCCTAACTTCCTACTCAAGTTTTGTTATTGTTGTTAATTCAATTCTTATTACATAGTTTTATTATACTGCTTAAAAAGTCAAATTGTGCTAGAAGGCCTTTACCACGAAAAGCAGATTCACTTACTCGCTTCATATTCCCGCTTTCTATCCGCTTTCTTTCCTTCTTTCTTCCTTCTTTATTGCGGTAACGTTGGTTTATAACATTATTTAAATTTTGGCCCATCCTCTTTCTACTCTTCCATCATCTTTTTCCGATATTTATCTCTATGTTTGTAAATATCATGCTTGTACTTCTACATTTTTTATTTTTTCATAGCAGATATTTTTATACTGAAAGGTGGGATTTAGCTATTTTACTCTCCTTCCCCAACACGCGCTTTCTCTGCCCCCTTACTTCCAACAGAGATTTAACAAATTTTTTTCAACCCGTATTCAGTGTTTTCATTTTTTATGACTACGCAAACTTTGCTCACTGCTGAGCCAAATAATATGATTATCAAATCTCCTTTGCTGAACAACATTTTAGCTTTTCTGTGTTTCTCTGTTTTTGTTGTTTTCGTATTCATGGCTTGCTTTCTATCTCTTGCCAATTTTCCCACACCCGAGCAGCTCTGTAAAATGTGTCTCATCCAGTTTTCTCCATCAGTCCTTCTGCTCCAGTCTGGAATGGTTGTTCCCAGGTGAGCTGCATAGCTGTCTTGTCAATCTGGAGCTTCGTTTTTCCATCCTCCTGTGAATTCCCTCTGCCTCTGTCCTCTACTTGGTTCCCTGTTCCTTGTATACCATGCTTTTTTCACGTTTATGGAACATATTTTCCAGTAGCTTCCTGAGAAAAGGTGCACAGAGGTTAAATTTTGAGATATTTTAGGTCTTAAAATTCCTTTATTCTCTTCCTACACCTGATTGAGATTTACTTCCCCTCATCATTTTGAGGTACCCGCATTGCTCTCTAGATTTCACTGACTCTTGATCTTATTTCTGAAACCTGTTTTCCCCTGTCTGGAAGCTTATGGAAGCTTCTCTTTTTCTTAGTCTTTGGAATTTTACAATGTTGTATTTTGATGTAGATCCATCTTCATCCATTTCACTGAGCACTCAGTGCCACCTTCAATTTGGAAATTTATGTTCTGCAATTCTGGGAACTTTTCTTATATCAGTTTTTGATAATTTTCTCATTTGGTGTTCTGTTTCCTTTTTCTGCAAAACTTGACTATTGATTCTCTCATTTTCTTATTTTTTTTCCTCCTGTTTTCTCTTTGTTCTATTTTCCAAGAAATAACATCACCTTTATATTCCTGTACTTCAATTTAGTTGGTTTTTAAGGTTTTTTTTGTCGTATCTTTAACTTTCTAGTAATCTGTTCTTGTTTTTGAAATGCCCTTTGTCATCTCCTCTCTTCTTCCATGCCTGGGGCTTCTTTATCTCTCTGAGGCCATTGATTATCATATTCCCCTCATTCTCTAAACTGTTTGCTTTGTTTTGATTCTGATGGTCTCTGTCTTTGTCTTAGAGGCTTTCCTTAAGTCCTGGTAACCCTTGGCTATGATTATATTTAAGAATGAGACACTAAAATGCAAACTGGAAATTCTTTGTACTGAGGGGGATGTATTGACTGGTGGCCTTTTCAGTGGGTACCCAATATTTTGTTGGGGGAGCCTCGAAAGTCAAGATCATTAGGTGCTCTTTAGCACTTCCAAAGAAAAGTCCTCTGGTGTCCCGCCGGAAGGTGTGTGCAGGTCGGTAGGAGCGAGCAGGGGGTTGTGGGGAGGATGTTCAGCCAAGCTGCCCGTATTCTAAGGAGAGCGGAGGAAGCTAAGAGATCTCACTGATCCCTTTGTAGACTTTCACTCAGTCTTTTTGTTTTCAGTCTGGTGCTTCACGCCTTCTTCCAGCTGTGTCTCACGACCCAACTCTCTAAGGTTCAGCTTTTCAAAAGAATAAATCTCTAGTCTTCTGCCTGGGTGGGAGAGCAGCATTTTCCTGGCTATGTGGAGTAGAGGAAGAAACTTGGCTCCTTCTTTTAAAGACTTTCAACCAATTGTCCCACATGGGCTTGGACCCCCAACCCCAAACTTCAAAAACACCTGGTGCCTCTATTCCTAAGCCTGTCTGAGGTTCAGCAGAGTAAATCAACTTGTTTCTTTTTTCTTTTCTTTTTCTTTTTTTCTTTTTGCTGAGGAAGATTTTCCCTGAGCTAACCTCCATTGCCAATCTTCCTCTTTTTTACTTTTTTATGTGAGCTGCCACCAAGGCATGGCGGCTAACAGACAAGGGAGGTCAGTCCACACCCAGGAACAAAATCCAGGCTGCCAAAGTAGAACATGCCAAACTTAACCACTAGGCCACCAGGGCTGGCCTCTGAATCAGTTTGCTTCTTGTTGGCTTATGCCACCCTTTTCAGTCCCTTACCTTGGAACAATCCCCAGTCAGCTAGACTAGCTACTGCTCATGCCCTTTGAAGCTTCCAAAAGTGTTGTTGACGTCCCTCATGTATTCCACCTCCTCCATGCTCTTGTCCTTGTGGGTTATGCCTTTTGTTGTTGTTGTTGTTATTGTCCTTTACTGTCATTTTAGGAGAATATTTGAGAGGAACCAGGAAAAATACATGTACTCAATCTTCATGTTTGACCAGAGGTGCTACTGATTCAGGCCCCTTCCCATTCCAGAATGGACATCATCACCCCTTAACCTAGGCAAGGGTCAGCCTGAGGGGAACGATGTCTCTTTCCCGTTCTCTTCCTAGGCTCCAGAGGCAAGTCAGGGTCTCTGCTGAGCTGAAGCAGGCAGATAGAAATGGTTAGTGACTCATCGCTGGCTCAGGAGGGTGGCGTGGTATGGCCATCCCTTCCAGTTATCACAGAAATGTTTTTTAAATGATATGCAATATCCATTAACACTGGAGGTAAGACAATAAACAAAAGTTGAAAGCAAAACATTTATCTGTCAATGGCAAAATAAATTCAAAAATAAAATCTCCTAATGAATAGGAGATAAACTTTTCTGAGAAGTGTCTTGGAGAATATATATTATCTGATCATTTCCAATTTTATCTTAATTATCCAGAAAATTTTACATCTAAAATTGGATACACCACATACAAACACACATACGCACAACCAAAAACAAAAACAAAAGCACAAAATACTCTTAACTCCTATTAACCCAATAAGAAATTTAAAAGGTGAATATATTGCCATAAAAATTCAAATTTTTAGGCAACTACTATGTGCTAGGCGGTTATAATAGTTCATATTAAGACTGAAGCTAAACTCCCTTTAGTCATATAAAGCCTCGTGATTATAGTGACTTGGGGATAGCCAAATCTAGTTAATACGCCTTCTTGGTTCTATGGAGCACGCTACAATCTGTGCCAGATGCAATTAAAGAATGGTTCAAATGGCAATCTGTAGCGCTTTGAAGATATCCGTGGGAAATAGGCTGCTTGGCTGTTCATTACCATTGTAATGGATTAGAAGTGACATTGGTTTAAAAAAAAAAAAACAACTCATCATTCTGGTCCAATTGACCAATTAGGGCATTCACACTTGTCATACTGCAGTTGCACAATTGTTGACATTAATTTTCATCATACAATGGTTATGGGAAAATACATGGTACATTATAGGCTCTGTGATATCTCTCTCTGCTTCTGCCCAAGTTTAAGTTTTCATGCGTGTGAGAGTGTAAATGTGTGTGTTTATGTACACAGGGAAAATGGAACAAACCAATCTCTGGTGGTAAAGACGAAATGGTTGACAGTTAAAAAATGGATATTGAAGCACACAGATAACCAGATTTCAGGAAAATATGAGATCTGTATGGGCTGCCTCATTCCCCTAACTATAAAATAAATGAGAAAATCATAACTACTAGAATACGAAACTTGTAGATGCCTGCTAGAAATTTATTCTTGTCATTTCAGATATCCTGGAAAACTCTTTTCTGAAATAATTCATAAAAAGAAGGCATTATTGACAGAAATATCATAGCATAGAATTATATCTATTAGATTTGTATCACATGTCCATTCTAATATGCTCTAAAAAAATAGAAGAGAAGGCTTTTTTTTTTTTAAAGATTTTATTTTTTTCCCTTTTTCTCCCCAAACATAGTTTCTCCCCCCGGTACATAGTTGTATATTCTTTGTTGTGGGTCCTTCTAGTTGTGGCACGTGGGACGCTGCCTCAGCGTGGCTTGATGAGCAGTGCCATGTCCGCGCCCAGGATTCGAACCAACGAAACACTGGGCCGCCTGCAGCGGAACACGCGAACTTAACCACTCGGCCACGGGGCCAGCCCCAAAGAGAAGGCATTTTTATATTTACATTCCTTACATTGTTTTCCACTAAGTTTTACTAGCCTTTTAGATGAGCAACAATATAGTTAAGAATCATCTTTGTCGGTAAACAATTAATTCTTTGAAGATCTTTCCAGAATTTACATAATCTTCCATTTTCCTTTTGTAACTTCAACACTGAAGTTAGGAAGAAGATTACATGTAGATGTGACACAATTTGGGCTTAATAAGAACTGGAACAACCTGAACTAAATCGATGAATTCATATCTTCAGCTTTCTTTCTTTCTAAGCAGGAGCCCATCAGCTAGGTGCAGGTAGTGTTTAAAGAAATCCAAATGACATGGGATTAGGCAGTCTAGGTTAGCAAACTCTAGGCAGAATGCTATTACAGATTTCCAGGTAGAAGAATGACCCTCCTTTCAACTCGACTTTTGTTTTGGTTTCATTTCCTCCCAATTATCAGTTATAAATGTTGATACCTTATCAATAAAAAGAGAAACTCTCAAAAGACCTCTCCCTACCACCGTCATATCTTCCTCCATGGACCTTCCCCACTTCACCCTCAAGCTGTTGCCCCATCTCCTTCTGAGCTCAGGGTAGCTAAGATGGCAGAAATAGGCTCTTGAGAGACTGGATGGTTAGGATCAACTAGGTGCATTTGTTTTATACATAAAGTAAGAGCACAAGGCAATGAGGGGAAAATGCAGAAAAGCCAATTCTTGTAAATTCCTGCAATTGCTAAGCTAATAATAGAGTAATTCCTAAAGCCTAGAACTTCTTGGGAGTTCCCTTTGTAGCAATTCTACCAAAGATGCTATGGTAACACCTGCTGAATCAGTGCTTTTCATAGATGGCTTGAGGTATAATTTATATCTACTGAAAGAAAGGAAAAACATTGAAGTGAACATGGTTCATGGGTTTGTTTGGGGCTGGTTTTTCTTAATTTGGGCTGCTTGTGAGTAGTTTGGTCACTTCTTCTTACTGATTTTAACCTAACTTCAGTTAAGAACTTAATGCAAATTAAATATCCTAAAATGTCGATGGCTAACATCCTGGTTATGAGTGTAATGCTGTAGGTCTATAGCGCACACATTAAATTATACTTCCATTTTTCTTGGTGAGTCAGTTACAACCTAAGGATTAAATTTTTTTTTTACTTTTGTGATATGTTCTTTAAAAGTCAAATTTTTATTTAATTGCACAGGGCCAGTTTGTGCTTTCTCTATGCTAAGTGCTACTGACTTGGGTAGAAATAAGTTGTGGTCTTTGCAGTCAAGGGGAAAGGAGATGGACCAAAAATTGATTGTAGGACAAGCCTGAATGAATAAGCTCTAGGTAGAGACAGAAGTAAACCTGTAGTACACAAGGAAGGAGTGGAGATAATTAGGAAAATCAAGAAAAACTTTGCAGAAGATGGATTTTGAACTAAGCTTTGAGGGAGTCAGGTTTTCCTGGGAAAGCAAGCAAAAATCAAAGGGCACTCAAGGCCTGAGAAAAAGCAGAAGCAAATGTCCAGAGATGTGAATGTCAAAGGTTAATTGGAAGAATGGTCTAGTTTGGTGGATAGTGAGAGTCCCTGAAGAGTTTAACATAGACAAGACTGGAAATGTGGTTTTGAGGCAAATCACATAGGTACTTGAATGCTGTGGTAAAATACTTGGACAATAGAGGAAGAGATCAATCCATTCTTCCCTAAGGTTTAAGAGCAATGGTTTGCAACCAGGGGCCATTTTGCCCCAACGGGACATTTGGCAATGACTGGAGACAATTTTGATTGTCACAACTGGGGTGGGGTTGTGACTGGTTTCTAGCGGACAGAAGCCATAAACATCCTACAAAGACATCCCACACAGCCTCCCCTACAACAAAGTATTATTCAGTCCCAAATGTCAGTAGTATCGAGGTTGAGAAATTCTGGTTTAAGATATTTCTTATGGCACTGTGAAGGATGGAATAGGGAGAGGAAGCTGAGGGTCGAGAGGATTGTCAGAAAAATACAGTAATAGTGTTGGAGTGAGATAAGAGCACCAAAGAGGCAACAGCAGGGAGTTTGGCATATTGCAAATAAACATAAATCAACTTTGAGAAACTCAGATCCCAACCAGTGACCAAGAGGAAACATTAGTGGTGTTGCTCAGAGAGTAGGTGATGGAATTATCTGTGGTCATCATTTAAAAGCTGAGATGCTGGAGACCCACTCTCACCTACACATGCAGAATCTGTGAGCAAGGGACCATCATGTACATTTTTATACAAACTCCGGGGATAATTTTTAGCAGGAGTTCCACCTCAAGTCATTGATTCCTGAACTTGTTTTCTAATACATCAGGATGCTTATAATGCTTATAATTATCTCCAAGATTGTCCTAATTTTTTTAATCACTTAAATTAGAAGAATGCGTGTCCCCCAGCTCTGGGAAGCAGGGACATAAATCAAACATATTTAAGATGTTGCAAAAAATAACAGCATATCTATGTCTTCTGTATACAGGAACTGTTTAGGGTATATACACAATATGCCATGTCTCTCCTACAGTAAGGAGCACCTGTGCCACATGCCAAGTGCACCCTTTACCCCGTGCTGGGGCCATCACTGGTTCTGCCCCCACTTGCCTGGTCAGCAGATTCTCAGATGAATGGTTAATTTAGTTCTGCATGCTTTCACCAGGTCATTGCATCCCAGGGAGAAATCAGACATTTGCCTTGTGGGCTTCTGGGGTATCCTACACTTTTCTACCACAAACATATGCTGACATGTTACCAGAGTTCTCTCTTGATGGGAGTCAGGGTTAGAGGTAATACGTATTTTCTTCTTTTTGTGTAAATATTTCCCAGAAGTCCTCAATGAATTAGCAAAACTTTTATAATATGGAAAGAATATGCAAAATAAGTTGTAAAAAGCAATTCGGAGAGTTTGCATTTGGCACCATCCCTGCCAGGGATCATTGTAAACCACACCCTAATACAGAAAGACACTGTAGGAAGCCCTTCATGAGGAACAAGGGCAAAGGATGGACGCTGAAAGGGGATGAGTCTCACTGTGAAGATATGTCCCTATGTTTCTTGAGATCACTAAAATATGTTTTTCAGTACAGCCCAGAACACAACTACCCAAATGCTGAAAATCAGCTTCCTTTAGATGGGTCCCATTAGGTGAAACACTGAGACATCCAAGACCCGTGTATGTCAGAGCTACCCTGGTAACCGCTTCCAAGTGAAAAATGACTCCTGAACAGAAGGTTTCAGCCTCTCTATACTTGCTCTACGAATCAGTCCCTTTCCAGAGATGAAAATACTCTATCTTAGAAGCATCCAGCAATTTCTTCCACATGGAAGGGTGAGTGTGTTGTGATCGGGTGCACAGGATTCTGGGTCACAAGAGCCGGGCTTAAGCACTGGCTTTGCTATTTGCTAACGGTGTGGCCTTGAGCAAGTCATGTCCCCTCTCTGAACGTCAGTTTCTTCCACCATAGAGCTCATGAGATGCTGTACTTGAGAGCTGGATCTGTGAGCTATGAAGAAATTAGTTTTTTTGGTATCTTTTGGCACATATGATTTTACTGTTACTCTTCCTAGATGTACTAATGAGAATCACTCAAGTCATTTCAGGGGAGGGGAAATTATTGTGAGTCCAGAATTGGAATGGGAAAATCATCAGGAAGCAAGACTACTCTCTGTCCACCTGTCTTTCTCTCCGTCTCTCTGTCTTTCATAGGCTACCTATTTTCTCTCATACACAGCATTTCTGCTTCTAACTGCCTGGGTGCTATTGAGTACTCTGATAATGCATGTGTTCCTCTCTCTCGGGTTCTGGTTTTTCATAAGTGTTATTGCCTATTTGGAACTTTCTCTACCTCAAGACTTCTCTGCATTAGATCCCCGTGGTTCCTCACTCATTTTCTCTAAGTTTCTAAGTTCTAATTTCCAAGGAAAGAAATATGACTGATCCGTTTCTCTTTGGAGGCCATCCTGTAAGTCAAAAGTAGTGCCCAGCCTATGAATTTTTGCTCTGCAGTCAGACACCCCCACTGGTCCACTGGTCTATTCAGCTCTGACCAGGTGGGTGGGGAAGGATGTGGTATTACAATAAAAATGGTCACATGTGAATAGACTGGCACCGACTGAGACCTCTAGGAAGTACACTGGCTTGAGTACTTCTCTATAACTCCTGCCTTTAGCTCTCTTACATACATATCCTGTTGAGGTTTGTTTCTATCCTAATTTATTATGTCTTATAGAGAACATACATGTCTAGGGATGTCATCTTGGAAAATGGGTCCATGGTTTAACAGATACAGTCTCAAGCAAAGTCACCACTCATTCCAATGAAGGACCAGAGTCAGCCTTCATTCTCCTTTCCTTTTTAAGATGTTATCAAGTCACTGGGAATAGTTACCTCAACCTGCAGCCAAGCATGATCACGAGGTCACTTGGTAGAATCTTTAAGGGAGAACTTTATTGATAATTCAAAGTAGACCTCATATGATCAACTGTATGAAGTGGAAGACACAGGAGTGAGATGAAACTTTTAAGAAAGGTGCTATGTCCCAGAATACTCAAAATTTCTTGCTAAGTTTGAGTGTCATTCTGAAGAAAACAAAGTCGCTGAAAAGCCAATGGAGAAAACAGAAACTGGCAACAATTCCTAAGGCATGAGTCTCCACACCTGCATTATTGCTGATGTTCTAACATCCAGGAATTTAAGAGAAAGAAAACCAAGACTGACTTTAGAAACTCATTTCCAGCCATTCCAGACAGCTTTGGCATTTCCTGTTAAGAAACGTTATTTATATCAGCTCCCTCCACTATACTTTTTACTGCCCGGTTTGTGACTGTTAGAAATATGGCAGACCTAGGAGTCCCAGAGGAATAAGGACTGTTTCTCTTCATCTTGCAATGACACCATATGCATGTAACCAAATCAACTAAAATCAGGACCAGGTCATATCAAGACACTAAGTTAATTTCTTTAGTCACCTAACTTGGGCTGAACGCTCTGTGTGGCCAAGAATCTATCAGATAATAAATTATCATTTTACTCCTTAATGCAATCTCTTTCACGTGTTGACTCTAAGTCTTTTGGCTAACACAACAACTTTATACTCTGACTAAGAGTAATTTCCTAGAACTTGAAAACTTGGTGATAATGTTATTTTCAGAGCATACTTTATGATTATTTAAGATAATATATTCGTTTGTTAAGCAAACAGAGTCCCCCAATATGCCAGATACTATATTTAATCACTAAAGAATCAGATGATAGAGGTGGTTCCTACCCTTAAGGTACTTATAATCTGGACAAGGGGATGGACAGAGAATTTCTGGAAATGGTAGAAAAGTTGCGACTAAGTTAGGGCTCAGCTTGCTCTAAAGTGAGTATTTCCATTTGTGGCTCACATTTCGTGTGACTACATCTTTGATTTCTCTCTAAGGAATGTAACCAGGTGATGGGTTTTGGTGTCATTTGAGAGAGATGCAGAAAACTCTAAAGCAGGACTGCAAAGGAAACTGCAGAAATGCAGAAATGGCCAAAAGCACCATTGTGATGTCGCCTTTGATTAGCCCACAGAGGAGATGTAATTATTCAGCTAAGTCTTCCTTTGCTATTTGAGAGCAACGAATTAAACCCCACTAATCTACCTTGCTGGATGGTACTTAGTGAACCTAAGAGGCTTCAATTATCAACAGCTTAATAAACTTACTAATCTGCATTAAATGAAATCCTTTGCAAAATCACATTGAAACAATGCTTAAGTCATAATCAGCCTGCCTGGTAGCTACAGCCTGCTGTGGCTGAGCCCCAGAATGCACTATGTAATCAAATTCCATGTTACTTAAATCTCGGAAAATTCCTAATGGTTGTGTGTCTGGGTTTTTTTGGTCACATTCGTTCATATAGCACTATTTTAATCCAAAGAAAATTGACATTTAGGTATAAGTCAAGCAAGAATGTAATTTAAAACTGCTTAAATTCAGCCAGCTATTATCATAAAAGAAAGCTTAAAAGAATGTTTTATTCTGCATATGGCAAGCTAGCACCTTTGCTAACAAGTCCTCATATGACACAAAGAATCCAGGGTTCTCATCATGGTATCAGTCCAGAACAGTCCCTTGTGAGGTGATAAGAGATGGGCAGTATTCTTTAGGGTTGTAAAAGGAGAAACTGAGGCAATGGGATGCTTTGTCCCCAGTCAGAGTCAGGAACATGAGCAGACTACCACTTCATCTCTCTTTTCTGTTCTATGCTGTCCTAGTCCTAAGAGAGGGCTATAAGAACAGAATCACTAATGGAGAGGTTTAGAATTCACGTAGATATTCTCCAAGTTTCTTGTATTGATGTCTCGCACAAAAGCTCAAGTTGATAGTGACAATGTCATGAGGAACTCATCAATTAGGTCTTCAATGTTAAATAATGAGCAGAGCAGTACAGATGAGGGTCGGATTTGTGCATCTAAGAACACAAAAGAAGGGAGCTATAAAATTAAGTTGAACTAAGCATTTCAGGATTCTGGCCTCAATTTTATGGACTAATTAATCATTTAAACCTGTCCAGGCAACACACAACTACACACACACACAAATACCAACTAAAATCCACCCATTGAGGATTCTGTTGGTGCAATTTTATTTTTTTAACATGGAAAATGCAGAATTTTCTATTTGGGTAAAACAGAAGCTAGCAAGGACCATCATTTAAAAGCTACCTAAGAAATAAAAAGCCAGCCCTGGTGGTCTAGTGGTTAAGATTCAGTGCTCTCACTGCCATAGCCTAGGTTTGTTTCTAGTCAGGGAACCACACCACCCTCTGTAAGTTGTCATACTGTGTGGCTGTGTGTTGCTGTGATGCTGAAAGCTATGCCACCAGTATTTCAAATACCAGCAGGGTCACCCGTGGTGGACAGATTACAGCAGAACTTCCAGACTAAGACAGATTAGGAAGAAAGACCTGGCCACCCACTTCAAAGAAAATTATCCATGAAAACTCTATGCATAGCAGCAGAGCATTGTCTGACACAGCTCTGGAAGGTGAGAGGATGGCAAAAGAGACTGGGCAGGGTTCCGCTCTGCTGTACACAGGGTCACTAGGAGCTGTAATCTACTCAATGGCACTAACAACAAAGAAATAAAAGTTCTGATCTTCTCTATTATTCTGATTTATGCTGACTAAAATTATTTTTTGGATTGTCTACGTCAGCATATATTTTCTAAGACTTGAAAATTTTTGAGCAAAAGGGAGTTATAATGTGATCTAAACTCAGTGGGAAAACATAATTTATGAGCAATTATACTCTTAAGAAAAGACTGTGTACCCCCAAAATAGCATTTGACAATCCAGAGCTTTCCTAAGATTTTGTCCTTAGACTATAAAATATTAATTTGAAGGCCCAGGCATTCAAGATAGTATGGAACCGTTGTCCTTCAAATGTGCTAATTAAGCTATAATGCCAATAAAAGGAAGGGCGGAGGTTTGATACACTTTTATACATTTCTCTCTTTTCAGTGCTTTCCAACATGTTTTCTGTAATGTAGCACTGATGAAAGCAGAACTTGGAGTGTGTCTACCAGATTCCAACAGAAAAAACACTTGTGCATGTGTACGCGTGTGTGCACCTGCATGGTGGGCATGGGCAAGTGAGCCAGGATAATCAATCAGTCAATTCAGGGGCAACACTGTCAGGCGGACAATCACATTTTGCCCAATATTTTAAGGCTTGACAGTTCCATTGGTGAAGAACATGTTAGGAAAATAGAAGAGCATGATATTCCATTAATGAACATCTTCAAGAATGCTCCATCCAGAGTTGAACGATCTATTTTCTTGATAATGGTATGATATTATCCATTCTTTTAACAAATGTTTATTGAGGGCCTATCAGGTACCAGGCATTTGGGGTTAGGGAAGAGGGTAGAAAGGTAAATAGATATCGTTCCTGCCTTAAATGAGTGAGGATATAGGGTAACTGCACACAATTAATCAGGGTAGACATCGTCAATGGGCAGGGAAGAAACAAAGTCCTTGGAAGCTCAAGGGAGGAAACAAATACTTCCCGTTGTAGAGATGGAAACAGGAGAAGAAAGGAAAATTTAAGCTAAATCTTAAAAAGTAGGGAATATGAGAACAGCTAGTTAAATTGAAACAACCTTCCTGAAATTACGAAAATAAGGAAGGACAAAAGTTATTTAATTCAATGAAATGCAACAAAAATAATTTGTGCCTCCTGTATGCTAAGAGCACCAGCGATGGGCCAGACCCAGCTCAAATACCTCTCCTAGCCAAAACTGACCCTTCCCGCCTCTCAGCTCCCCTGCTCAGTCAGTCTCTGCTTCTCTTATGGCACTTAAGCTGTCCTACACTCCTGCATTCTGCTTCCCAGCTGTGTGACATGGAACAAGGAGCTTCATCTCGACAGCTTCAGTGTCCTTACCTGCAAAATGAGCATAATAAAAGCATTTACTTCACAGGTTTGTTATGCAGTTCAAATTAGTTAATATATGGAAATATTCAGACCAGGGTGTGCCTATTGTAAGGACTATAAATCTGTTTATTATTGTAGCCTTTCATCCATCTGGTGATTTCCCTCCAGAACAGGCTTTTCCAACTTCAACATAAAGGAATTATCTGAGGCTCTTATTAAAAGGCAGGCACAGATTCAGTAGATCTGGGATGGAGCCTAAGAATCTGCATTTCTAGCAAGTTCCCAGATGCTGCTGATGCTGCTGCTTCATGGATCACTCACTGAGTAGGGCCTGATGGTCCATGAACCAGTGCTGGCCCGAGAACTGTTTGTAAATGATGAGAGAAGTGCAAAAATTGAGAATAAATATTTAGAAACTTCTAGAGCCATTTGCCATTGCCACAAAATCCAAGTACATGATCATTTTTTTGGCATTTTACAAAACTATCAGTTTGTAATGCATTGAAGCCTTTTTTGAAAACTGATCCTTCACCACAAGTCATTTGAGAAACATTGTTCTAGAACACAGCATAAACATAAATGCAGATACAGGGTCTTTGTGAGGTTTCCTACCTCCTCAGCAACAAAAAGAGCTTCCCCCAAGGTTAGTGTTCAAAGGATATTCTTGAATGCTGGTGTGAATTAATTAAAAAATAAGTGAATACAGCTCTGATTGCCCATTTTCAAATTCCCCATGTAATGGCTGGAGTCAGAGCTCCAGGAAGCATCAACTTTAATGAAGTAGAATTAGCAACTCCACAACTAAGCTTTTGTTTACATTTTATTCTTAATGATTGTTTAAAGACTTCTGCATGAGAGCTGTAATCACAGGCAAGTTTTCTCTACCTGGTTCTCTCCTGGGAAATACAGTCATGTGTCACTCAACGATGGGGTGTGTTCTGAGAAGTGTTTCGTTAAACGATTTCATTGTTGTGTGAACATCATAGAGTGTACTTACACAAACCTAGATGGTATTGCCTACTACACACCTAGGCTGTATGGTACCAGTCTTAACGGGACCATCACGTATGCTGACCATCATTGATTGAAATGGCCTTATGCAATGCACGGCTGTATTAGATTTGTACATTTGTAGAAAGGCATGCCTACTTTCGTAAGAATTCATTTTCAAATAACTAACATTGGGATCTGAAGTGGGACAAAATACATACCCACATGTGCCTGAATATGAGTCCCATATTTCATCATTGTTTTTCATCTATGGCCTCAAGTAGAGTCAGTATTTAACAATAATGTACACATGAGTATGCTATGTGACAC
This sequence comes from Equus asinus, assembly GCF_041296235.1. Taxonomy (NCBI): domain Eukaryota; kingdom Metazoa; phylum Chordata; class Mammalia; order Perissodactyla; family Equidae; genus Equus; species Equus asinus. The sequence goes on from NC_091812.1 coordinate 32,690,171, forward strand.
TTAAAGAAAAAAGAAAAGGGAAAAGAAATACCTGTTCAAGCAAAAGAAACCTATTATTATTTTGGGGGTATGTGTGTATGTGTGGGTGAAAATCAACTAGTACTATAGGATGTTATATGCCTTTACCTGCAGTGACAGTTTTAATGAATGGCCAGATAGTATTCTAACACTATAGCATCCCAGAGTGAGAAATTTTACGTGAGTGTGTGTGTATTTTATGATTTTCCTTTGCAGTTATATCGCCAACTAGAAACAAGGCGCCATTCACCAGGAACAAGTTAGTTTTCTACTAAATATTGGAGAAACAATCTCAGATCTCTTGCAAACTTAGAGTTTAGAGTTTAAATTGATAGATGAATCAGAATACTTTGTCTCTACCCCATGATTTCCCAGTGATTAATGCCTTTACTAATTACTTCCAAAATAGTTACCATATTTATCCCTCATGTGCCAAACAGGAATCTTACATCACATTATCAAATTAAACAAATCTGTGAATTACTGCTTATGAAAATTTACATTTGAAACATCAAATTGTCCAAGCCCCCTTCATCCAGGTCATGAGTATTATTTATTTGTATCCCCTCAAAAAGTACTATTCAAATTAAAGACTAACATAGCATGTGTTTTTACCCTTCTATCTTTTCACATGGAGGAGTTGCGGATCTGATAGAAGGTTGGTGTGGTTGGAGGTGGTGGGTGGGGTCAGCTTGGCACAGAAAGAGTTTGGAGATGTGAGCTGGGCTGTGACTGCGCAAGGCCTGTGAGAACTGTTAAGGAATTCAGATTTTATTCTAGAAGTAATAGGAAGTCACTGAATGATTTTGAGATGAGGGAAATGGAACGCCATGAGCTAATTCATCATTTTAAATGATCATCAGTAAAATTACTCCATATGATACTGCAGTGCTGGATACAGGATGTTATGCATTTGGCAAAACCCGTAGAACTGTACAACATAAAGAGTGAACCTGATGTAAACTGTGGATTTTACTTAGTGAAAATGTATCAATATCAGTTCCTCAGCTGGAATAAGGACAGAACACCAATGCATGATATTAAATAACATGGAAAACCAGGAGGAGAGATGCGGGGAGTATATGAGAACCCTCTGTACTTCTGTTCCATTTTTCTTTAAACTAAAACTGCTCTAAGACATAAAATCTATTAGTTAAGAGCAAAAAAAAAAAGATCCCTCTTGTTGCTGGGTAGAGGATGAATTGGGGGGACTAATTAGGAAGCTGGCACAGGATATTTTTTAAAATAGTCTTATTAGCATAGCTTCTTTCAGAAGAATTTTGCTATCAGAAATTCATTTTGGCATCAAATATTCAAAGACTGGAACTGTCCACATTAGAGTAAAGGTGAGGTGGTAAGAAAACAGACCAAAAAAAAATCATGTTCCATCCAATGGAACACAAACTGCGGCCTAAATCTATATTTCTGAACTAGTTACTAACATTGTTACACCTACTTTTGAATTTGTGTTCATTTCTATGTGCACTAGAGTTAAGTTAGTATCTTTAGAGAAAGCAAATATATATATCAGGACCTATACAGGACCTAAAATCTTCCAGAGAGATTTTATCTTAACAGACTAAGGTAAGAATAAATCTAAAAGATACAGACTTTGGTAGTGAAGGTGTAAGAAAAGACATTAACAATATTTTGAAGCTAGGTCTAATAACCTGGAACCACCTTAAAACTGTCACATTACTACAACATAACCAGAGGCTGAATTTATATGGATGGCTTTATTTTCTACCAAGCAATCTAGTAATTTGACAGAGAAAGATGACTATCAGACAGAAATACATTTATGCTGCATTAACTTAATATCTAATAATTTTTCATTTCTAGACAATAATGGGAATAGCTTTGCATTTACATTGCTGGACCTGTCTGCTTATAACTTGCTTCTGATGATAAAAATGCAACTGATTTGGTCTCACTCTCTCTAGTTAAATAATTCTTGATGGTTGGGTTTAAAAACATTTACAAATCATGGGCAGTCTCTGCATACTCTGACCTGAATGGTCAAGATTTGATTTATCATTTGGTGGGGATAAGGGCAAGAGAACACCAAGTTCTGGCTATGAAAACTCTCTCAGTGGCAGAACTAGAAATGTCAAATTATTAATTAATCGTAATAAGGTCTTATTAATACTTGAAGTCTTATTGAAACAGAATTAGGACTTTACATGTGTGCCAGATTACTAACCCAGAGGCATTCTTAAGAATGGTTGGAGGCCAGTGAGAATTCTTTTAGGGATTATTTGTTAATTCAAATCTCCTTATGTACTTTGTGCTCGGTAGGCACAAGACTTTGTGCTTGGCTGCATTTTTGTTTGTTATCAAAAGAATAATGGTTCCATGAATTTATTAAAATTAAAAAAACCTCTTATGTTCAAAAAAGCTTCTACACCTGTTATGTACACGTTAATGAGGGACTAAAAACAAAGCTGATATGTTCTGATTCCCAGAATCCTCAACTCTAAGAATTGGGGTTGACCTTGAAGATCACCAAGATTAAATCACTCCCCCAAGGTCACCGCCTGGTCGTCAACGAGGCATGACCAGGATGCCTATCTCCGGACTCCTAATCAGTCATGCTTCCACCAGGCTCTGCCTTACTACAGCTTTGAATGGATAAAGAAAATCAGGATTTCAGAAAGAAAATCCTACAGCCAAGCTGAAGTCTGTACTTTGTGAGGATAAAGAGTTTGACCTGAGAATTGGAATCATTTGATGAAGCTAAATCAGTTCTCTACTCAGAATACTTTAAGGCAGTTAAGACTGATGATAAAGTAAAATTAATATAAATTAAAAATAAAAATTAAAAAATATATAATTTTAATTTTTATAATATATATTTAATAATATTTGAATAAATATATAGTTATAGAGAGAGATACTGATTTCTTTAGTATTTAATCTTGATATGAGGACTGCTACAAATACAAGTACAGCTATTTATCCATCCTCACCTTCTTCTCAGCATCTTCATCCTTCCAGGCAAAAGAGCTAAACAAAATGAGAAATCAGCCTCTCAATCTATGATATTATCTGTCACATAAATCCCACATTTCCACACAACATAAAATGCTCCAATTTCATGACTCAGCACGTCTTTGGTTCCTGACAAAATCAGAATGGTGCAGGAATGAGTTGTGAAAGCTAAACAGAATTAAGGACTTAACGGATGACATTACATTGCTCCAGCTCTGCATTTACTTGATGGAAAACAAAGTTATATTTCCCATGAGTGCAGCCTCCAAGGATATGGAAAACCCTCCCAGTCACTAGTTGGGCACTGACACTAACCCACTGGTACCGCTTTCTAACAAACGATCCATCATTTTAAACTTCTGGACCCTTGAGGAGCATGTCAAACCTCAGTCTCATAGTTTTGTTGGTCACAATTTTGTCTTGCATTTCCTCCTTCTCTGGGTGGAGTTTATCCTACTATTATCCTTTTCAGATGTATTCCAGTTTTACAGGGCCAGCACTGTTGTACGTATGTTTTTTGGTCAATGAAGGCAGTAAAGTTCCTAAGAGTATGTGTGTAGATTTCAAGTTTTTATGCCACCATGTACGGAAACAGCTATTATACTGAAACAGATGGCTAATCCTTGACCATAAACAGGATGCTTTTCAAATAGAGGCCTACATCCTCATTTCAATTTTTCAGCAGTCTTTTAGGCTTGATGAAGTGTGTATACTTTTATTAAGACCAGAATGATTATTCTACCACAAAGGAGAAAAAGGTCACTCAGCATCCCTAATATCAGTCACAGAGTAAAAGGGATGCAGAGTTCTCTGTACTCTAGTGGAAGTGCTTTGGGGCTGTCTGGCTGCGCCAGTGGCTGATGGATAATGCTGGCATGATGCTTAACGTTGGTAAGCCCCAGTTTTTTATTTGTATAATGAAATTTTATAATACCTACCTTACAGATTTATTGTGAATATTGCGAACAATACTATATGTCAAAGCATTCTGCAAACTGTAGAACACTTTCTAAATATAATGCATTATTGCCAAGCAGTGATTAACTGATTTATAATGAGGAAACAATTTCCAGAAGAAACAAGGAAATATATTTTTAAATTGTTTATGAAAACTCTGAGATTAACATTCATATGTATTCATATTACTTCTACAGAAACATTCTGTATGGTTTTAGTATAATTTACACAGCATGACCTGTTGATAATAGATGTTTCATTTATAATTGTAAAGCATAATTTATTGCATCTTTTCCAAATCTGGTGAAAAACATACAATTTAACTTGATGCTAAAGTGTATGTAATTTAAGTTTAAAGGCTATAAAGTAAATAATTTCAATCCACAAAGAATGATTCCCCAAAGACAATTATTAGGAATGAGGAATTGATATTCCTATAGAAACCAAGTTAAAAACAGAAGAAAGAAGAAGGGAAGTGTCCTGGGGGAGGCTATGAAACTCTAGTTATGCCAAAATAGACCTAGAGTACTGTATATTTGTGGTGGAAACTAACAGTGGATCATGATAAATCTTGAAATGAAAATGACCAATCGTAATATTGGATGACTTCTCCGCAATGGAAGCGTAAGCACAGCATGGACGTGGAACAATAGTTGTGGTGATTCACTCTGTCTGGCAGTGGCCAGCCACGCCTCTCAAAGAACACAATGTTTCGTGCAGTTTGAAAGAATGGAGAGGCATTTACTAAGTACAGAAGGAGGAACCTAACATTCCAGGCGAAAGGGACAGCGTATTTAAACAGTTGAGAAGTGTGGAACCGCGTGGTGCGTTAGGGGAACAATCAATAATTTAGTTCACTGGAGCATAATATTTGAAGGTTTGAGAGATTTCAACAGATACTTCCAGATCTTGAAGGCTTTAAATACTGAACTGATCCTATGGTGCGGGGGGTGGGGAGCCACAGAAGGATATTGACCGGGGGATGGCCTGATGGATTATTTCAGAAAGAACATGTTGGTGGCAGTGTGCTCTGGCATTGTTTTACTTTATAGGTCAACAGCAACTCTGAATGGCAGAGAACACAATACATTTATATTCATGCATTAGAATAAAAACAAGGAGCCTAAGGGGCACTTAAGAGGAATTGGTCCTGTATTTCTCAAACTTCGGCCACTTTTGTGATGCCGTCATGACTTTTCTTTTACCTACAAGTCATTTTTATCCTAATTTATTAAATATTTTTGGTGGATTCATTTTTTCACAACTCCAAAAAGGAAAATGTATTTCCCCAAGCAGCAGTATTTGTTAAATTGCGGGTTTAGCCCTTGCTTACATTTTATATATTAACGTAAACCCTACCATTAAAAGGCAAATGCCCATCTGGTGCCACCCTCAAATTCCCCTTTAGGAAACATGGGTGTATCCGATGCCGTCATTTTACAGGTGAGGAATTGATGAGCAAGTAAACCAGATGTGTGCCTGGGTCCCCTATGTATGCCTACCACGTCCCAAACACAGGTCTAGGTGCTGGGGTGACGGCGGTAACAAAACAAAATCTTTGCCCTCAAGAACTGACTTTCTAGTGGGGGATGCAGACAAAGAACAAACAAATACATAAGGACATGGCATAAAGCCAGTTATTGTGAAGGGCTGTGAGGCGATAGAGGGAAGTAAGGGAAGAGAGAATGACAGGGTGTGCCTTTAGATGGGGTAGTGAAGGAAGGCCTCTCAGCGGTCCTGGTGTATTGAGGGAACAAGTTGTGGGATATCTGAGGATGGAGCTGTCCAGGTAGAAGAAACAACAGCAAAGGCATTTGTGTAAGGCCCTGCCTGACGTGCTTGAGGAAGAGCCGAGACAAGCTAGTGATGGTGCCATGAAAGCCTGGATCTTAGGACCACCACTCCTTCCCCCGCTGCCCCATCAGATAGACCCCCTTCTTCTTTACCAAGGTTGACCAGTGCACACAATTCCAGCCCACCACGTGTTTTGTTGGAACGCTCATTTGTTTACCTCTCGCCTATGGCTGCTTTTGCACTACAATAGCAGAGTTGAATGTCGTGACAGAGACCATATGCCCCACAACGAGCCTAAATGCTTTACCAATTTACTAAAATCTGACCCTTTACAGAAGATGCTTGCTAACTCCTATTCTATATCATGCTCTTTTTGTTGTTGTTTTTGTCAGATGTGGACATCACAGAAAAACAATGCTTTGGACATCTTCCTAACAAAGAAATATGAATTTTCCACTTCAGAAGCTAGTTTCTACTTATAGAAAATGTGATTTCACTTTTTAAAATGTTATGTACCAGTGGAAACTTTTTGGTATATTCTATTCAAGTGTGATTGTTTTTCTGTATAGATGAATTGGGAAAATAAGGTAATCTGCCATTACATGAAGATAGGAGTGGAGAAACTTTTGGTATATTCTATTCGAGTGTGATTGTTTTTCTTTATAGATGAATTGGAAAAATAAGGTAATCTGCCATTACACGAAGATAGGAGGTGAAGAATAACCACGGTTCACATTACACTTGTGCTTTCCTCTTGTTAGTATTCAAATTATATTCCCTCTAAATTGCATCTGAAACAGACTGATAATATATGCTGTCAGGAGTTGCATTGTTGGGCGATAACACAAGATTTTAAAAAGATCCATATGGACAGTGTGGCCCAGAGCTACATGTCTCTTTGGAACTAATTACCTTCTTAAATCAAAGGGTCCTGGAGATCATCTTGACCTCATATGAAGGAACTGCTGTGCCGACTTTCGCTGGGGCTTCCTTTTCATTTAAACAAAATGCTCATGGTCCTGGTGACAATATTTTTGTCTTTGGTGTAAAGTTCATGGAAGGTGCCTCATATTCTTATTTCTATCAAATACTTTTCTCCAGAAAGGAAAAATAAGCAAAATGAAAGATGAAAATAATAAGTAAGACTAGAGAGAACAGGGTAAAAAAGAATACGTGGGCCATATTTAAAAGACTCAGTGTGGCTGTGATTGAATTCAAGATTTAAAGTAAGTCAGACGAAGAGTTGAAGTAGTATCTAGTGAAGAAGGCACTCGAGAAAGCTGAATTTTTAAAATATTTCTTACATTGGAAGGATTATCTGGAACTAATTTATTTAGTCTCACAGTCTGCTTATAACCTACTAGCTCAGCGTCTCTCAGATGTTTGCCTGTCTACCAACCTCCTCCTTCTCCTCCTCCCTGTCTCTGTTCCCTTCCTTCCCCCTCACCTCGAAACTTCAGAAAACTTACCCTGTACATTATAGAACTTTTCTTTCCAAATATTCCCCACTGTGACCTCTCCTCACTGAATACTTCCTAAGTCACTTCCTGAACTAGTCTTTGCCAATGATTTCCTATTATCATAAGGTAGAGCTTAACAGTTGGAAAGAAAGAGTACCTGGAATCTTCTGACCACATAGAATAGTTTTATGTCTACAAATATATGATTCCAGGGGAAATCTTTGGAAAATATGGAAAAGCAAAAGGAAGGAAATCAAAGTTGGCCATGCTTTCCACTTTAGTATATCCTCTATCATCTCTGTATCTATTTAAAATTTGTATTTATTCTTCACGTACTATTTTATGCCCTGCTTTTTTCACATAACAGTGTGAAAATACGTATTTCTCTACGTAACTAAATAGTCTTCTGAAACCTGATTGCAACCATCAAATGGCATGAACCATAGTTTAATAAACCTCCCCTTGATAGACTCTTAATTTGTTTCCAATTTTTCTGTGTTATAAATAATGCTGCAGTGGACATCTTTGTGTGCTCCCATCTCTGATGATTCCTTGAGAATAAATGCACTGGAGTGTTACAGCTGCACAGAAGGAGGTGTATGCACATTATTAATGCCATCAATACATATTATTCTGCAGCTAACTACTGAAGACAGGCAAAGGGACTTCTCCATCCTGTGTTTATCCTAAAACTCAGTCTGATGTCCCATTTGCATCTTGCTTTTTGTAATGTTTCCTCAGCTGAAAGGCACTAAATAGTTTATAGTCCCTTGTCTCTGGGAAAACCTTGGTGAGTGAGAAACCAGAGGATGTAGGAGTTTGCAGGACATTAATCCTGTGAACAGCAGAGAGGCAAGGAGAAGGCTAAGGATCCTATCCAAGTTTGAAATAAGTCATTCAGCTCACACTCTGACTCTCAGGGAGTGTCCACATAACACACACTAGGCACTTTGAGAGAAGCTGATGGAAAAATGAAGATCAAAATGGCTCCCAGATTTACAGCCCACAGAGTTGGCAGTGACCATCTCCTTTCAGCTCTGACTTCTGTCTGCGGGAAGAGAGAAGTCCTTCGGAGATGAAGTGCTCATATATTCGAGTTTTAAAAAGTATTTTTACCTTGTTGAAATTTGAGCTCTTTTCTCCCGCAATGTGTTCACTTATCTGGTTAAGAACTACCACTATCTGGAAAACTCCTTCTTGGATGATATTTGAAAAAGCCCTTTTGGTGTGAGCCAGAACCTCTCACTTGGGCCACCCCAGATAAACGCATCGGAATGTCACTGCTTTTAGTCTGCATCCATATGCTGTAATGGTCACAGCTCATCTCTTTTCAACAAGGAGCAGCGGAGCGTAGGTTTCTAATCACCCAGAAGTGTGTGACACGTATAATTGTGTGTCAGGGAGGGGCTGCAGGATGAGAAGTGTGATCAGACAAATTTTATTATTTATTGACATTTGAGAAATTATGGAAGGTCACCAGCAAACTCCAACTTTATTCTACTTGGGCTCATATTCAGGGACCAAACTATTCTTTTGAAACATTCAGAGTTTTTAGCAGTTCCTCTTTAAAGAGCTGCTATCATTCCCTTCTTGGGGGAGGAATGAACAATGCGGCTTGTGTGTGCCAGCCATTCAGAGCATTAATACACTGTTTCTTTAGAAGGATTTGCTTTCCAAAGTGGAACTTTTCAGAACTCAGAGCACCTTATCACACTTTCACAAGCCTTCTCTCTGAAAATGGAAAAAGCAAAGGGGGGAGAGCCTGTCAGGACTTGTGCCAGTTAAATCCGATCTCTCCGGGGACTTGTTTTTCTTCTGGCGTCAGATTAGATGTTCAAATCAAGCCGTGTTTGAGGGCTGCGAGGGAATGTCCATGGGACTCTGAGCGAGGCTAATCCCGAAGCAGCACATTCCAAGGGGCTAATCTGCCCAAGTTCATTGCTTGCTTGAAACGTCTCTTGGGGGAAGAGCCGGGCAAGTGACTTTTTTTCCAGTGGGCGGTCATAAGAGCATTATTAACGGGATGACCAGCCCAGCCGCAGCAAAATGAAAGCAACACGAGCTGCTTGTGGGACTGCCGTTGCCACCACCCAGAGTCAGTGCTCAGGTAAAATGATTTCAGCTCTCTTTCCTCTTGTTCAACTTCCCAATATTGGAGCTGGGGACCTCGAGAAAGACCAAAGGAATGCCCAGGGAGAGGTTGAGCGAAAGCGAAAGGCAAAAATGAACATAGGCATTCGGTACCTTTGGGTCTTTGGTGTTCTGTTCTGATCAGGACAGAATATACATTTGAAACACGAGTGTCTCAAAATGAGGAACGCTGTGAAATTTTGCTCGTAATTTGTTCCTATAGTTAGTCGATTCTTTTTTTCTAATCTTGCGATTGCTGGGCTGGGTTGTTGTCCTTCTGTTAAGTTGCCCCACTGAAGGGCGGATAGCAATGGCACTTTCCAAGACTTTCTGGAGAGAGATTTAATGTATACTCTCTATATATGTGCTTGTAAACCATTCCTGCCAGGAGAAGTTCTTGATTCTCCAGCTAGTGGGGAGGGGGTGGTAAGAAAGTCAAAGTAGTTGGGAGTCTAATGTTTGTAGCAGAGCCTTTGTGAAGAAGTGTTGAAACCTGCTTAAATGAAGCGATTTAATTTCTTTTCTTATGAAGGAAATCTTTACAGCTCTTTTTAAAATTTGTTTCTTTCATTTTGATGCTTTATTGACTGTCCATTTGACTTTCACAACTAGCACTTTATTCTCTGAGGGTAATCCTTATACTGTGTTCAAATCGTGAATGTCCTCATTTTTGTTTTGAATAAGATGTCCTTTAATTATTAGCCTTTGAAAACCACTTCCCTCTTACACGTCACACATGACTGATAATGCAGAAAGACAGGGAAGGAAAGAGCCCTTCACACACTCAGTCACGGTGGTGAGCCTGCTCTACCTTTAGCAAAGAATGTACAAACGTGATTTTCTAAGCCGATAGAAGCCATCTTTTCTAAGAGGACATGAGACTTCCGAAGCATATTTAAAAAGGAGAGATTGTAAGACACGCTATCTGTTGAAGTTTTGCATTAGAAGAGAATGAAAGGGTCAGCTAGAGGCATGGCATGCCAAAACTATTTCATGCTTTCTAACAACAAGGGTAGCCACTCTGGGCTGACTTAGTTCATGTTGAAGCCAAGTATAAAACTTCACAGAGAGTAGTTTAGAGCCTTTGAACAAAAGAACAGGGAATTAGTTCAGGGAACAAGTTAAACCATGGTTATACATCGAATACGCCCTCTCCAAGAAAATAGTTTTAAAAAATCTATTATCTGTCCACACTGAAGACCTGAATAAAAGCACAATAATACAGAAAACAGTATTTATGCATGACATTTTGTAGAGTTCCTAATTCATGTGTTATACATACATTCTTTTCTATTATACTTTTCTTCTCAAAAAAGAGAATCCAGTTCAATTATGGAGGATGGAAAGGGTTTTTTCTTTTGGTAAGGATGATTGGCCCTGAGCTAACATCTGTTGCCAGTCTTGCTCTTTTGGCTTAAGGAAGATTGTCACTGAGCTAATGTCTGTGCCAATCGTCCTCTATTTTATGTAGGATACCACCACAGCATGGCTTGACAAGCAGTGCTAGATCTATGCCGGGGATCTGAACCTGCAAATCCCAGGCCCCTTTGGAGCTCTCGAGCTTCACCACCACACCATCAGGCCAGTTCTGCAAAGATTTTCTTTTACATTACAATTCTTTTTTTCTCCCCTTTTAGTTTTCTATGACTTTGCAAGGGAAATGGTTAATCTGCTAATAGTGAGAAGTAGAAACTGATCCTCAATCCCTTTGCTTACATTGAGGTAGCTTTTCACCTTTGAGGAGGTAATGAAGTTGCTAAACTGCACACAAGTCGTATTACTTCATACTTAAAGACTAACAAACAAGTTGGCAATCCATATGTAGTCATTCTTACTACATACCATCTGAGTAAAACTTCCAGGGCCTTCCAAGTTGACACTGGGATCCATGAGTGAGAGAAATCATGAAAGTGCGCTTGAAAAGTCGAATCTATTTGTCATGGTCCCCAGATTCTCAAATTGGGAGTCCTGTTGTGATTACATTTCTTTGTTGTATCCATTGCAATGATCCCCCCTTCTTTTACTTCATTCTCATATTTTGATGTCTTCCTGATGTCCCCAGTCCTTTACCCCAGGGAGAGAGGAAGAACAGACAGCAGAGCATTCTTTACTTCCCTTGTGGGAACTGGAAGAGGGAAATGAGAAGGGGAAAGAGGCAAGAAGGAACTGGTTCTAAGACATGCCTTTAGAAGTCCAGCTCTGTCCGACCACCATGGCATAGCCAGGCATGCGCAGATGGCACTACTCAGAGCAAGGGTGTTTAATATCAATAATATCCAATTTGGAGAGGCAGTTTAGCAGAATGGGTAAGAGTGCGAACTCTGGAGTCAGACTACTCAAGTTCAAACTCTGTCCATAAAACTTATTTGCTGCATCTCTCCAACTCAGTTTCTTCATTGGTAAAATGGATGTAACAGCAGTGCTTTCTTCATGGGAAGCACTTATGAGGCTCGGTGGAGACAACACATATGGCACCACCCCAGGCATGTGGTGAGCCCTTAATGAAAGCTGGGCATTGTTATTGCCTATCGAGCTCCTACTAAGTGCCAGGTGCTTCCCATGAATCATCTGCTTTGATTAATACAACTCTCTGAAGTGGCTATGATTATCCTCCTGTTATAGAAAAGACTCAGGGAAGTTAAAGAACGTTTCCATATACCTTGTTAGTAGCCAGCCAGGCCTTGTGAGACTGGATCATCCACCATGCAAAGTGAGATCCATCTGGGTCAGATCTGCTACAGTAGTTCCATGGTACGCTTGTCTGAATCTTCATGTGAACTTTTAGTGCCAGAGCCAACCCAGGACTGGTCCGTCTTCTTGAAGTGGAAACACGGAACACAGATGACAACTCTGTGGTTCGGGCATTATTGTTGTGCCCATTTCATAGGAGAAGAAAACTGAAGATCAAAGAAATTGTATGACACTGTCCACGCCACAGAGGCCCACTCACACCGCTTTTTCTAACTGCAGACCTCATGCTGTACCCGTGATACTGCCATTCCTGCTTTCTCTCAGGGACTATTGATCAGTACTCCTTGCAATTCCCAGATGCTCCCCCAAAAGAGCCTCCTGAAGACTAGCCAAAGTAGGCCCCAAGGAAGAAAGGAAAGTGCACGCTCCCTTTTCTGCCCCCTGAGGTGTAGGGAAAGTTGGTTTCAAATGTCCAGTGAGGAATATTTTTACCGTCTTTCTGCCAAGAGATGTTATCAATGAAAGTATTCAGTGTCTAGGAAAAATCACTGCCTCTGAATAGTTTAATTTACAGGCTTTTTACAAAGATAAAGACTGGTTATCTACACTGCTAAGCTCATTTCTGTTACAAAGATGGAGCCACTAACTTTTCCTACATATTTGAGAAAAAAATCTTTGAGAATAGACACTGAGGCTTTTTTCACGCCCAGCTGACGAACCAACTGCAAATGTTACTTTTGTGCAGGTGCAGGGGGCCACCTGGACCCGAGGGTCTCTGAGGAAGGGTGGGTACTCCTTCTCAAGTGGACAACGCATAAACACTCAGAAATTACGCGACCCGATTGTGACCATGACTGAAACAGGATGCAGTTCCCTCATACCCCTCAAGCATCCCCATGTTGCTACTTTTAAAATGTGCTTTGTCATGAGTCTGAGACAACTACTGCCTTCAGTGCCACATCCTTGCGTCGACTCCGTTGTGAGAGAAGAGGGAGAGGCGAGATGAAGGGGTTGAGGGTAACCAGACTTTCACACAGTTTATACAGACCTTTGGGTCCTTGGCAGAGTCAATAGCAATTACGGCCAACAAATGGGGGCTTGTCACAGTTGACACCAGTCATTGAGACAGGCCAAGTAAACAGCTCGGTTGTGCTTTGGCCCTGTATATTTTAAGGGTATGAATTTAGCCCTGATGCTGGGTTAGAGAGAAGATAATACCATATAGAAATAACATGACAGGTTGCTCTGGCAACTTCCATCTTAAATGCTTACAGAAGGACTCTTCTGAGTAGCCAACCAGATTTTACGGGAAACTCCTCTACTATTTCAAATGCTGGTCAAGAATGGGGTAAAGGGAGCCTGATGGCCTAGTGGTTAAATTTCCGTGCGCTCTGAGTGGCCCAGGTTTGGTTCCTGGGCACAGAACCACACCACTTGTCTGTCAATAGCCATGTTATGGTGGCAGCTCACACAGAAGAACTAGAAGGATTTACCACTGGAATATACAACTATGTACTGTGGCTTTGGGGAGGAAAAAAAATGAGGAAGATTGGCAACAGATGTTAGCTCAGGGCGAATCTTTCCCAGCAAAGGAAAAAGGAGATAAAGGGATGCAGGATGGACACGCTGTTTCGGAACAAAGATGGTACAGTTTTCCGGAACTTCCTTTATCCTTCTGGGAACCCAATTGCAGAGGCCAGACTTCTGGGTGGACGGTCCCAACAATGTCCATTCTAGGAAGCTGTATTTGCTGTGTTTAAAGCATGTGGGATGCAAAATAATGTGCTCTCCTACTTCCTTCCAATGGCATTACCTGTGAAATTTTGGACTTCGGTGAAGACATTTATCTTCCTTACGTTTCCATTTCCTTTTCTTCCTCTGTATTTAAGCACTGCTAATTGAGATTTTAGAAAAAGCATGGTGATGGATTAGGGCTCTTGAGTTACGGAATTCCCTCACCATTTTTCTTTCCTTCTACGAGGAAACTCTAATGGAAGTGTCAGCCATGAAAACTTTATACTTATTTAGATAGATTTCTTCCCACCACTGAATCCTTGTTATCTATAGGATTACAAACATACTGCTTTATATTTTTCATTTTCTCTGTAAATAGCATTTCCTTCAAAAATTATTATGAATTTTTATATTCTTCCATCACTAACTTTTTTTATGATGGTCATTTCCTTTAATTCTCAATATTACAATGTTAAATAACCTAATCAGCAGATTCTGGGAGTAATTGATTTTATTATATGCAGCATTTATGTATGAAGTAACCACAATTTCAGTTCAGTTTATGAGACAATAGTCTATTATGTGATTATGAAGTTTTGCTTCCTAGTCAAAAAATACTTAAAGGTTATATTCACGTTTCCTCTTCTTTCTTTTTTTTCAGGCTCAGAAATCCTGGATAGAAAGAGCATTTTATAAAAGAGAATGTGTTCACATCATACCCAGCACCAAAGACCCCCATAGGTAATCTTGCCATCTTTATAATGCAGCAAGAACATGAAGTAGCAATTATGGGAACAAACCCACAGTAGTAATCACCAGCCATTGCAAGGGAACCAATGTCAAATTAAAGATCATTTTTTTATTGTTGCTGGACATCTCTGAAGCAATCTTATATAAACACACCACATTCTATGCCTTCCCTGCAGTTAATTCTCTACCATCCTGTACAGAATAACAGATACACCATCAGGGAAGGAATGGGTTTCACATATTTTTAGTATGGTTACTGGTTTTCCCTTTTAAGCATTTCATCAAAATGCTTAGTTTGTACCAACACGCTCTGCTATAGTGAAAAAAGATTTTTAAATAAAAGACTCCTGGCAGATTACTAATTGGACTGCAGACCTTCAGATTCCTATCCAAGCACATGTTTAGAATCTTCTTTACCTTCCTGACCATAAATAGTATATAAGGTGGGAAGCATTTGGGATAAAGTAACATATATATATCTGGAAATGTCTTTATGAAAAGGCAATGTAATAAAGCAGTTTAAAATATAGACTGTAGAGCCATGTAGGCTAGCTATGTAACCTTGAGCAAGTTACCTAACCTTCAAAACTACAATATTTTATCCGTAGAACGAATGTCACTTGTTAGCATTTAGCAAATGATAACTATGTGTCGATATTGTTACTAATAGTCATAATAGTGGTAAAGTATGAAGGACATTTTCATGATGTAAGGAGTGAATTTTGTTTTCAAATATCTTGTAAATAACTTTTTCATTGTTTCTTCAAGAACACTTCAGCAGATTTTTATTCTTGGAATTGGATATTTGACAGTGAATGTCAATTGGCAAAAGACAAGTCAGGTTGTGACTCACATATGAGGGAGCTTCTTTATTGAAATGTGCATGTTAAAGTTCTTCCCTCAAAGCTGTTCAGTGTCCTTCATGCAATATTTGATAGATGGGAGGATGACAAGTAGGAAAACCTACAAGGCTTTTGTTTGCAGGTTCCAGTCCCGAGCAATAATGGCAGGTGTGAAAGGGGTGGGTGGAGAAGGACAGGAGGCATGTGACAGCTTATACAGCTAGAGGAAAATGAGGAGGGGGCAGAAAAGAAAAGATATGTGTGTCCACATATGCGTGGACACACAGCCACATTATGGGATTCCACCTGAAAATTGACTGACTGGCTTGCTACACTTTGTAGATTTCTCCAGCAGTTTACTTCAAGTGTGTATTCCAACAGCAGTTAACACAAGGAGTTCACTTTGACCTCTTATGTTATAGGTGTTGCTGCGGGCGTCTAATAGGCCAGCATGTCGGCCTTACTCCCAGCATCTCAGTTCTTCAGAATGAGAAAAATGAAAGTCGCATCTCCCGAAATGACATCCAGTCTGAGAAGTGGTCCATCAGCAAGCACACTCAACTCAGCCCGACAGATGCTTTTGGGACCATTGAGTTCCAAGGAGGCGGCCATTCCAACAAAGCCATGGTAATCAGAAAACTGTTCAGTCACTTCCCGAAGTCTGTCTCGAGTCCTGTAAGGGAGTGGCGAAGAGTTGGAGATTTGATCTTTTGGCCAGATCCCAACTCTGCCAGTTCCTGGCTGGGTGACCTGCCCTAATTACCTTACCTCTGTGCGTCTGTACTCTTTCTCTGTAGAACGGGGCAAAGAAAACCTTCCTTCCAGGAGTTTTTGCCTAATTAGTCTGAGATCAGACATAGTAACTATTATTGTTAATAATAGCAAGTAGATTTCTATAGTTATCCACTGTTTATTATGTTACTTTCTGGGTCTTATTTATTAACACATGTTTTTAACTCCTTTGGTAAAAAAATATCTTACCTTTAGGTCTCTCTTGTGTTCTATTGGTAAGTAGCGTTTCTCTCAATTCAAGGTAGAAGTGATCATCTCAGACTATGTTCTTCCCTGTTCTAACAGAGATCCTGCATGTAAATTGTGTGCTCCTTCTCTAAGCAGCTGTGTTCAATAATGCTCTCAACAGAAGAGCTCCGTGTGAAAAGCATTTTCCTTTTTTTGGCAAGGAGGCTTTAGGAAATACACAAATTTTACTTCTAAGAGTTGTTGCTTCTCAATTTCACTTTTCATCATGGACCTCTCCCTTCTCGGCTGACAGATTTTTGCCAGGAGAAAAGTATACCATGTGTTTTTGGAAATTCTAGAAATGCTATATTCCAGCAAGCTCGCTTCTAACTGTTAGACAGAGAGAGAGTGAGTTGAGGGTGGAGCAGTTGGAGGTGGTTGTCCCAGGCATGCCACGGAGTTTTCTGAGTTTAGAGGGGGAATTTTGCTTAGAGAAGCATACTGCAAAATGCACGGGAAGTCACTTCACTCCAGTTACAGTCTAAAAATGGGCAATAAAGCCGCCTCTCTCGTCTCCTTCCTCTCCCCTCTCCTTTCCTCCTATCCTTCCACCCCCACCCCACTGCAATATTTTCTTCACCAAGAATGGCTGACTGAGGTATTCTCACAGTCCTTCCCTAAGACAATTAATTCTGAGCTATACATTAAATTAAAACCAATTTTGAGCAATATATTGGAAAGAAGAGAATGCTCTGTGTAACCTCCAGCAAGGTCTGGGAAAACAAAGAAAGGGTTAGTTAGTCTTATCTTGGACAGAACCAAGGGAAATGGAGATTTGGCAACGTCCTCAACCCTTAAGGGATCTATTCACCCACACAAGATCTTGAAGGGTCCCCAGCTCAGCACAATGCCCCTTCACAGAATAGGATTGGACCATACGCAGTATGGATCCTCTGGGACCCTGCGTTCGTGAAAAGTCATGCAAGTTCTGTCTATAAGAAAAGTGCAGCAGATGAGGCAGTGGAGGGTAGGCAGTAATCATCACAAGTTCATGTGGTGACACTGTAGGTGCTTGAACAGTACGCACACACATTGTGCCACAAGCCTAGAGGCACATGGTAAGCTTCCGGTCATCATTTCCATTGTTAGCATGCAGCATCTGTCAAATATGGAGCATCAATTTGCTCATGAGTGAGCATCCCTCCAAAGCCATCACCTGGGAGATTCCAATTACCATGATGCTGCCAGTGCCCAGAACGTGTTTGGGAACTGATTTCAGATAATTTATACATCACAAGAGAAAAGCAATCTATGTTTGCATCAAATGATGTTTTTGACCAAACATTAATCTCAAGGACCTGAAATTCAAAAAGCTTAGGGCTTAGTCGCAGGTGACTTCTGCTAATTTTTAAAAATCAGGTCTATTCTCAGAAGATAAGTTTTCCACCACTAAAACTTCTAGAAGAATGGAGTACTAGTTTGGTAGTGAAGAGAATGGATTCTGGATGCAGATGGTCTAAGTTTGTCCCAGAACCATCATATATTTGCTGTGTGAACATGGGAAAAGTTAATTAAATTCCCTGGGCCTCAGTAATTTATTCTATCTAGGAATAATAAATATTACCATCATAAATATTAAATGAGATGACATAAGTAAATCATTTGGCACAGTGCCAGAAACATAATAGATGTAAAATTAATTTTACTACTGTTTTTACTACTATCATCATTATTATTTGCATCAGGCTCTGAAAATTTTTTTTTTTAATAATTTGAAGGACACATATTTGGATGCACATCTTGGTATAGTCTTTTAGAAAGCCAAATTATTCTTTTTCAGTTAACCCTTTAAAATAATTCCAGAAGTTCTGATTCCTTCGCCTGGTGGTTGAGCACAGAATCTGAAGCCACATTGCTGGGTTTATAGCTTAGCCTGCACTTAGTGACTGTGTGACTTTACCCAATTTACTTAACTTCCCAGCGCCTCAATTTTCTCATCTGCAAATGGGGATAGTAATTCCACTTTATAGGGCTGGAGCAAGCATTATGAGTCAATATATAGTAAATGCTTAGAACAGTGCCTGGCGTTAAGGCAAAATAAGTATTGGCTACATTATTACTTCTACTATGTCGTTTACTGTAGTTACAAGAGAGGCTTTGTAATCAATTAAATTAGATGCATTGTATTTTTTTTTAAAGATTGGCAGGTGAGCTAACATCTGTTGCCAGTCTTCTTTTTTTCTCCTTTTTCTCCCCAAAGCCCCCCAGTACATAGTTGTATATGCTAGTTGTGAGTCCCTCTGGTTGTGCTATGTGGGATGCCACCTCAGCATGGCTTGATGAGCGATGCCATGTCCGCGCCCAGGATCCAAACCAGCGAAACCCTAGGTTTCCCTAGCAGAGCGCGCGAACTTAACCACTTGGCCATGGGGCCGGCCCCGGATGCATTATCTCGAAGTCAGAACTGTATCTAAACCCTCACTCTCTCACTGACTAGCTAGAAAGTCTTGGTTTAAGCAGTTAGCTGAGCCTCAAGCTTTCTTATCTGTAAAGCAGGCATGATTGCCTTATGGGATCTTTATGAGGATTAGAGAAAATAAAAAATCACCTGGTATACAGCTAGTGCTCAATATATTTATGGAACTCATAGTGATGGTCCAGGGAAGCAGCTTCCTTTACTTACTGGGAATCTGAAGATGTAACAATGTTTCCAGAGGAGTACCAGGCTGCATAAGCTGGCACTAGTGGCAGTCCTTGGCAGGACACTACCACTGAGGACACCGGCTCGTCACTGACTGGAGGGATGTGGCTTGTCAATCATCACATTATGCACTTTGACTTCCACACTGAGTCAATCTCCTGCCTCCAGTCACTAGCAAAACAGAAAGTGAGATGCTGTTGCCTGGCATCCTCTCCTCTTTATTCACTGTAGACCTTGATAATTCCACAGCTACCATGGGTGTAGCACTGGTGCCTTTTATGATGGACAAAGCCATGATTCCTTTTCAGTATACAATTTTCCTCTACCTGAGATTTTTCCCCTCCTAAAAATTTCTAGTAAATTTGCGAGACCCAAAGAACCCCAGAGACTGAATCTCCAAATGAGTTTGCCAAAATGTGTCTCTCAAAGTATTAATCAAAATACTTTTGCAACTGCTCTCACAATCTGTAGCAAATAAAAAGGACAATCATAATAATATAGCAACTAAAGTTTATTGAACACCTCTATGCCCAGCACAGTGCCAAGTACATACGTATGTTGTCTCATTTCATGTTTATGACAGTAGTAGTGTTATTCCTATATGACAGAATAACACACTAAGGCCCAGAAAAGTTAAGTGATACGCCCCACGTCACACAGCTAATATATATGTATATTAAGATATTTAACAGTAGAGGAAAAACTTGAAGAGGCAGATAGATCTTTTACTTTGTTCCAGAAGAATGAACACATATGGACATTGAACTTTGACGGCCCTCCCGGAGCCCCACACAGCTCTCTTGAACCCAGAGCTGTCTGTCGGCAATCAGGTCAGGCAAGCTCAGCGACATGGTTGTGGGGCCTCATGTAAAATGAAAACGGAGGCCCTTGGCAGGGGCAGGGGATCAATCCCCCCTTCCCACAGGTGACAGCCCCAACCTGCAGTGGACAGGCAGCCCCCCAATGGATTGCCATTGCCACACGGGGACGTGCTTGGTATCTGTTGTGGGTGAGGCTTCTCACCAAGTCGCCCATGAAACACACAGTGGCGCTGACAGCCCAAGGTGGCAACAGTAACTTCCTCGCCCTGCCTTGAAATACTGCAGGGCACACGCTGTACCCTGACCCTCTCCTTGCCTGTACCCAGGTCCCAGACAGGGACAGAGGCTGATGATGGACGGCAACCCTGTCACTGCCCCAGGCAAGGCTGGGGAGGGAAGATTAGGCTGGCTGGGGTACCTGAGGCAGGAGCAGGTGGCTGAGATCCTGTCCTGGGGAGACAGGAGGACGTGAAACGTGGGACCACAGACCACGTGTGAGCTGAGGCTCCAAGCCTTCTGCACGTGCTCCGCTGTCCTGACAGACTTTACTACAAAACACAGATTCAAGGATAAAATTAAGAACTTCAAGACAGCAAGTTCAGAGCTTTAAACACTGAGCACTGCCCTTCAGCCCGTGGGACTGCACTGGCCGCAGGCCATGCAGCCAGCACTGAGGTTAGGTCTCGCCTGCTCTTGACGGTCTGAGGGCAGTCACGACAAGGGGAAATTGTTCTTTCTGAGTCTAATCAGTCGAATGAGGACCACTTTTCCTTTGGTTTTTTAATGCTTTTTTGGTGAGGAAGATTGGCCCTGAGCTAACATCTGTTGCCAATCTTCCTCTTTTTCTTTCTTTTTTTTTTTCCTCCCCAAAGCCCCAGTACATAGTTGTATATCCTAGCTGTAAGTCTTTCTAATTTTTCCATGTGGGATGGCGCCACAGCATGGCTTGATGAGTGGTGTGTAGGTCCGCACCCAGGATCCCAACTGGTGAGCCCCAGGCTGCCTAAGCGGAACAGGTGAACTTAACCACTCAGCAACAGGGCCAGCCCCCGCAGTTTTCCTTTTTGTTACAACCAAATATTTAACGAGTGAGCGTCCCCATTCTTCATCCAGATACAATGAGCATTCTGTCCACTTTAAAACTTGCTGTCAAATTATTCTGATTTTCCTGTCTAGACAAAGGCATGGAGTTGTTTATAGGTCAAATGGCTTATTTTATCAGGCAAGATGGTCATTTTGTGCTACCCTGTGCCTTCTTTACCTCTTGTCCCCTCCAGCAACCCAGCATGCAGTTTGGACAGAGGGAAAAATCAACAACTTGTTTCTGTTAAAGAGTGCCAGTCTTTAGATGGGGAAGGCACAGTTAAATATTCACCAAGATTGACGAGAAACAGGTCAACTAATTCAACATGTGTTTGGTCCCCTGCTCCTGGGAAGAATATTTGAAAGTTGGAATGATTTTTAACAAGGTGGTCAAAAGACCTCTAAGGGCCAATTAACTTTGACCTTCATTAATTTTTTTTTAAGAGGATATAACATTAACTTTTCCCAAGATGAAGCGCTTGGGTCTTCAAAATGCCAATGTGGTCTGGACACCATGTGAGGCAGAATCTGCTCAAGTTTGGTAGAAGATACGGTTGTAGAAAAGAGAATCATTATTAAAATGTGATGGGCCACATGAGAAACAGACCTGCTTAGGACATTTGTATATCTAACCACATGGGCAGTACACCTGACGTCCCGGAACTTTGGTCACCAAAAACACTTGAGGGATGTATGCAGTGGTTCTCTACTTGGTGGCTTGGGATAACCTGTGGGGCTACTCGAAATGCCCGTGTCCAAGGATCGTCTGCAGAGAGTCTCCTACGTCATCTGGGGTACAATCTGGGCATCCAAAGTGTTTTCAAAATGAGCCAGGTTCTTCTACTGTTCAGCCAGGCTTACAAATACTAAATAATCCCAATCTCTCTGTTTTATAGATGAGGCAACTTGAGCCCAGAGAAGTTAAATTATTTTCTGCAAGTGACCCAATTATTTGACAGCAAAGGTAGTTGTCCAACCCGGGTTCCTCAGGACTCTCCATCAGTTCTGTTTCTTCTCTGTCACGTCTACCTGGTACGGACTATAGCAGATGTTTTGAAAGGAAGCTAATTGCTATTATGTTTCTAGTTCTTTTTTAAGGGTTTGGAAACTTTGTAGTGGAATTAGAAAATCACTATTATTTGATGGGGTAGTTGAACTCAGAAGCTGTCAGCAGGAAGAATTCTTTATAAAATTACATCCTAGGTTAATAGAACCATTTTCTGAGCCCTTCTCAGGACTTTGTGGTAGTCTGTCCTCAATTTCCAGGCTTGACAAGCTCCAGTGAAATAGCAATGAAACCAGCATCTCTTGCCCTTTGCAGAGGCAGAAATTGTGACACAGGAAGGAGACATTTGAAGTGAACAGTGAGTGAAGGATTGTCATGCCCTTCTCTTCTCTACACCAAGCTGTGTCCTACCAAATTGCATGTCCCCAAAATGCCATTCCTGGGCTATTGGAGGACCTGGCAGTTCGTTCAGATGCCTCATGAAAATCAGAACACAAAGATCAAAGAAGAGAAGATACTAAAGCTCTGATTTAGGCATTGTCTCACTAGACTGGGTTCCAGGTAACTTTAAAACTGACTTAGAGAACAATAGCAAGATGGCCTGACAGCAACAATGGGATCCTTTCTCAAAGACTCTTCTTTATCTGGGGCTAAGGCGGTAAGTTATTTAGAAAAGGAAGCAGTGCCGGACTTGATTAAACAGAATCTTTGCTTACTAATCATCTCTTCCAATGAATGCTGAGCTGACTTGCAGACCAGGTGAGTCTAACCTAATTAAGGACTCGCATCTAAACCTCTCAAGTCACCCACGTAATTCTCTTGAGCTATTCCCTTGCTATTTACTCTGCTTATTAGATCAGGTTGAGCCCCTTATTACAGTTTTCATATAATTTAGATAATTATTCCTGTGCCTCATTGTCACCCTTAAAACCAGGATGGAAGCCTTATTCTCTGAGCATTGCCAGTGGGGGGAGGGGGGTGAGAGCGAGTAGGGACAATTGAGAGGGAGACACTCAGGGGGGTGAGGAGGCTGTCAGAAGCATGGCATATGCAACTTTATACTCTTAAATTGCTTTGAGATTGAACTTGATTTTTTAAAAATTGTCTTTCTTTGCATTATGCAAATTTGATCTGGGAGTCATCATTGACTGACACACACCAAATACGAAATTTAATGAATCCCACTTCACAAAACAAAATAGCTCACCACTGGACTATGGCTAACTAAGTAGCTTTCCATAAGCACGGTATGGTATTTGAGGGGTTCTGGGGTTGTTCCATCAATTTCCAGTTTCCACCTTGTAATCTTTAGGTCATTGAACTGGCCTCTGGAAGGCCTTTCTGAAATTGAGAATCAAACTAGAATTTATCACTTAAACTTCTGATCCCAATCATAGACCTATAGGAAAGGCAGGACCAACTCTCCTCCAAGAAACCCATCCTGCCTTTAGAAAATTTTATGCTAAATAATTCTGGCAGAAAACTCATAGAGTACCCCCTGTGCCCTGTTCATATGCTTAGTGAAGTTTTATATTATTTCTAAACCTTTAGCTTTGGTTTTTAGCACCCATCACCTGGAAGCACCCACTATGTAACACTGAGGAATCACAAAGACAATAAAGAATAAATTACAATGGCATTTTCACTTTCAAAGTTGTGTGGGTTATCAAACTAGGGATCCAATAACAATGACACCTCACACTTGCATTCCAAATATTGTCTTTCTAGGGAACTTTTACATGCATTAAACCACCATAAGCATTAAACTCTCACTGCAAAACCAAAGTTTCTATGGACTTGGAAAGCTGATATCAGCAAAATCGTCTTAGCAGTCTAATGCAACATCTCCTTGGCCACGGCTTTAATTAAATGTACTCATTTCAAATAATTAGAAAGTGAAATGATGCTTGTCACATTTCTCAACAGAGAGAAAAATGGGGCAAATTTCCCACTATAGACTCGGAAAAAAATATATTAAAAAATACTGTTAAAATAGATTTGGCGATAGTAGTTGCATTACTCCGAACAAGCAGTACTTACTGGAAGCAACTGATTATTTCCAAGAATAAAAGATGGCTTTGCAGTGTTATGAGGAGGATCTGTCATTTACCATTCCCAAGAATGTAGCCAGATTTATTGTTCTGTAAATCTTTTACATTTTATTTAAAAAGCTGGGCAAAAATTTAGGGCTAAAGAGGTGACTGATTAATTGTCAGAGCCAAATTGGACCACGAAAGCTCAAGTTCAGAATGCCAAAGGAAGATTGTTACTAGTTTTTTAATCGAACAGCCCAGCCTGTTCTAAGTAGTAATGGCTGCTCTCCCACTCTCCAGTCTTTGCCCACTCTGGGTGTCAAAAAGGGGAAAGGATACTGTCTGGTTCGTGACACCTCTGGGATCCCCCGGTTTAGTACAGAGTGAGGCCACAGTAAAGTTGAATTTTGCTTTGATAAGTGAATAGTAACACTTCTAATGATGAAGCAGTAAGAATGGCTTTAGAAAAAACTGCAGTGAAGTCACCTGCCAAATAAAACTACCTTTAGCACCAGGCAGAGCAAAAACTCAAAGTTTGTTACCAAGCCCTCTGCCATTCAGACAAAAGAAACGCTCTAGTTTCCTAGTATAGTTTCACTTGCAAAATTTCATTTGTAAGTTTGTGATTTGGAACTGAAAATATGTGTTCTTGTGAAAAAAGTGCTGTATGCATTGGCCTCCAAAGTACCAAAGAATAGCTCAAATAATACAATTTCAACTAAAGCGAGCCTCTGTTTTATGCAGAGCATTCTGGAGATGCTATTCTGAATGTAGTTAGCTCCTTACGCAGGCTTTCTGTCAGGCAGGGGCACTAATGATGGAAAGGGGAAAGGGGCGAGAATTCCAGGGATGGGTAACTTACCTGAGCTCAGTTTATCTCTAGAAATCATAAATTAGGGATCTAAGTGCATATCGGCGAAGGATGGGTTAGGTAGCCCAGAGCAGCAGTATCATTCCCCCTGTGGACAGGCACTTTTATAAACCCCTGCGCCAGTCACTCCCCACATAACCCAGAGCTGAGAAACAGAGGTCTGTTTCATAGGGCATACTGGTTAAAGAGCTAGAGGCAAGTTATTTGAATCCTATTGTATACAGAAGTCATCTCTAAGTGGAGTGTTTGTAACCTTTATCCAATTTACGTGGATCGGTTTTTCTGCCATAGCAGGCATTTTCCACAATTTAATCCTCATGGTGTCCTGGGAGGTGGTCAGGAGGATGACCCTGTTCACAAGGAAGGGTGCTCAAATTGGCCAAGTGACTTCCTGTGCCAGGATCTGATTCTAGAATGTGATGCTGTGGATGATTGGGAAATCTATACATGGGAGCACCTGTCACCACATCAGAGTAATGCCTGGGTGACAAAATTTAGTATACATATTAGGAAGATTTCTTGTTATTTGTCAGGCAATCCCTTAGCAATTAATGAGCTCACAAGTAGACACCAAATTGCTTATCCTGACAACCAAAATAGCTCCTGATTTCAAATCACAGTGACCATTTAGCAGGAATTGAGTAATTGCTCTGGGCTCAACCATTATGACCTTGAAGCTGCTGATTCGGCACGAGTTAGCTGCTATATTACAGGCACGTGGAGAGCTTACCGAACAACCTGATTTTTATGGGTAATAAGAATATAATTTTTAAAATGAAATCTTCTGGTAATTGTAAAGTATCATTTTATCCCGTAGTTTTAATTATCCTCTTATCCCCAAACTATTTCCTTGAGTTGCTAAACAATAACTCAAGAAAAAATAACAAATTGATTCAAGTATTTCCTTTTTTTCTTATCTTGCTTTTTATTCTCTAAGGGAAGGGCATTGTAAATCACAAATAGTGGCCGGCATCAAAGGAACAGGGACACCCAGTATTTGTGTTATTTATCAGCTTCTGGATAACCAGGGGTGGGCGGTAGTTAATCATATGTTCCTTTGTATAAGAATTAGTCCTCCTCAAAAGGGAGTGGGTGGTTCGAGATAGCTTAGTAGCTTGCCAGTGGTGCCCTGTCCTATTTTTCAGAGCCTGAGTAATTCTTCCAGAATTTTCCCCATTCTTCTCTTTGATTTTCATGTGAAATATTGAGTGTTCTTTCTTTTCCGTTTGCCCCAGTGACAAACACAAGACATACCACTTACAACCTTTGGTCTGGGAAAGAGTTATAATCCTTGCTACTCATGGGGTCCCTGAGGAACGAGTTAGAAATGCAAACCCCCAAGCCCCACCCCAGACCTATTGAATCAGAATATGCATTTTTGAGGTCCTGGGTGAGTTGTGCACATTAAAGTCGAGAAGCACAGCTCAACCTAGAGTTGCCAGTGTAACAATAGCTTTAATAATGGGTTAGATGGGGGCCGGCCCGGTGGCGCAGCGGTTAAGTGCTCACGCTCCGCTTCTCCACAGCCCGGGGTTTGCCGGTTTGGATCCCGGGTGCAGACATGGCACTGCTTGGGACACTATGCTGTGGTAGGCATCCCACATATAAAGTAGAGGAAGATGGGCATGGATGTTAGCTCAGGGCCAGTCTTCCTCAGCAAAAAGAGGAGGATTGGCAGTAGTTAGCTCAGGACTAATCTTCCTAAAAAAAGAAAATAATAATAATAATAATAATAATGGGTTAGATGAGTGATTGCTTATTAGATAACTAGCTCTGACGTCCCAGTCACTCAGCTTCCCTGGGTCTCAGTGTCCTCATCTATCAAACAGAAGAATTGAACTAGATGATTTCTAGTTCCCATGATTGCTAAGATATTTCTAAGCTCCCTTTTATTTCTAAGATTGTAATTACATCATAGCTGGTACTGAAAGGCTTATCAAAAATCACAGTCAGGTCAGGTCAAAAGGGTCCCTCCCCTCAAAGATCTTGCAACATGGGGAGATAAAAGTAACAAAACAATCAGAAAAAAATACCAGACTGGGTTTGACTGAGAGTAATACTGCATCAACATGAGCTTGCATTCTCCGAAAAAGTCAATAAAACCTTTGAAAGATAAGAATGATTTATGTAGATGAAAGGGGATGGACTGCGTTTTCTAGAACTTGGGGAACAGCATTAGCCCAATACAGAACGAAGTGGGGAAATGCCTCTAAATAGCCAGGGTGGGGCCAAATTGTGGGGGACCCTGACAGGCAGAATAGGAGGTTATATATGACATGACAATTCAAGTTGAGAAATATGATCAAAAAGGAATCAGAGAAAGAAGTCTGCCGGTTGGTGTATTGTTGAGGCCGTGGGGTTAGAGAAGCCATTAGGACTGTCGCCACATCCCAACTGACATCCTAGTAAGGAGAATTTATTTTTAAAACAGCAATTGGAGGAATAGAGGGAAGGGCCCAGATCCGAGCATCGTTTTGAGAAATGGATCATTGGGACTGGAGACTGCTTGGTTGTAGGTGAAAGAAAAGGAGAAGGAGAGAGAAGCATTTATATTTTTGACGTCAAGAGCAAGGACTCTGGAATCAGACAGACCTGGGTATGAATCCTGCCCTCACCACTTATTAGCAGTTGAACTTGAGAACCTGATGGATCCCTTCTGTCCCCATCAGTAAAATGTGGATGCTACCAACTTCCTTGGTATTGGGAGGAGCCCATGAAATGATGCACGGAAAGCACACAGCATGTGTGTGCCTGGAACACAGTAAATATGCAAAGATTTGGGGTTTGGGTTTTGGGGGTTTGGGTTTTGAGGGTTTTTTTCTCAGAAGAGTTAAGAAAATGAGAATCAAGAGAACATATGTGAAAAGAGCCTAAAAACAATGTGACCTTACACAGGCCAGACACTGAGAGCCTCCATTTCTTCATCTGTAAGACAGGGAGCTGGGGACAAGGTGATCTAAGGTCATTCATGCATTCCCTCACTGGAGCACTTATTAGCTGAGTAACAAGTGTTCTGTGATCACGAACAAGCTCTTCTTAGTTTCTTAAGAAAGAAAAAGTTTAGGCTAATGCAAAAGGAATTTCAACATACGTACTCAATAGAGTCATTGGTCATTTTCCAGTGAGCTGCTCGCATGTTCAATCAATTGGTTTCTTACCGGTAAGCTGTATATGTAACTTTAGAAGCCTCAAAGTGAATTATTTACCAAGGAGTCTTATTCCTAAAAATGCATTTGGGGGGCTGGCCCAGTGGCATAGTGGTTAAGTTCACACACTCCTCTTCAGCAGCCCAGGGTTCACAGGTTCGGATCCCAGGCATGGACCTACGCACCACTCATCAAGCCATGCTGTGGCAGCATCCCACATACAAAATAAAGCAAGATTGGCACAGATGTTAGCTCCGTGACAATCTTCCTCAAGCAAAAAAAAAGGGGAATATTGCCACAGATGTTAGCTCAGAGTCAATCTTCCTCATCAGAAAAAATAAAATGCATTTGGCTTATTATTACCATTTAGTATGAATAATTGAACTCCATAATATGTTATTTAGCGAGGTTAAGCTTGCTAAAATTATTACACAATCTCTGTCGTGATTTAGTATGAATTGTAATCTCTCTTCACACCATGTGAGTTATGCAGATACGAACTATGACTCTGAATCTCACATATTTACCTGACTAAATGAAATGTACAAGTGGGGATGCTGTTAGGCATCTTGAAGTTCCAAAAACCACAATTAGAACTAATTTTCCTGTTTTTCAAAACATACCATTCTCATATGCGCCTTCTCTAATCATTGGAATACATCTTTATGATCCTTCATAAACGTTAGGAACTGCTATCTAAGCTTGAGAGGGGCTCAATTTTAAAAGTATCTTTAGATGTTTTTCTATCTTTAAGAAAAATGTAATTTACGTCTCACCTTAGAAGAATATGGGTCCTTATTTAGCTGGGTTTTTTTAGAAGGAATAAGAGAGTAACATATTAAAGTTGATGAATAGGAGAAGTAACTTGAAAGGCAATTTCTTACCATCTCTTACACTAAGCATTCTTGGTTTGTATATTCTGGAAGCCTTGTGAATCCCAGTTCTAGTTTCTTCACTAAATATCCCTTTCTGGAATTAGTGAAAATGACACAAATTCAATCTAGCAGAGCCACCAAATTTTAACTGCTCAAGTAGCATAGACTCAGTGTACAGGCACAGAAAACATTTTATTCTTTCATCTTATAGCATTCATTATCTAGATGTTTTTCTGATAAGCAGTCACTCAATGAGATAATATATATAACAATAAAGAAGTTTTTATTTAAGAAACTCTTGTGTTTGCTTCCACGAATGCAATACCCTCTCTCCTGCCCTGAGGCTCCTTGCATGGCACAGAAGTGCACATTGTTGTTGAACTTTTCTGTTGATCGGTATCGGAAAGTTCTTCCCCTCTGCATGAGAGTTTGTGTACAAAATATACCATTTCTCATATCGCAAGCTCTAGTTGCATTCTATTGCTATGATGCACTTAGCTAAAATTGCCAACCTTTGCCCTTCCCATTCTGGAACTGATTTTTGCTAGGTAGATCAGATCAGTATAGAACGAACTTCTTAGATTCCAGCACTGCTTTGGATTTCTGGTATATGTGTGTGGGAAATTTTCGCTCTTTGGTATTTCTTGATGAGGCAGTTTATTTTATCAAGCTACTTGTGTATTTTGTCCATTTTGCGTCACATTTCAGTTAAATACATTTAAAATAGACTTTAACAAAAGAACTGACATATAAATTTTGAGGTTTTTACAACAGTGGGGCCTCCCAGATCTGAAAACATGGCAATAAATTGTCATCTCCTGGATAACCTTATTTGTTTATGCATCTGAAAATATACGTTTGTATGATTACATGCAGGTCTATTCTTTTTGTGGTAATGCTACTCCAACATTATTACTTAACAAATTCCAAACTTAATCAACACCTTTTTCTTCTCTCCCACACAACACATAGACTTCAGAATGCTTTAACTCTGACTCCTACCACCCAATTTATACACTATGTTAGCCAGTGCTTTAGCTCTATCCCTTTCCACTCTAAATTAGACATTATTATCCTTTTATATTTTGCAGCCGATGCTCTTTTAGATTTACCATATACTTGCTAATGATCTTTGTTTATCATTCTTTCTTGCATCCCAGACCGTCCATTTGGGAGCATGGAACTTCTGGCTGCTCTAGATATTTTAAAATTTCCTTCGGTGAAGTCTGCTTGAGGTAAATTCAGTTTTGGTAGTCTGAAAAGGTCTGTAATTTGCTCTCATTTTGGAAAGATGTTTTTGCTGAATATAGAATTCTAGACGGACAGCTAATTTCTCTTGGCACGTTGAAGACACTGGCTTCTAGCTTCCATTGTTGCTGCTGAGGAGTAATCTTCAGGCTGCTGACTGTTTCTTTGTAGGTGATCTGCCCTTTTTTTCTAGCTGCTTTTGAAGGATTTTTTTTCCCTCCCTTTGGTGTTCTTTATGAGGTATCTGCGGATGAGGTTTCTTTTTATCTATCCCGCTTGGGATTCATTGAGCCTCCTAGATCTGAGAATTGGTATCTTTCAATAATTCTGAGAAATTCCCAGCCAATCTCTATTCAAGTATTTCCTCTTCCTTGGTATCTCTTTTATTTCTACCTACGATTCTGATTCTCTCCTCTAAGGTCATCAGTTTTTTCTTTTCTGTTTTCAATTGCTTTGTCTTTCTAGGTTGCATCTGGTTTATTTCTCTGGGTCTGTTGTTAGTGTGTCTGATCTGTAGTTTATCTGTTGTATTTTTCATTTAAATTATTACATTTTAATTTCTAGAGGTTCTGCTTTTGATTTTTTTCAGAAATATATGTGGTCCTTCCTTACAGTCTCTTGTTCCTTACTCATATATTCAATCTTTTCATATATGTTTTTTAACATGTTTAATGTAGCCATTTTATATTCTCCGAGCATTTCAGCGTCTTTGAGGCTCTTACTCTGCTACCTGTTGTTTCTTTTGGTTCTCCTTCGTGCTGCTTTATTTCCTGGTGTAATTTGTGATTTTATATTTTGCCTATGAAATGTTTATTTTCCCCAGGAACTCTTTGAGACCTGGGTTGATGACTCATTCCTCCACAGAGGATCTGCATTTGCTTCTGCCCGTTATCTGGAGCCACTACCCCACCAGAACTTGCATCAAATACCCTATTTGCTGTTTCTCAAACCACACTAATAGTGTGAATGTGGACCAAAACTTGTGTGAGGGCTCGCCTTTGTTTATAAATCATCAGAGGAGAATTTTTTTCCTATCCACTCAGAATCACTGTTGAGGCAGACAAGTTTCCTTGTTCACTTCCTCTGTACATCAGACTTATTTTTCTTCTTTCCACCTGAGAGTGGAGTCTTTTGAAGTATCTCATCTTTATGTGGGGCCCCCATTAGACCCCCCCCTCCCATACTACATAAAGCCATTAAAGGAGAAGCTCAAGGTCTTCCAGGATTTAGGACAAACTCTGAGGGCCAAAGCCTGCTTTCGCACTTCCTACCCTCCTAAGGATCCAGCTTCCACTTTGTTTAGGAATCTGCATATTCCCTCTTTTCATGCCAGCTCAGCAACGCATTTCAAAAGCTTTACAAATAGATTTGCCCAGTATTTCAGTTGTTTCCAGCTAGAGATGAAATCTTTACATAATTAAACTGAGACCTAAATGAGTATCTACATACATGGTTATATAGATGTTTACCATTGTATGTATTTATGGCATTTCATTAATATATACCTATCACAACTTTATTTCCAGTTTTATCTGGTAATACCTTGATATCTGCTATATATTTTAATTTTTTTCAACTATTCTACAAGAATAATTGGCGTGCCTTTTGTCACTTTTCTTTAAAAGATAAAACAATTGGTATGTAGTTATTATTGATTTAAATAATCAGCTGTTACCTTATTTTAAAATTCTCATTACGTTATGTAGAACTATAGAATTTTCAAAACCTCTTGAAATAATAGAGTCACAGAAACAGTTACATCTAGGTCCAGTTGGTATAAAGGGATTACTTATATTAAACGTATTAGAAACACTTGAACTGTTGCACAAATGTTAAGGTTGATAAAACATGATTTCCTCTTAAGAAAGAACGCATTTTGGGAAAAGTTGTGCTTGTGCTGATTTTAGAAAGTTAAATAATGTTCAAGTTTGTAGTAATTCACAATTTCGGGAAAACCTTTAAAAATGATGAGTCCCTTTGTCTAACGAAGGCTCTTTTAGTAAAGCAGTTGATTTGCCCATTTCAAAAAATCTGATTTCTTATGAGACGCTCTCTTCAAGTAACTACACACATCATTGCAGTCACTAAGGACGAGCCGTGGCGCGCAGCCCTGCCCTGTCTCTCTGATCGAAGGCCGTTCTTCTTCCAGTATGTGCGGGTATCTTTCGATACAAAAGCTGATCTCCTCCTACACCTGATGACCAAGGAGTGGCAGCTGGAGCTTCCCAAGCTTCTCATCTCTGTCCACGGGGGCCTGCAGAACTTTGAACTGCAGCCGAAGCTCAAGCAAGTCTTCGGGAAAGGTCTCATCAAAGCGGCCATGACAACTGGCGCGTGGATATTCACTGGAGGGGTTAACACAGGTAATTGGAAGCGGGACAGAGAAAGACAACATATGGCCGGGAGAATGTTGTGACTAAGATAATTTTCTCCCAAGGTTGAATTCGTTTATATTCCCCCACCTCATTCCCTACCCACGTGTCCACACTCACTGGTTATTTCTCCTCTCGCTGATTCTCTCTCCCTCTTTTACCTACATGATAACTGCACTGTTACCTCTTAACCAAGAATTACTTACACCTAAGAAACGGGTTGGGCTATTTAATACATGACCGTACAGAATTTGTAAACGTGACTAATGGAATTTCACAGGAGATTTCCATATCTCCAGTTGTCAAATAAGCATGCAATAATTTTTTAAGGAATAACTTTTCCTCTAAATTGGAAGCTCTTCCTCTGTTCTTTAAGGGATTTTAAGTTTAATGCAAATAGCTTTAATTTTTATAAAATGCTCTTTCCATCTGGGACATAAATTGTCACAAGCGAAGTCCAGAATATTATGTGTTTATCATTAAAAATATTTCATTAAATCCATCTCTGCACCAACAGAAGACACACCCTACTCTGCATTCCACACAGTTTTTTCTACCTGCCAGATGAGTTTCTATATTGTGATACGGGCAGGCTGACAAATCAATTGTTACAAACTCACTTATAGTTAAGTGCTTATCTGCAGAACATTATTGATGTACAACAGATAATGGAAGGGATGCCTGTAAATCATGTTGACATATTTCCGCAGCCTGAGTCAGAAGTGTCAATTGGAAGTGCCCAAGTAATGCTGCTGTAAGTTAATTCAAACTTGTCATAAGGCTCAAAGTCTGCACATGGGGACACATTTCAAGTTAGTGGGACATTCTAAACATAACCCTAGACCAACTAGTTTTAAATAAAAGGTTATCTCAAGGTTATTTATTCCCTTTTTTGTGGTTCACATGATGTCTGAGTGAGACTTGCCTTCAGAATTCTCCTCAATACCTAGAATTTGTGAACATTCAGCAGACGACTCTATAGGTACCTTTCAGCCATGGACTCTGCAGATGACCATGCTCATCATTGTTAGGTTAAATCCTGACTCAGTCTGTAAACTGACACGATTGTAGAGTGACCTGCTCAGTCAGCTCTTCGCTGTTTATTTTGTAGTAATCAAATATCTACGGAGCAATTTTCTTTCAGTGACTGTTCAGGCTTTAGGCGTCAACTTTCCCTCACAGCTTAGCAGGCATCATGCGCCTGTGATTATGGTTCTGGGTACTTTTGCCATAAGCATTTTTGCTGCAGACATCTTTGCCACAAGCATTTTTTTTAAGGTGCCCTACAGGGAATTCAGTAGTCCTGTTTTTTGCAGGGGAAGATTCACCCTATGCTAATATCTGTTGCCAATCTTCCTCCTTTTTCTTCCTTGTTTTTCCCCGCTAAAGCCACAGTACATAGCTGTGTATAGTTGTAAGTTCTTCTAGTTTTTCTATGTGAGCTGTCCCCACAGCATGGCTGCTGACAGATGAGTGGTGTCGTTCTGCACCTGGGAACTGAACCTGGGTTGCCAAAGCAGAGCACGCCAAAATTTAACTGCTAGGCCGTCAGGGCTGGCTCAACCACAGGCATTTTTGCTGCAAACATTTTCACCACATACCTAATTGGCCATAAGGTAATTTTGCTGTAAAAGAGAAAATAAAAATAAATAAAAGAAGAACATTAAAAAGGACATAATGAACATGTAGTACATATCTGGACTACATCTAAATGTTCCATCACGTGCCCAGTCCTTATATTTCATCAAATCATCTAAGCCAGACTCTGTGCCAAATCCCAAAATTCTGTCAACCGAGGAAAGTCACTGCAACTTAAACAATAGGTGTTTATTTTGGCATTGAGAATTGCAATTCGGGAGACACAGATTTAGGCAGAAACCCAAAATGTGCTCTGGAGAAGATAAAGAAGCTAAGGGTTTATAAAGGCAGAAAGAGAGTCCTCACACAGGTTGTTTTGCCGAGACGCATGATCGGTCCTGGCAACAACTCTCATTCCTTGGCTACCCGTGATTGGTTGCTAAGGCCATCTCTAAGGCAAAAAAGCTTCTTATCTACGGGAGTAAGCATTCTTCTATAGGTGTAAGCATTTTTTCCTTTTCTTCAAGGAAGGTCAAGGGAACGACAGTGAGGCAGAGTTCAGAAAGGCACATTCCATCTGCACAGAGACGTGGTGCGCATCCATTAGCCTCACTTCCGTAATGGTCTCCCAGGTCCATTTTAGAAGTCCTGATAAAGTTACTCCATTCTGTTATTGCTGTCCACAACGTCAGATTCTCCACTAGCAACTAGCAAAAAGTCTGGACCATTTTCAAGAAAATGACACTCACCAGGAATCATATAACCATTTCTTTGGGGGAGGGGAGGAGTAGGAGCTTGATTCTTCTTTTGCCTCATCTTCTAATATTGCATGATAAATTTGGTGAAGACAGCTTAGAGAACAAGCTGTTGTATCTAAATTAGCTAAAGAATCCATAATACTCTCGCAGACTGTTGTGAATGACTAGCCTCCTTTTTTATATTCGCCAGAGCTTGGTCGACTTTAGGTTTTGAGGGGTCTTGAGAGATGACTGTGCTCACCGAAGGATTTGCTAACTGATACGTTATCATTTTCTAGTATAACATGCAATCTGGCTTCACAATCTCATATTTCAAACTTCCAGGAAGTTTTACTACTGTATTTCCTATCAAGTCAATAGAAATAAGCAATAACTGGTTCCATCAACCAGTTATGTTATCTTTTATGGCAAATTTGCTTTACAGCCAATTAGTCATGCAGCCAAAATGTTTGCCGCAAGGATGCTCATGACAGAGATACCAGACCTGGTGATTGTTCAGTTTTTTGCTTTCCTGACATAACCTGTAACTCATGTAGAGACCAACTCACAGGTTTCTAAAGGTCCAAAAGAAATTCTTACCTATCTTCTGTTTCTGGTAACTTGGAACATTGTTTACTGTTTTTCTTCTTTTATGACATGTATTCAGTATCAAAACAATAATTTACAGCATAAATTCACAAAAGACTTTACAACAAATAGGTCCTGATGGTGGCACACTGAGATTAGGTAAGAGATGACGGGAGCATTGTGACAGATGGAGGGGCATACCATGAGGTTAAACTGCTTGTCCAGGACTGGCCCCGAAAGGAGTTTTGCGTATTAATAGGAAAAAATTTAACACTAATATTCACAACTTTACTCTTGTATGTGTTTCTGTTTTACCAGTACTCTCACTTAGAAGATCCATAGAGAAGATCCTAACTGAATTGATATTCTTCTCAACACTCCCAGTGTAGCTCAACATGGATTAGTGGCTATTTACACTATTTGGTTATTAGATTTTTCTAAAGGAGGTTCTTTCTGTTTGATCTTATGAATATTTCAGAACTGAGCTGTTGACATGTGTATGTCCTCTCCCATGATTACATTGCCTGGTGTGTTTTGTGTGCTTAGTCCAGCGCTTAGTTTCTGAGCCTGTGCTCTGTGCTACCCCCTGAGGCACAAGGAGATGAGTAAGACTCTGAGTCTCCAACCATCCCCTCAAGGAATTTTACGATGAGAGGAGACATCCTCATACATGATTATGAATCACAGGAGAATATGTTACGTGACATATTGAGCTATTCAAGAGATGCAAACTTCAATCCTATTCAAATGGAGAAAAATTCAAATGCAACTCAGCTTTCATTTAGGAGATGGCATTAGGTGTGAATTTTTCCTTGAGAAATGGGTGGAATTTTCATAAGTAAAAATATCTTTTCTTAGAGAATATGTTTTATATCTTCTATAAAAATAATCATTTGAGAGGCAGGTTAAAAATTAGACATTGCATCTTCTTCAAATGGTTTATAGAAAGATAAGAGGTAGGTTCCCCACCATCTTGTAAACTGAATTTTCTCATTTTTTTAACTGTGATGAGAAAGGCCACGGGGATGGCGAAGGCCATCATGACAGAAGAGGAAAATATTAGAATGATGAGGATAAAAAGGTGTATTTACATATTTTTAACATGAATTTTCCACAGACTATGCCAACATTTTCTTTACAAATAGACTTTCCATACTAATTGTCCTTAAATAGGAAGAAGAAATCAAGGTTAACAGAATCTGAGCTAGTAACTACTCTATATGAATGACCCTATCTTATTCACAAAGTGTGGCGGAGGATTAATGCAATATTATATATAGTGCTTTTTATAGGATACAATCATGCTATTGGTTCTTAGTCACACTAACACATCATTATGCTTATATACAGTAAAAAGATTCTCTAAGTTAAAATTTGTATTCTTTTTATAGACATTGGATTTTTTTTTTTTTTTTTTTTTTTTGGTCAGGAAGATTGTCGCTGAGCTAACATCTGTCCCAATCTTCCTCTATTGTGTATGAGGGACACCACTGCAGCATGGCTTGATGAGCAATGTCTAGGACACGCCTGGGATCAAAACCAGTGAACCCCAGGCCACCAAACTGGAACACTCGAACTTAACCACTACACCACCAGGCCTGCTCCTGGATGCTTTTTTTAAAATATGAATTAGAATAAGAAATGCATTG
Organism: Equus asinus; assembly: GCF_041296235.1. Classification (NCBI taxonomy): domain Eukaryota; kingdom Metazoa; phylum Chordata; class Mammalia; order Perissodactyla; family Equidae; genus Equus; species Equus asinus. The sequence goes on from NC_091812.1 coordinate 32,727,206, forward strand.
CTAGAGTTTATATACAAGTCTAGCAAATATCTCTAGCAGTAAAGCCAAAAATTTCTGTTCTCTCCTGAACACACGTAGTTCATGTAGAAATGTGTCAACATTTCATATTCAATGCATTTAATCTTGGGAGAAACAGTTTCACAATTTCCTTTAGAACAATGGAAAGTAATTGCTTTAAAAGGTGAGACTAAAACTTGTCTTTTTCCTTTTAGGTGTTATTCGTCACGTTGGAGATGCCTTAAAGGACCACGCATCTAAGTCTCGGGGAAAGATATGTACCATAGGTATCGCCCCCTGGGGAATTGTGGAAAACCAGGAGGACCTGATTGGAAGAGACGTAAGTCCTGGGAGCTGCCCCTGTGTGTGACTTCTCATAGAGCTGCTATCAAAAGAGTCGAATAAAATTAGAATTCAAAATATGCATATTATAGTACTCTTTTAGCCCTCACCTCCCAAAATGAAACTTGTGTTAGGAAGAATTTATTTGGAGACTAGTTATATTCCAAAGTCTATCTATGAAAACTCCAATGTCATTCTTACAAGCAAGAAGGGTGCTAAATAAGATTTACCAACTACTGTCTTGGTTTGAATCAAGTGGTGGTCTTTCCTCACCCATCAAACCTTGCATTTCCTGTTGGCACAGGTGGGTGAAGATTAATTAACACCACATAATATATAGCAATGTGAACTCCTTGACCAAGACATTAAATGGGGACTCTTCCCGCCCCGGATCTCCAGCTCCTTTATTATTTGAGCGCCCTTCCCCCAGCTCAGGAAAGCTACAGAGACAAATTCTTTCCACTCAGGCTGTGGCTTCCCTGGTTGGCCTTTCTTTTGGTAAACGCTTGGGCAAGGAGCAGGCACAGCTGAGTCCTTTATTTCACACCCTGGAACTACTCAGAAGCCCTTGACCAAACTCAGCAGAGTATCAACCTCTCTTTTCTATTCTGATGGCCAGAGCCACACACTGACCTATCAATCAACAATTTTGCCAGGGAGACCTCGGTCTTATCTTTTCTGAGTCATCATCTTATTTCTGTTCCTTCCAGGGGTCTCTTTTTTGTCTTAAACCACATGCAGCTCATTCCCAACCTCCCTCAGACGGCTTTCTCTCCTATTAATCACCAGAATTTTTCCCTTATAAAACACTTCTCAAAATGCCATTGATAAGATTTATAGTTGTCATACTTTACTCACTTCTTTTTTCCTCAGTAATTTTAGCAATTAATTATCATTGCTTCTCTACATCAGATCAACATAGTCTCCCTTCCCAGTCAAGGTCTGCCATAGAGTATAACAAATATGCTAAGTAGTTTTGTCCAAGTACCCTGAGGTCTGGCTGACCCATAAAATCAAAAAAGAAAAAAAATCAAAGAGGTTGAGAATTAACTAGTCTTTAACTGCTTCTTCTATTGTGTTGCAGTACAGTGAAACCATCTTATTTCAATGCAACACAATATATGCAGTTTCTCAACATGCAATGCAAAATACTTTGAATAAAAACATCGAATATCATGAAATGCAGTAAACATTCTGTAAATCCTTCAGAACTCTTATTTTAAGTGATAAGAAGTGTCCATATCAATACTACCAAATTACATACAGAAACTCTCATTTACTCAGAATACGTAGGGTGAGGAAGGAGATATTAGTTTTAGCAGAGTAATAGTCTCTTAACTAAAATTTACCAGCTGTTTTATATCACACACAAATTGAATATCTCAAGTAGCAATTCCCAAAGTGTTATGTAGGCAGAACTGACTGGAAAAATAAGCATTACTAATTTTTTCAGAGTATCTGGTACTAGTCTTTGATGGAATATACCTGGGTTAATGCTTGCCTTGGATTCCAAGTTAGCTTTTAAGTGTATGTTGATTGTGAACTAGAACAAATATATTTATTAAAGACTGAGAATATGCTAAAGTGCCCCTAATACCAAAAGCATTTAATGGTGCATTTTATTAACAAGTGGATTAACTATTTAAAATGCTGCGATGATTCACAAGTCGTTTTTAAATGGTCACAGCTTCAGGATCTCTATTGTAAACCTGAGTTATTACTATCCAATTTTGTGGGGGAAAAACCACTTTGGAACTTTCACATTCGGATGAACTATGAATAAATGGAAGCTGATTATTTCTGTATTCAAGATAGAGGAACCAAATAATTATGTCAGTTGCCTAAACGTTTACAGAGAATTCTGCCTTTCTGTGTCATTTTGTTTGTTCCTCCTGTAAATCCCCCATGAGTACAGAAAGACAATACTAATGTTACATTGACTTGCCTTGTTGAGTTGGAAGGATCACCCCTGATTCATTTTGCTCTAATTCTGCCCTTTTTTTCTCTGATGTCACCTCCTCTGATGCTCCCCTTTTTCACTCTCCTTTCCTTCCTCCCCATATTTCTTCCCAGTTGTACGCCAATAGGAACTTATGTGCGCCTGTGCCAGTGGGACTTAGTTACATTGTCTGACTTCCCAATGGAAAAATAGTCTTGATCCCAGCACAGAGGGCACAAAAAGCCACGCATATGTTCAGTAAAATGTGTGCATTCATGGTCCCTGCTCACAGGGGTGTAATAAAAGCAAACCATGGCTCACAAAGATTGAAGGGAACCTGCAGAGACCATCGAGAAAAGGACAGGAAATTGGCAGGTTGTAGAGAGCACAGGAAAATTGTATTTTAGTTTTTTAGTAAATCTTTGACCAAGATTTATTGAATTTTGACCACTCTGGAACATTTTTCTCCCCAAATTGGAGAATTATCATACACATAGGATTTTTCAGGCTCTTGTATAGTAATAGAGTTTGTTTTTCAAGTTCTAAATTATTTGGAGCAGAAGTGCTGTTTTTGATGTACAGGACTTATGGCATGATTTGAGGGAAATTTTTATACGTGTTTACTATCCTAATGTGATAATTAAAAAGGGATATGATGCTAGGTTGTCATAAAAAGAAGTATTTGTGGGGGCCGTTCTGGTGGCATAGTGGTTGGGTTCGTGTGCTCCACTTTGGTCGCCTGGGGTTTGCGGGTTCAGATCCCAGGTGCGGACCAACAAACCACTCATCAAGCCATGCTGTGGCAGCATTCCACAATCCCACATACAAAATAGAGGAAGCCTGGCATAGATGTTGGCTCAATGACAATCTTCCTCACCAAAAAAAAAGAAGCATTTGAATAAAATATTGGTGGTCACTGGTGAAAATCCCCCTAAAAATCATCAAAGTAGAAAGAAGTATTGTCTCGTAAACTTCTTAAGCACTTATAACAATTTTCATAGCTGGCTTAGTGTTTAGTGCCTTTTATCCTTTTTCTTCTATTTGATATAATCAAACTGACAGGTAATAAACATCAAAAAATAAAGCTTTTAGCATCAGGCATCAGGTAGCAGAGAAAAAAACTAATAAATTATTAAAAATCTTTACCACTTCAGAATTCTATCAAAATGCAATCATTTGAAAAAATAGAATTGCTGCATTTTTGGTCAAGTCTATGTCTGTATGCTGGAATAAAGTTGAAATGGCACAAAGTAAATGTCAAGGGAAATTAGGAAATTTACTTGAAATTAGTAAAAATATAAGGATAAAAGAAAGACTCCATTTCTTATGCCAGATATTTCATAATAGTAGATTTATTTCCAAACTGATAGAAAATATAGATTGTTTTATTTCTGTGGGGCTGGCTCTCAGATAAACACTTCTAGAAGCTGAATATTGAAGGACTGCTAGAGTTAGTTTCTTGATAGACGTAGTAGACACAGCAGTTGCTATTCATCTTAGAATTTGAATATCCCTTTGGCATGGCGCTGTAAAGGCAAATACTGGTTCTAAAGATAAAGAAGAAAGATTAGCTTGCCCTTGGGTCTGCTTCCAGATATTCTAAAGCATGTACCTCCCCTCAAGTCTTATCTCTTAGTTAGACTTGAAAGATACAGGGCATGCATCTTGGAATCCTCAGAGCTCCATTTAGAGCCTCACACAAAGAAGTAGGTGCTTAGTAAATGCTGATGAAGATGGACTGGGCATGATGACATTTAGTCTACAGGGAAAATAAACAATTATGGAAAAAAATATAATGATAAATCTTATCTAGTTCACAGTTTTACCACGACATCCTCTCTACTCATATTCCCAAGCTTGATCATGCTATAGTGACTATAGTGGGGGCATTTTTTAACCAAGCATCTGAAGTAAAACTATTTTCTTATGTAGCAATGCAAGGTGGGAGGTGGATGGTAAAGCTTCTACACATTGGGGATGGGGGCAAAGAAGTGTGGAATGAGAACAGGCCTTCCTTTAACCCCTTCGAAAGATGCATGATCCACTCAACTGAGTGATAGAACTAGGCTTGATTCTTTAAATTTAAATGTCTTCCACTCTGTTTAACCAAACCTTTCAATTAGTGGATCAAACCAACAAACTTTGATGAGGAATAATGCTATGAATACTGAGATGGTAATAATTTTTTGTACTGCCGTTAGACATGAAAATGAATATTGTTCAGCTACTGAGGTTAACCCCACCTCGATGTTTTCTCTATATTATTCCTACTGCCTCTTTCTTCTATCACAACCATAATCCTACATTTCAGTCAAACTGAGCTCAAGGCTCACTTCCACCAAGATGTCTTCCCTAACTTCACCCATCATGTCATATCCTTGATTCTCATTCTCTCACAATCGTCTTCTTCCCCAACTTAATTAAAAACTCCTCAAAAATAGGGATTAAAAGTGGAGGCCAGCACAATGGCGTAGTGGTTAAGTTCACACCCTCTGCTTTGGCGGCCCAGGGTTCACAGATTTGGATCCCAGGTGCAAACCTATACACCGCTCATCAAGCCATACTGTGACGGCATCCCACGTACAAAATAGAGGAAGATCAGCACAGATGTTAGCTCAGCAACAATCTGCCTCAAGTGAAAAGAGGAATATTGGGAACAGATGTTAACTCAAGGCCAATCTTCCTCACCAAAAAAAAAGGGATTAAATTGTTTTCTTTTTTCTTGTTCACCACTAACATGAACACCAGGCATTGACATGTCCTTAAGCTCTATAAGACTTGATTTCTTCATCTCTAAGTGCACTATAAAAACACTTGCTCTGTCTACCTTCATATAACTTCTACGAGCATAATCATAATAATAATTATAATTTATTAAGCTCTTATTTGAGGAAGCTCTCTGTGATTTCATACATTAGCCTTATGAGGTGCATATTATCCTGTAAGGAAACTAACTAAGGATTAGAACCAAGATCCACTGGCTCCAAAGCCCATACTCTTAACTAGTAGTATGCCAAGTAATATATGAAAATATTTAATGATATTGTTTTGATTGTTAATTGACATATTGGCAAACATCTTATGCCTGTAAATTGGACACAAAAATAGACTCAATGAGAGTAAACAGAGCCTTTCTTTGTCCCTAGAGAATCTCAATCTGGGTAGATGATTATGAACGTATGATCACTGTAAAGTTAAGAAAGAGCTTCCAATGAATTATAATTTTCATATGACTCATTTTAGACTTAGACTCATTACTTTAGAAAATAATCTGACCAGAAGTGTCTCAGGTAATTGAACAGTGTCTGAAGCCTTTATAATTTATCTTTTCCCAGATCTAGATTAACAAAACACATGCCAAATTAAAAATCCAGATACAATCACAAGAAAAAGCACTTTTCATTTTAACTTGAGGATGAAAATTGTCTTTGGGTAGATTTCCAACACATCATCATATGTGGTTATTAAATTACCTTGACATTCAATGATATCTTCTATTTTCCCTAAACTATACCTATATTCTCAGAATTTTGTAATCTTTAAGAGTTCTTATACTTAATTGGAAAGTGTTTTTTGATGCCATTTTTCTATTTCAAGCCAAGAAAAATCATGTTTAATAACACATTTGATGAATAATTCTGGTGTAGTTGTCAACTCAGCATATTTGTCACTTATTTCTGAAGCAAGCTAAATATGACTTCATCTTGTAAGCTCAGCAAACTTCCCAGTAGTGGTCCTTGCATGGAGTTTATTGTATTTCTATGACTAGGTTAGATAAGATCTATGCAGAGAATGTGAGAGGAAAAGTTCAGAGACAAGGAGACCCACCCAAGGCTGTCAGTCATATAGGAGCCAATGCTAGCTAAAACTGGACTACACTCAGCGTCTGGGCTATATTCAAGAACACAGGGAATGCATTTTTGGTGAAGACAGTCTCGAGTGTGGATTTCGACATGTTGATTTCAAAGTTCCTTTGAAATATCATGTGAAAGTGTCCATCAGGGCAGTGAGTATCTGAGGTGGAAGCTCAGGAACAAGATCTGGCTACACACTTTGATTTGGAAGGCATCTGCAGATAGATGACAATTAAAACCATTGTGGTCGATGGGATTGCCAAGGGAGAGTGTGTAGAGTGAGGAAAAGGAGGGCCTCCACCTGGATCCTGATGCTCTCCAATATTTAGTGGTTGAGCAGAGGAAAAGCAGCCTGCAAAGGAGACCAAAAGAAGGGCAGAGAGGGAGGAGCAAAACCCGAGAGTATTGTGGAAGCCAAGGGAAGGTACTGCTTCAGAAGGATGGAGTGAAGGGCAGTGCCAAGTTCAACTGAGAGGCTCAGGAAGGTAAGGACTTCAAGACACACATCACTGGCATCACTGGTCAAAGCTGTTTTAGAACAATGATGAAGGGGCAGCCACATTTCAATAGGTTGAAGAGGGAGAAATGAAGAAGTAGAGATACTTCCAGCAAGAGTAGCAAGTAGCAACTACTCTCTTAGAGGTTTGGCTGTGACGAGGAGAAGGGATATGAGTAACGGAAAAGAGCTATAAGTTGGGGGGTTTTTTTCTTCAAGATGGAAGAGACTTGAGTTTGTTTATATGTTTATGGTAGAAAGCGAGACTGGGATAGAGAGGAGATAACTGATGGAATAAGTCCTAGAGTGGCTCTAGGTTATGGGGTTCAGAACTAAAGGGGAGATTAGCCATCCGAACCCTTGTAACTGAAGGAAAAGAGGAAAGAATATGTATGCAAAGAGTTGGTGGTGGGCTGTTGAGGTTTAGCCTGAAGGTTTATCATTTATCACTGAAATGAAAGAATAATGGTAATAATATCAACACTTTTGTAGAGGCTAATAAGTATCAGCACCCATCTAAGCACTTTACACAGGTAGTCATTTAATTCTCATAATGGCACTCAAAAGTTGCTATTTGTAGTGTCACTATCATCCTTCCCATTTTACTGATGGCAAAACTAAACACAAAGAGATGAAGTAACTTGCCCAGTGTTACATGACCAATAAATCGTGTAGCTGGAATTTAAACCTAGGCCATTCACCTGCCAAGACCATACCCTTACCTAATATGCAAAACTACTTCTCCATAATAAGAGCAGCTATCATTTATTTGAGTTCATATGTGCATTGTTCCATGCACTTATATCTCATTTAAAGCTTACAATACCCCAATGAGATGGTAATAATCATTATTAATCTCCCTTTACATATGGAGACACTGAGACACAGAGGGTAAATAACCTGGCAAGTGTGTAGGCGCTGGAGTCAGATGATCTGCCGAATAAGGAAGGAAGGTGTTAGGATCTGACATATGGGGAAAGTGGAGGATGGCAGTCATAGGCCCAGTGGACAACAGGAACCAGGACTGATTAGAGCCCAAGGGAGGAACGCCAGGCAGCACGGAGCCCCAGCGGGGGCTAGAGGTCGTGAAATTATGATGTATCGGTGAATCCAGAATAAAGCGGAGAAAATACATTTGAAGTCTCAAAGAAGATAATAATACACAATTGCATTAGTTATCTATCACTGTGTAACAAATTACCTGCAAACTTAATGTCTTAAAACACCATTTTTTGTCTCACAATTTTTGTGGGTAAGGAATTCGTGAGGGACTTATCTGGGTGGTTCTGACTTGGGGTTTCTCTTAAGGTCACAGTCAAGATGTCATTTAGGGCTGCATCACTGAAGGATTGAATGGGGCTACTATCCCCTCTTCCAAGATGACTCGCTCACATGGCTGTTGGTAGGAGTTCCTCACCATAGATCTCTCCAGAATGTTGCTTTATTAACATGGCAGCTGGCTTCCTCCCAAGTAAGGGATCCAAGAGAGAGCTAAGAGGAGCCCTCTTATGACCTAGTTTTGGAAGTCACAAACCATCACTTCTGTTTTATTCTACTTCTTAGAAGGGAATCACTGAATCCAGCCCAGACTAAGTGAAGATTTTCAAAGAATTTCTGAACATTTTTTAAAATCACCCCACTGATATGTGGTGGTTTCTAAAGCAAGTAACCCCCTTCAGAGCTCAAGGGCCTTCTTCCACTGCCAGCAGGCCCTGTGTCTGAATGGCACACGGTTCCCCTGAGGACAGGGCAAAGAGAGGTGAAGGTATTGGAGTGGAAAGCCTGAAATGAGGACAGGGCAGCTCTCTGCAAGCCCACGAGTTGAGGGGCACATTTTCAAAGTACTGCAGAAAGATGTCATTGTTCCTGCCATGGATTTTAGTGGGACTCATGCAGCTAGAGTATCTGGGCATCTTTGAAGATGGATCCCTGGGTTTGGGGGTTTCTTGTTTGGATTGCTGAACTGAGAGGCAGCATTTGGGTTTCAACATGACCCTGCTTTATACCTAGACTTACAGCTGAGCTGCCAGAATAGGAAGTAAGCCAGCGTCTCCAGGAGCTCAGGCCTCGCTGTGATTATGAGGACACACAGAGCCTTTCTTTTTTCTTTTTTTTATTTTTTTCATTTCATTCTCTCCGTCCCCATGTTCCTTTATCGCAGACACAGAGGTTGCTTCCTACTTCTCAGTGGTATCCCCTCCTTCCTCCTAGAAACACATGCCTGATCCTACAAGAACCTTGACACTCCTTTTGTTTCTCTCTCCAAAGCACAAACCCCATTTTGCTGCCTGCTGGTGCCTTTCCTGATCCCTGTAGACTATACAGTTCTAGTGGACTCATCTGGAAATAATTTGATCAGTTGTCAGAAGAATTTTAATGCCCAGCTGAGCCACTGGCAAAAATGTCCAGCAGCAAAACCGACCATAATATCCTTTACAAATTTAAAATCACGCTGTGTCCCCTGTCTTCCCTCTAAGTGTCTCCTGACCTGTAAAGGAATTTAAGATCAACATGTTTTTTAGACGAAAGAGTGTGGTTAGTGGGGCAAATCTGACCAAGACACTTCACTTCTCTGGGCCTCCACAGTTTCGCCTGTAAAATAAGCATGAAATGGATTAATCCATGTGAAAGTGTCTATCACAGTACCTGGTATACAATAAGTGGTCAATGGATGCTAATTTTCTTCCTGCCTAAATTATAATCACAGTGCTATTAGGGGGGAAAGGATGACTCAGTGGGCCACACACCCTCTACCCTGCTACTTGCCTGGGGCAGGTCGCTACACACCTCACCAGATAATAAGATCTGTGATTGCAGAGGACTGTGATTGGTGACTCAAAAACCTGATTTAGCTCAATTCAGTTCTGTTCAGGAAAGGAGTCACAGATAACCAAACTGCCCTTGCATTGTAGAAAGCACCACAAAATGGAAGAGACCCCAGGACATGAGCAAACTACATTTTTTGTAGCCAACACACACGGAAGGTCATTGTTCTGAACTAACTTAGAGAAGGCAAATGTACTTTTTAACATGGGTTGTCCAGACTCAATTTTAGAGGTAGAAAGCCTTTAGAAATTTAAAGTCCTCTACCTTATATATGAGACCAAAGAGTATCATCCAAAACGTTTCTTCCAATATATTTTGAACATTTATTGTGAGATATTACCTAGATGAGAGATTATATGTCTCCTCAACCTAGCTAATACTTATGACATACATTTCCTCAAGAAATTTTTAATGAGTGAGTAAATGAATGAATGAATTCAAAGACTTTCCCAAGGTCACGAATTAGTAACTGCAGGAACTAGAACTAGAACCCCCGTCTCCTGACTTCCCAGTGTGTACTACTGGGGGAGCCGGAACATGCATGAAAATAGCTAGGAAAACTCAACAGGTGTCTTAGCTCAACTCCCAGATGACTGATTTAAGCCCATCTAGGGAAAATAAATGCCAAGCTCTGGTGCCAGCATGTGAAGGATGTTCAGATTTTCTACAGTGTCTCTGGATCAGTCCCCTCCTGACAGTGATAATGACCCTACAAATATCTTATATAAAGGGCCTTCACCTCCATTAACTCCTTAAACAGCCCCCACTTCATTGCCTCTTTGTTTCAGAGTCAAGGTGTGCAGAGGCCTTGGAACCAAAATTTTACCAATCAGCCAATACAAAGTTGTGTACAATGGATTAACGAGTGAAGAATTCTGTCATCCACTCTTGAGGGAAAAGAAAGAGAGGCAAAATGTCATTACTCAGAGGCATTCTGGCCCATGATCCCTAAAGAGTACTAAGTATCCAAAATCCACTTCTATGCAAATTTCCCTTTTAGGTACAGATATTATTTACCATTATGAAAGAGCACTTGATATGTAGGTCTTTCAGACACCATTCAGCCTTTCTCAACCCAGATTCCTCATCCGAACTACAAAACACAGAAAATTTTTGTTAATATTCACAGAATCTTCTCAGTTCTCTCAAGGATGGTACCTAACCTGGCCCATCCGATATTCTTAGGAGCGAAGGTGAAACATTACATACAATGGATGCTGCAGGGCACAGGGCTTGATTCTCCCAGGAAACACTGCCTGAGAAGCGTGCTGGAGTAATCTAATATATCTCCAAGTCATGGACATGTCACAAGTGTTCTTACTATGTGTGCACTCGTGCGTGCACACACACACACACACATTTCCAAAAACGTCTTCTTTTTATGAGCTCTTAACAATGAAAGTGGATGCATTACCTCCAAAATTTTGTCAGAGAGAAAAATTCATTTGTATTCATGTGATACAAAGACATTATGTTTTTCTATTTGAAAAACAACAGGAGGATCAGCAAATCTTTTGTAGATATGCAAATTGTAACTCAAACAAAAATAGGCTGCTGATATGTTTGTAATGAAGAGTATTAGGTGGATTTTTTAGGCAAGCTTAGTATTTCTCTAAAGTATTTGGGAAGTTATTTCCAACTTTGCAGTTAATCAACCAGGAGTTCCAGAGCATCACCCTCTTAAATGGCCTGGGAGGATGTGGCAAAGAAAAGACACTTTGCATATTTTGCCAACTGATGCTAATTTTTTTCTTTACTTAAATTGATTGATTTAAACCTCTTGTATAAAACAAAAGTCAATGATTTGTCCCCTATCATTTCATTTTGGTCCTAGTTTGCAATTGGAAAATGAGTTTACAGTTGGTAAAATAAAGGAGAGCTTGAAAAGAATTCACATTTGTAGATTGCCTGCTATGAGCCAGGCATGGGGCCAGGCACTTTGCACATATAATCTCATCTAACTCCCATGAGGTAAGTGATTTTATCATTTCCCTTTTACACATTAAAAATCTGAGACTCGGGTTCACACAGCCATCGGCAGAACTAGGATTCAAATAGATTTCCGTGGCTTGTACACCCAGGATTGTCCCAAGATTCAGCATATCTTCCTCCAATTATGACTGGAAAATAAATTGGGACATTTTACTTATTTTTTCAGATTTATATCTTCTATTAATCAGGAGACAAAATGCCTGCCAAAATATGACCACCTTTAACTTACCTTCACATAAGATCAAAAGAAATGGGGAGCAGTAAGATGAAGAAAGTGAAATTAATGTGTAATTTGGTAAACTTGACCCTCTGGCCATGACAGATTCAAATGCACAGTCTTCCCAAAGAGCTGGTGCGCCATGATTCACAAGAAAAGAAGGTCAAAACTCAGAAGACTGAAGCATCAAGTCTTTAGAATCCTGTGCTGGAGGAAACAGATATGTAGGATAGAATCAGATGATTTAATTATGTTCTTTTTTTCTCAGATTGTGGTGAGTACATTAGCTTGAACCAGAATCATGTTCACTCCTTTATCCATTTGAAACTGTCGTTTTCACTGATGGTCTTTAATTACCTTCCCAGGAATTAGAAAGCGTGTCCTCATATCTCACGTAGAAGGAGTGTCTGGGGTTCACTATCACGCATAGTTTAACCTCTAGAAAATCCACTGCCCCTGCCTCTCGCAGAAGTGCTTTGGGTCTTCCTCCTTCTTGGCATGGAGCCTTGGGAGACCTGCTGTTAGAAAAGAGAACAGTAACTCAAGCATTTTCTTTTGTCCAAAAGCACAATGCAGAGGCACTTTAAGAACAGAATAAAGTCTTTCTGCTAAGCCTCTTTCAACAAAGCATTAATATTTATTAACTTGCACTCTGCTGTAGAATGAATGTTTTATGATCAAAAATGGTTAACAACAAAATGGGACTTTCCACCACAAGCAACCTACTCTTCCACTGATAAAGAACTCAGGATGGAGCGAGCCAACCTCTGTCTCTGTATTTCGGGGGACTTTCGTTCACTCTTCTAGACAAAGGAGTAATTGAGTACTGCTCCATGTAATTGCTGGAAACAATCATCAAAAGGTTATAAGCTTCCTTTATCAATAGGAGCCAACTAAAATGAAGCTATGAATTAATGTTATATTAATGCTACATTAACAAATAGGACATATATTAAAAGGAATGAAGGATATTTCAAAAGCTCAGAATTACACATTTTAAATTTAGATTAGATCAATTCCTAAACAATTCAGAAAAGGGAGGGTTTTTTTTTTCAATTTTAAACAAAAGCCTGTCTGTGTCAAGTTTTCCTATTCATTCATTCACTATTTTTTGAGAAGGTTCTGTTTGCCAAGCACATAGAAATGTGGGGTTTTGAAAATTAGCATCAAGGTCTAAAAATGACTTATATGAGATCTTTACTACTGAAGACTGCCCTTACTAAATCACTTTGTAATTCCTTTAACAAACTACTCAATCTTACTACAGCTTTTCATGGTGAGTTATGACATACCGAAAATGAACAAGAACATCTCAACTCCATAATTAATGTACATACAGCACAAAAGCACAGAAATAAAAACCCAATAGCATTTATTTCTGTCCTGTCAATTTCAATGACTCAGTACAGGGATAACTGTGCTGGGACCACATAACAATGAGCTTGTTGAATGTTCCGTCTCATAGACGTGAGTGAAGTTTCTACCTAAATATTTTAGAAGTCTAAGCAGTGTGGGAAAGGGGAATAAGCATAGATTGTGGAATCAGGCAGACTTGGGTATGAATTCTTGTTCTGTGTGTAGGAAACTCTTGGAAAACCTACTTTACTTCCATTTCTGTTTCTTCATCTACAAAATAAACATAACAGCATCTACCCTGAGGGTTTGTTGCAAGGAATATAGATAATGGATATAAAGCAACTAGCTCACAATTGGTTTTTCTTTTCTTTTCATATCAAAAATCTGAAAGTCCACACTAAGAATTATTCTGTTTTATGTAGTGTAATTCACCTTGAAATTAAAATAATGCAACAAAACCATAAGATAGAGATGAACATATTGGTCCTGATTCATATGCATCTCATGAGACAGTAATTTTACACTCAACATTTCCACTTAAACAAGGTGTCTAATAACTACAGTGTTGATTTTTAAGTAACAGACCTTCAAATTACTGAACGGGCTTGATAGAAAAGATCACCCTGCTCCCACCAGACTCCAGAATCATAATTACTCTCCTGTGCCTAACAGAGAATGGACATGATGGAGAAGAGAAAGAAAGAAACAAAATAACTAAATTTAAAAATTATTTTTGGTTCATCAGCAAATAAAAAATCAACATCAAAATGAAACAGTCCTTCACATGCCAGTTTTTGAGTGCAATGAAAGCACAAACTCTAGTTTCTGTAAGAATTCAATAAATAAATTAATACAGCACCCTTTAAGCATAATCTTGCTTTGCGTGGAGCATTAACTATAAATCTTGCTTCTACCCAAAGCGGTATTAGGACGAGGATGTGGACTATACTGTCACTGTACTCGAGAATTGCTTTTCCTTCTCACTCTCTCTCCTCTCTATCTGGTTCTCCTTTTCATGTTTTGCTCTCTTTTTTCTGACTTCCGCCTCTTCCTTTTGAAATCCTGCAGGTCGTCCGACCGTATCAGACCATGTCCAATCCCATGAGCAAGCTCACTGTTCTCAACAGCATGCATTCCCACTTCATCCTGGCCGACAATGGCACCACCGGCAAATATGGAGCAGAGGTGAAACTTAGGAGACAACTGGAAAAGCATATTTCACTCCAGAAGATAAACACAAGTAAGTAGGCTACTGTTGCCACATCATGCCTCATAGGAAGTATGATGAAAGTGAGTAACTTTAAGTACACCATGCAGCGATATTATAAAAATGGGAGCAAATTTCAAGTGTGGATCATTATTTCTCCTGGGCCACTGGTTAGAATTACAGGAAGTCATCTAGAGGAGGATGATTGGAGGCATAAGGAGTGATTACACAATTAGGGGACTCGAGCTCATTTATCATGCCTGAAAAATTCAACCCCATTTGGGGTTTATAAATGCAGATGAGCTTTTCTTTCCAAACTTCTCCTACATCCATTACACAACACTCTAAGGAAGAAAGATACCCTAGAGAAATTGTTTCTATTTATGAAGCTATTTTTGGTGGCTAAAAAAAAAAAGAAAAAAATCAGATTTTGATCTTAGCATAGATCTGGCTGTACAAAGGCATTTCAAGAGAACTGACATTCTCTAAACTAAAGTGTCATGTGTAACCACCTTGATGAAACTTTGTCTCTTAATTTTATGTAATATTCATTCACTGTCTCTAGATTCATATGTGTTTAGATATATGTGTATATTTATGTGTACCACGTAATACGTATCCGACAGTTATATTAAAATTAGTACTTATGTGTTCTATACTGTATTTTTTGTGAACACAATTTAACTACGAAAAGGTAGCCTTGTAAAAACAACAGTGCTCCCCAAATCGCTAAGCAGCCTGCATTTAAATGTGATAGACGTATGAAAATAATCTGTCCCGCCTCACAAATAAAATTCCATTTGTTTTCACAAAGTAACACATGAGACTTCATGGCAGGCTCAGACTTTGTGGTAAATTCTATGTCCCATCAGGGGAAACTTGGATCTAATTGATTGAATTTTCAAAGCCTATAATTCCAAATAAGAAAAGTATTCTCTTTGGCTAGATAGATACAATTTCAAAAGTCCAGTGTAAAGTGACTCAGCTTGTTCAAATGGCTTTTCTCTTCTCTGGTCTTTTCTCTACATCTGTCTCAAATGGGTTTTCCTTGCTCCTAGAAGTGGGGTGTTCAACCACTCAGACCACAACTTCTCTTTCCTATCCTCTCTTTTCTGGTTCCACCTTTTAGGGGCTACCACTGTTTAAGCAGTTAAGTTTCATACCTTCATCTTTTCACAGGGAAGTCTGGAATAATAAATTTTGGTGTAGGCCTGAAGTCAAAATTCTATTAGAAAACTCTCTTCTATCTAAGAATCCTCAACTGTCTTTGGAAAGAGAAAACACAGCACTATCCCAAGGTAAACATCTTTTGGGGGAAAAAAAAGAGTAGAAAAGACTAGAAAATTGATCTCCAGACCACAGCACTGATCAAGTGTAACAAAACATTATAAACAATGGGTGGTAGGTTTGCTTATACTCAAATCGATTTTCATTGCAATATTTGATAGAATGGGTAAATGTCATGTAATTTGTGTTGTCTGTTTAGGTTGTTCTAGATTGTAGCATTGCCTTTTTACACCATCATGTTAATAATGAGGGCCTAAATAGGAGTGACCTGAAAGCTGAAGGAGATGGGAGCAGAGTAGACAAGGAGCAAATTCAGGGTCAAGTTCAGTGCTTGGTAATGAGACAAAATCTGTCCAGATAAACAAAGCATGTCATTGTGCCAGGCCCGGGTGGCGGCTGAGCCGGTTAGTCAGTAGTGTTAGGTGGAGAGTTAGGTGTGTGGTTGTGTAAGTTATACACCCTGTTCAAGGGTTGCCAGCAGGAGTTAAAACCCAGCCATGGCTGTTAGCCAAACTCTGCACCTTACATGCTGCCTGAGGAAAGGATGTTTTTTTCTAATTGGTCATTCCAGAGGGGACATTCTTTCCTAATTGATGTGCCTGGAAGGGCATCTTTCTCTAAAGCTCACAAAGGTGCTATGTGTGGATGGTCCTGCAGGGAAGGCCCAGGGAGGCCCACAGACAATAGCCTGGCCTCAGTGAGGAGCAGAGTCAGCGGTGTGGAGTCAAAGAGCAGACCAAGGCTGATGGTCAGGACACTGGGAATGCTGGAGGGGCCAGGACCCCATGCACATGCCCCCCTGCCATTTGTGGAGACACTGGACCCTTGCTCGATTATCAAGGCAGGTAGTGGCATGCAAGCACATTGACAAATGGGGACCCAGTCAAGGGTTCTACGGTACAAAGTAGGGGAGAAGCACAGACCCGGTACCAAGCTGAGGCACAAGGTCAGAGAAGCTGGCTTGAGACTCCTGAGATGCTCCAAGTCCACAAACAGGATTAGGCCTAAGGTCTGGGATAGAGCTGAGCCCCCAGAGTAGGTTAAGTGACAGTGGCTGGAACAGGGTAGGGGCAGAAGGAGCTAGGTAGTCATTGCAATCATCACAAATTATGAACATAATTTTTCTCCTTGCTTTGGGGACTGTATTTGAGGCTTCATAGAAACTCCCATTCAATGAATATAATTAAATGAGAAGAGGAGGGTTAAAGATGCCCAGTGGAGATCCCAGAGGTCACAGGAAATTGAAAGGCTCCGGGTAAGGAATTAGTGCATGAGCTGTAGCAAATGATGCCATGAATCATCTCTTTATGCCAGTTCTATCTCTGAACTTAGTAGTGGGAGGGTGACCAGCTCATCCCAGTTTGCCCGGAGCTTTCTCAGATTTAGCACTGAAAGTCCCGTGTCCCCAGGACCCCTTGGTCCTAGGGACACCAAGACAGCAGGTCACCTTCCAAGTGAGGGTCTCATAAGTCATTGAGTCTACTTCTTTTATTACTGCATTCACCCTACAAAGCAGGGAGGGAGCAGCAAGGTCCTCAGCTTAAGGAGTGACCCAGTAACAGAAGCAGCGTAGCACCTTGAGGTCTCCATTCAGTTAGCAGCAAAGTGCCCAATGAGAACACAGAAGCCTCCAGAACAGGACTGAGAAAGAAGGGGAAACGTTGACCTGGTTATGGCAGGAAGCAGCAGAAGGACGAATGCAAACCTATAATGAAATCCCCAGGCGACATTTTAGAACAGCAACTCTACTTTCGAATCTGGACACTATTTTTTTCCTTTATATCATAATTCGCAGTAATGTGGTTCTTCCTATTAAAAATAAAATTTTATTCCATAAGCTCATTCTAAAAATCTCATTTTTATTTTTAATTCCCTTCTTCAAAAGTTTGAGAAACCTAAAATACAATAGTGGAACTCAATTTTGGGAGGCACTGCTTTGTCCTGAAAATTAGCCTCTATGCCATAATATACTATACCACTATACCACAAAAATCCTGCTCACCACCCACTCCACTTAGGATAACCCCGGGGACGTCTGAACACACTCAGCATTTTCCTCATTAAAGTTCCATTCCTCCTCATCACTTTGGGGTGACCTGCATACCACGGTAACCTTTTTAACAAGTCTGTTTTCTTACATAAATGACATAATCTTCTGAAGAATATTTTCCTTCAATATTAAGTGAATCCTGCTCAGGAGACCTTTAAACCCTTTCTCATCAACGTGGCAATTATTCATAATAACATATTACAAGCACCAGCGTCTTGCATTTTTCTCAGCGCTCTGCATCCATTATCTCATCTCTCCCCTCCCTCCACTTATTCCTGCTGTCAACAGTCGGCCCTGAAGTATTGTCATTGGTTCCTGAAGGGCTTCGTTTTTAAAGGAAAATCCTTTCAGCTTTGGAACACTCTCCCATCTACCATTTTCTAAACTTCAAATTTAAGTGCAAAGCCTCACGCAATTCCAATCAGGCCTTTAGCAAACAAACATTTCTTGAACTCCTGTGATGTACCAGTCATGGCTAAGGCCTAGAAAAGCAGCAGTAGGCAGTTCATTGAATTTTAAGTCAACAAGGGCAAACAGAGTAATAAGTAAATGAGTAAACAAGTGAATATACGATGGCCAGTAATAAAAAGGGCTGTGAAGAAAAATAGAGCAGAGGAAGGTATGGGTATGTGGATGCATGTGCACGTGTCTGCACGCATGCACACGTGTGTGTTGGGAGGCTGGTGTAGACTAGGTGGTCAGGAATGGCCTCTATGAGGAGGTGACAGGTAAGCAGAGACCCGAGGGAAGTCAAGGAGCATCCTGGGAAGAGTGAAAGCAGGGCCGAGGTGCCCGCTGTTTCATGCAGAGTGAGACCTCTGTAAAGAGTTGGATTTTATTCTAGTGGAGTTTTGATCTGGCAAGTTATGATATGTCCCTCATGGTTTAAAATATCACTCTACTGAGCCAGCCCTGATGGCCTAGTGGTTAAAGTTTGGCGCTCACCACTTCGGTAGCCCAAGTTTGCTTCCCGTTCGTGGAACCACACCACTCGTCTGTCAGTTGCCGTGCTGTGGTGGCAGCTTGCATAGAAGAAGTAGAATGACTTACAGCTAGAATATACAACTATGTACTGGGGCTTTTGGGAGGGAAAAAAAAGGAAGATTGGCAACAGATTGGCTCAGGGCGAATCTTTCCCTGCAAAACGAAAAAGAAAGACATCATTGTGCTGTCGTGTGTAGAGATCACACTGAGGTAGGGGGCAAGATTTAAAAAGAAATTTTTTTAGATTACTGCAATAGTGCCAGTGAGAAGTGACCGTGGTTTGAATTAGGACGGCAGCAATAGAGGCTGGATTCAAAGTATACAAAGATACTTTCTCAACTGATTTTGTTTTAATGTGGTGAAATACATATAACACAAAATTGACCACTTTAACCAATTTTAAATGCACAGTTGAGTGGCATTAAGTACAATTTACATTGTTGTATAACCATCACTGCTATTTGTCCCCAGAAGTCTTTCAGTGATCCAAACTGACTCGATATCCATTAAAAACCAACTCTCCATTACTCCCTCCCTCCAGGCCCTCGTAGCCACTATTCTACTTTACGTCTTTATGAATTTGCCTATTCTAGCTACCTCACATAAGTGGATCATACAATATTGGCCCTAAGATATATTTTGAAAGTAGAGCCCAAAAGGACTTGCTAATGAATTGAGTATTTAGGGTAAGGAATAGACACCTCAAGGATGCTGCAGGTCAGCCTGAGACACCAGCATATCCTTAAAACAATGGTACTAGAGAGAGCCCTAAGTAGCAAGCGTTTACAGAAAAGAAGAAGGAGTTGAGGACCAATGTCAGGGGAATTGGAACAAGTCCTTCAGAAGCAGTATCTAAAGTAGCACGAATCATCAGGGCTGTGTACTCTCTTTCCAGCCATGTTCAGCTCGAGTAGTAGAATAGGCATAGAGTTGGGTTGAGCATCTGCTGGGATTTTGCCTGGAAGGTAGGAAGGAGGGAGAAAGAGGCAAGGGAGTGAGCTATATGTGCTCCCTATACCTGTATCCCAAGAGCATCATCAGTGTCTGTGGATGAAAGCAACATGGTGGCCGACATTCAAGAGAACATAAAAGCATTCATCTAAAAGATCAGACTGAGGTGCAGAAAAGTGATTAAGAGAGTTATGAAAGGTGACCCACACCTTCCATTAGTATGGCAAAGCATCAGGTATACTAATGTGGACTATTTAAATAAACAAAGGTCTATAATAAACAATTCTACATGTTTATTGCTGTTCACATATTCATATAAGTTGGATCAACTTAGCACATTGCTGGGAACACAGTAGCTGCTCAATAAACACACGTTAGCTGAAAGACTGAGTACCAAGGGACTGCTCTAGAAAGTAGCACATGAGCAGCTTAATGAGACCTTAAAAATCCTAAGCATATTTTCTGCATCCTTTTTTTTTTTTCTGCTGAGGAAGATTTGCCCTGAGCTAAATCTGTTGCCAATCTTCCTCTTTTTCTAATGTGAGCCACTGCCACAGCATGGCAACTGACAGACAAGTGGTGTAGGAACTGAATCTGGGCACTGAAGCAGAGCACGGCAAACTTAACCACTAGGCTACTGGGGCTGGCCCCATTTTTATTGTTTAAAAATTTCAAAAAAAAAACCCCAAAATTAGAAAATATCATAATAACCCTCTGTATCCTCACTCAGCCTCTACATATAGCAGCCCACAGCCAATCTTGTTTTTCTCTATATCTACCCATGTAAATCCTCCTCTGGATAATTTTGAAGGAAATCCAGACAGCATGTCATTTCATCCATAAATATTTCAGTACCAAAGCATTTTTTTAAACTTATGTTGGCCACACATACAATAGATTCTAAAAGTATTTCCCCAATTCAGTAGCAACATAGAGGCTAATATTGATTCAAGAATTCTTTAACAATTATTTCCAATACTACTAACTAGGAACTACACTATTCCATGCTAAAATTCATCTAAAAGTTTGACAATCATGTTTTCTAGTCCCAAGTTTTACTCTTAGCTGGCCAGAAAACATTTAAAACAAATATTACATTGGAAGTTTACAGAAGATTAGAAAACTCCTCAGCAACTGTGGCTTTCTTTTAAGAGTTTGAAAGGAAGAACATAACATTTGGGAGAAGAGGATGCTTTGCCTATTGCTGGTGGTATAAGCTGAAAGTGGCAGGAGACCTGGGAGTTCAGATGGTCCTGGCTGTGTGACCTTGGGCAAGTTACCGTATTTCTCTCAGACTTTGTTTCTGCATCTGTGAACCCGAGAGAGTAATTCCCCACAGCGTGGTGATTAAATGAATCTAAATATGACAGGATTCTGCAAGGTGGCAGTTCAGGAAGATTGGTTGCCTTCCTGCCTGCTCAGTGGTACAGCGGTCCCCCAGTGGGAAACCATGTCCCCTGTTTATATAGCCCAGCTGCCGTAGGTTCCCAACCTGAGACCCAGACCCTCTCCTTTGAAGCCTATTGAAGTCCAGGGTGTTCATCAGAGTATCTTTACCACAGTTGAACCTGGCTCTGCTTGTGAAGGAGAAGCCAGGTATCCCTGTAATCACAGAAAGGATCCAAAGGGAAAAATGATGCTCAAAATTACGTCCTGGCACATATGATCAAGCCTCTGTTAACGTTACTTGTTAAAGAGTAATTGACTTAAATTCTTGGTCATTATAGCAATAACTAGAAAACTCTTTTTTTCCCCTACATTGTTGAAAATATATTCTAAACTGTAGTTGTTCCTCCTGCCCAAGTAAACAGAGTGTAATGGAGAAAATTTAATCTTTCTTTAGAGATTCAAGCTATTTCAGTGTCTTGGAGAATTCCTCACGAATGACAGCTAGGATTGTGAAGGACTCCACTTGGCGGAGGGATCAGAACTTGTGCTAAATGTGGATTGGCCCAGAATATATCTTAAAGTTTAGATTCGGGCCACTATCAGCTTTTCTTCTTGTAATTTACCATTTTTTCCAGAAAGGAGATTGAAGGAAAAGGACAGGAGTCTAGCTCTCTTTGGGCTCTATTTGATTAGCATATCACTCCGTTGTGTTTGAATTTTATTTTAGGTTTGGTTGAATGCAAAGTTTTATTTAGATTGCATATCTAATTATATTATGAACATTACCTTTGGTTGTAGGAAATTTCATGACTGAGGCTAGAATTTTCAGACTTTGTCACCTCCCTTCCATATAGTGAAATCTACATCAGACTCACTCCAGTCCACGGGATTATTTCCCTATGGCAGTCATTCTAGATACACGTATTTTGTGATATTAATTGATGGGGGTGTCTGGGTAGGTTTAGATTTCCATAACCAGTGCCTTTGTTATTGTCAGGGTTTGCGTGAAAGAGAATTTGATGCTCTGCTCTTTCTATGCCCCAGAGTAATGACTGACATTTGTGTGTGGTTCCTCTGATGAAGCCACCAAGAGTACTTTTCTCTAAAGCAGCAGATTAAAATGGGCTTAGCTTGGCATTTCTAAGTAAAGAAGCAGCAGAAATCATTGCAGAATTCATAAAACATAATCAAATTTGGTATTTGAGGATATTGCTATTTAGAATTCTCTGGAAAAAAATATGTTTTATTATGCAGTCCCTAAGCCAACACACCAATTCATATATGAGTATGTGCTTACTCACACAAACTAACAAAATTAATAATGATAATAATATCTCCCAGTAGTACAGAATCTCATTCCTGATAAGTTATGCTTTATTGTGGGAACAAATATTTCCCCTTTCCACTGATTTGTATGATATATGAGCCACGTGAATGTACTAATGCACAGAGTAAGGCAACATTGGCAAAGTCTAGTTGGTTACAGGAGATTTTATTTTTAGAAGCTCATCTCTGTGAGGTGACACACACCAATTTAAAGCACTCTGTTTCAGTGAAATTCCCATCATCAGAAAGAAGTACTCATGACATTTGTATCCCAGATCCTTTACCACCATTTTTCAGTGGTGATTCTAAAACATGGCTTCATAGTTCTCAACTAGGTGACACTACCTTCCCAAGGAGGCGTTTAAAAATATCAAGAGGATTTAGGGTTGGCACAGTTTCTGGTGCTCCTGAATGGCATGGGAGAGGGGGCAGGAATGTTAATATTCTACCATTTTCAGGACAGTTTCACATGAGGAATTGCCTGGCCCAAATGCCAATCACATCCCCAGTGTGTTTCCTTGAGTTTTCTTTTTCTTTTCTTCAAATATTTCCAACAGCCCACACCTGATTCAGCAGGGCACAGCGTTCCAAGACACTCTATCCTCAGTTAAAGGCATTTGTAGAAGCAGGAGCAATAGTAAGCCAGTGGTGAGATTCAAAATATTTAACGACCTGTGAAGACTTTGGTACCCTAAATCCACAGCACAGGCTGGATGTCAGCCCTGGTATCTCCTTCACATCCTGATGTCACTTGCTGTTGTGAAGTCCTTCGTTATATCTGACTTCATTTGCTCTGAATCTGTTCTCTCCTGGGCAAGGACCAAAGTCATCATCTAGGCTAGAGCTCTCAGCATACTTGAAAACTGTAAATGGACTTGAATTGCCCTTTCTGCCACAATGGCTGTAAGGAAGCTGTTTTTCATTTGAAGAGACACACCGACCTGCTTAACAGGCAGAACTGACTCATGGAGTAAATCAGATCAGAATTTCCAATTCGGCAGGACCCGCTCTGAGCACCACTGCCTTATAGTTTCAGGCTCAGTGACTCCAGAAATGTGCTCAACCCTGGGAGCTCTTCTGTCAGTTCTTGATGCTCAAAGAGATCCCACCGTCCACAGTTATTAGCTGATTTGGGGGTCCATGCGGAGGCCCAGAAATGCAGTTGCTTTACCTGTAGGCCCCTGGAGAGCCTACTCACTAGAGCTCATTGCCCAGAAAATATTTTAATAAATCAAAGTTCTAGTAGAATAAAGAGCTCGAAATAGACTACAAAGAGAACTCTAATTTTTAATCTATAAATTACTGAGAATTATGTAGGAAATAAGGGAGCAGGGCAGTAATAAATCTTGAGATGAATGAATAAATTCATGAAATAAAACACTATGAAGCAGTGCTTTTAAAAATTCACACTCCACTTCAGGTACAAGTCGTTTCTCTGGGCTGTGTAGATTCCTTATACATATTAGTATTTTTCTATTGTTAAATTATGAAGCCAACTTACCCTGAAAGTTTGACATAGATTATCTAAAGAGTACCACGAGATCCTTAATAGATTTGCCAACCTCTCCGATACCAAAACTAATGTTAATGCCGTGCGTAGTAGGCGTTCAACAAAGAGTTGTCAGTTGAGGATAAATATATTTAAGAGATTTAATTGACCCAGTCATATTATTATGAGAAATGTGTGAATTTAGAGTTTCAAAGAAATTCCAAAAGCTTTAGCAATGGCAACATCATTGAAATAGTGTACAGCTTCCCAGGAGGCAATTTTAAAGGATTGCGGTCATTTATATATAAATAAATTGTAAATCATAAATACGACATAAATTACTTATTTTTATTCTTATTGTGATTGTTGTCAGTCTCATTTCTTTGTCTGTATATCAAATACAGAGAGGCCAAGCCCGAAGTGGTCAAGAATAGCACAGAGAGGGAGGCAGATGGCAAAGGGACGATAGAAAGTATGAGTTACTAATGAGAATTTTCTTTGGAGAGGTTTCCATTTTGGTGTAAGTTTGATATCCATACAGGAAGAGATTAGAGTTGGCATGAGACCATCAGGTCCCTTGCCCGTGGTTGACATTGCAAACCTAGCCTGATGCTTTTCCCCACTGAGCCTTGATACAGCTTAGAAGCATTTTGCATTAGTTAGGACACAGGTTCTGCTGCTGTGACAAAGACTCAAAACAATGGATGCCTAAATGAGACAGCAGTTTATTCCTTATGCGTATGTTACTCTGAGCATGAGTCCAGATCTGATGTGGTGGGGTGGCCTCAGAGTGCTGAGGACTCAGATTCCTTCTTTCTGTTGCTCTGACCATCCCCCTTTTCATGGTTCATGGGAGCTCCCCATCACATCTATATTCTACCCAGAGGCATCAGGGAAAAAGAGCTAGGGAAAGGCATAAGCCTTCCCTTTAAAGGCATAGTGAGGAAGCATGATTTTGGCTTACACCCTGTGTGCCAATATTTGGTCACATAGTCCACACCTAGCTAAAAGGGGATTTGAAAATGTAGTCTTCATCCTGGGTGAACACATAGCCAGCTAAAATTCTATCACTATGAAGGAAGGGAAGACTAGATATTAGGGGACAGCTGACTGTTTTTGTCACACCTTTTCAACATAGCAGTCTAGATGGTCATTAAGAATTGGCTAGAGTTGGCACATGAGTCTGGCATTCGTAAGTAAGCCACGCCTATGTGTTCCAATATGTTCATTGAAGAACCCTGCCCATCAAATCACTCCTATAGCATATGCTTCATATCTTGCCCTTTCACACTTCACCTGAGAGCTTTTAGTGATACGTAGTTGAAGAGTCTTGCACTGCTCTGATAATTGCAGTTTCCACTTGAAATCAAATTGAGACAAGCTGCCTAAAATTATATGAATAATTTTAGACCATCCTGGTTTAAATTTTTAAGTTAATTAACTCAAACAAATCCCCATAGAGTCAAGATAATTGCATATGCCACGCTCTGCACAATGCATGGGCCTTCCATAATGGATCCTTGGCCACATATTTTGTTGTACATCATTTGGTAACATTTTAAATCCCAAAATATTAAAAATAAATAGGCAGATTCTGTGTTTCTATGTCACTGAACTCTTGATATTAATGTTGCAAAGATGAATCCTGGAAAATAATTCTCACATGACCTACACAAGACTGTCATCTTGGTAACAGCAGTAGAATGGAGATTGGTCGGCCTCTCAGATCCATGAGGATCTGAGGAGGATTTCCTGAGGAGGAAAGGTTGCAACTGGGTCTTGGCCCTGTTGGGGAAAAAGGACAAGAGACTGTCTTAGGGAATAAGAGCAACCTATTCTCCAACTCTGTTGAGAAAACGTTTGAGGAGACCCGATGAGCAGATGAGTCTGTGAGGGATTTAATTCAATTTGACATTCCTACATTTTAATAACCCCTAGGTGATAACTAATAATTTAGCAAGATTCAGTTGAAGGGCTCTGGAAACCTTCTGAATGCCAGTAAGTACGTAATTGAGAGTATTTGCTGACACTGACAGTTATAAAAGATTAATTAGTAGAGCTTCTCTTAGTAATTGGTGAATTGCGTCACCTTGTTTTAGAGACCGAGATACACTAGGCACTAGTGACCCAACCCTAGTTAGTTTTCCTTTTGATTTTAGCTTGTGTTATTCGATAAAAACTAAAAGGTAGAGCTACAGCCAGTTGGGTGTTCTTTCCATCTTGATAGGTGAATAAAGCCTGGGAGAATCTATTGTCTTACAGATTTAATGAAACCACAGGCTAGTGCTTTGGAAATAAGCCTCGCCTTTCCTCTCTGGATCCTCTACATGCAGAACAGTTTCTCTGCCTTGTTTCTGCTTTTCCCTTCACCTTTTTAGAATACCAAACTCAGAGCTGTTGTGACTTTCCATTCACACAAGCTAAGTTTCTGTAGAAAATAGATTCAATGTCTAGAAACCCCATTAGAAAATACTAGAAACAAATTTAAAAAACAAATGACAAAGCAAAGTAAATATTTGCAACCGTGAAAAAGGCCTAATTTCCATAAAAAGCAAAGGGAAGCCACAAATCAGAAAGAAAAATGGGAAAAACTCTGTAGGAAAATGGGCAAAATATATCAAGAGGAAAATCATAGGGAAGAAAATATAAATGCTCAACCTCACTCATAATTAAAGAAATGAAAATTAAGACAGCAATGAAATGTTTTTTAACCTATCAAATGGGTGAAAACCAAAGTTTAAAAACACCTAGGGTCCATAAATGTATATGGAAATATGTACTCATACATTTTGTTGGGTGTTCAAATATGGGCAACCTTATTTGGAAGACAATTAAGCGACCCCTATTAAATTTTAAATGTGCATAGCCTTTGGCCCTGTAATTTTACTTCTAGGAATTTAATCAATGCATGTTTATTGTAATATTGTTCACAGTAATAAAAATGGAAATACCTAGAAATTCACCAATAAGTGACTAATTAAACAAATTATATATAGACATACTGTGAAATACTATGAAATTATTATGAATAATGCAGTAGCTCCGTTTAGGCTTATATGGAAAGGTATCCAAGGGAGTTTTTTTCTCTTTTCTTAAGTTAAAAGCCTGCTGTACAAGCATACAACTACAAGTTTATAATCACATTTATGTTTCTTTAAAATATATATATATACTCATAAAATATCTGAAAGGATATAGATGAACAATTACTAGTTACAACTTCTAGGGAGTGAGACGAGGTGGGAGAGGTAAGAAGAGAACTGACATTTTTCACTCTCACAGTCATCCACCCTTACCCATGGCAGATATGTCCCAAGACCCCCAGTGGATGCCTGAAACCATGGATAGTACTGAACCCCATATATACTCTGTTTTTTCCTATACATACTTACCTGTGTTGAAGTTTAACTTATAAATTGGCACAGTGAGAGCTTAATAATATCTGATAATGAAATAGAACAATTATAACAATATACTGTAATAAAAGTTACCATAGATCTTAGCAGCCTTTGTGGCCAATTTCTTTTCTTTCCTTATTAAGTTGAGAACTTTCATCTTTTCACTTAAAAGAAGCACTTTATGGCTTCTCTTTGGCATACCTGAAGTGCCAGCATCATGACTCTTGTACTTTGGGGCCATTATTAAGTAAAATAAGAGTTACTTGAACACAAGCTCTGCAGTACTGAGACAGTCCCTCTGATAACCGAGACGGCTACTAAGTGACTAATGGGTGGGTAGCGTACACAGCGTGAATACTTTGGACAAAGGGATAATTCACAGGATGGAGCAGGAAGGTGTAAGATTTCATCACACTGCTCAGAACAGCATGCAATTTAAAACTTATGAATGGTTTATTTCTGGAATTTTCCATGTAATATTTTCAGATTGCCGTTGATCATGAGTAACTGAAACTGTGGATAAGGGGGGACTACTGTATACCTTTTAAAAACTTCTCAATGTTGTTTTTTTACAGTGAGCAAATAATAGCTTGTACAGTAGAAAGGAAGGAAGAGAAAGAGAGAGATGGAGGGAGGGAGGAAGGGAGGAAGGAAAGAAGGAACAAAGAAGGGAAGGAGGGAGGGAGGAAACCTTTGGAAGTAGTCAACCTATCCACGTAATGTAGGAGTTTGGTGTCTTCCTCCCTCAAGTGTATGTATATCATTCTTACCCAGAAGGTAAGAAGCCAGTGCAGCTGTGTTTGTTACATCTTGTTTTCTCTTGCTCGCTCAATCTCCTGGCAATCCTCTGCTCTTTCGAAGACAAAAGGAAAGAGTCAAGTCAGGAAACCTAAGGGAGAGGCTAGTTAGATCCTGGTAACCTAAGGACATATTATAAAGAATAATATTCTCAAATCATATATAAAGGATATGTATAAAAATTATGAGACCAATGTAGCAGGTTTGATGCTCACATTGGATAATGGCTGAAATCAGAACCAGAACTATCTTCCCTATTTGGAGTTGGTGAATGACAAAACAGCCTAAATTTATTTCCATTCCTTAGCCATAACTACATATTCTGTTATAATGGGGCTACTGAAAATGCTCCACTTTTATATCCCTACCATGAGTACAATCTAGTAGAACTAGAATTGTTCATTTTTCCCTTTCTCATGCTCCTGGGCATGCCAAAGTCCACCTCCCCTCTCCCTAGGTCCTACTCCCTGCAATGAAGCTGGCTCGTTCAATGGCTGTTTCATGTTGAAAATTGTCTGTATGCTCACAGTGGAAAAAATGGCTGCCACTACATTCTTTACTCCACTAAACCATATAGAGCCAAAATACACATCAAAAGTTCTTCAGCTTTTCAAAATATGGCAAAAATGAGAACTTGATATGTCACTTAAAATAAAGTGACTGCTGTTTCTGTTGTATTTTCCCTTGACAGTACTTCTATTGCTCTACCAGTATTTGCTTGTGTGCCTGCAATATACAAAGCACCACAGGGGTTGCAAGATAAATAAGGCATAGCTGTGCACTTGAAGAACTTAGAGTTTACCAATAAGTTCACAGTAACTAGTGTTTATTGAGGGCTATTCCAAACACTTTACAAAAAATAACTGATTTAATCCTTAGAACAACCCTATGAAGTGGAGACCAATATTATTCCCATTGATCAATAAGAAAACTAAAGCACCATGAGGTCAAGTAATAGGTCCAAGGTCAGACTGCTAGGAAGTGGCAGCTCATGTCCATGCCCCAACCACTGTGCTCTCCAGCCTCTCAGGATGCAAAGAGCTGCATTATAAGGCAGTCAAATGCCCTTGAATGATACAAAGTACAACAGGAATTCAGAGAGCATTTCTGGATGGAATGTTCATCGGGCTACGTGGCAGAGGTAATTGAAAGTAAGAATTTGATAGGTGGAATATAGGCAAGGGACTACAAACCATGCAGATGACAGCTTTCAACATCCAGAAATTTAGTGCACAGCATGTGGTCTAATTAAATTCATTTTCATTTTGCTTGTAGTAAATTGTTTATCCTATCTGCATAAGCAAAATTTCAGCTGCTAATAAAAATAAGGACGGCAAGTGAACTGGAGGTAGTTTTTTTAGGAAATAACGACAATCAAATTCCTAAGGAAAAGATGTATCTGTTTCATTGTTTCTCTTTTATCGACTCTCCTTAATAGAGTTATGTGAAGGCAAACTACAGAATACTGTGAGAAATGGGACATTATTATGTAGATATAGATATATATTTTATATATATATTATATACATTATATATATTATATAGATAGATAGATGTTATGTAGATATATAAAAATATCTATTTCATCTAGTTCATTGCCTTCATTTTCCAGACGGGAAAGTCAACTTGGAAAAGATCAAGTGTCTGCCTAAATTCATACAGTGAATTAATCGTCACGGCTTTTACCTGAACTTAGAATGCCACACTCCTAGTCTGCCGTTCTTTGCACAGCATAGTCACTACCTTAGTTTGGGAGGGACTTCTCATTCTATTTAACACTGCACCCGGGGAACTCAAATCAGAAAAGGTTCTCCATGCATCTGAGCAAGGAGCAAAAGCAGGGTACTCTGGGCATCAACTTCATTTGATGAAAAACCCTTTATTCTCCCATTTTTCTCCTTGAGACCATATTCTCCACTGTGTTCTGAAGGGTAGTTAAGGAAATATCTAGCCATTTAGGGTCACAATCAACAGACACCTGTTATCCAGACATTTTCATTTTTAACCATGCAACAAATCTGGCTGATCCTCACCAAAATGTCATTTTAACTTTTGTCCATTAGGGTTTTGGTAACCAGGGGGAAAAGGAAATAAACCGAAAATACCAGTGTGCTGTTCACTCTGCAGGGAAGATGAAGCTAAGCCAATCCTGTGCTGGGTTCATAAACAAATGCTTGTGCTGAATTTCCAGGAGGGTTTGTGGTGTTGTCTATTTGAGGCTTTGCTTGTAGTACTTAGCAAGCACTCTAGTTGTTGTACACTCATAGTTGTTGTAGACAGCCTGGGGAGGTGTGTGCTCCCAAGCTGAATTTATGTTCTCAGGAACATGCTAATTAGTAACTTTCTGGAAATATACAGTAGTTACCCTTGGCTTGTTATTTTGCAAACAATTAAGAATCCAGAGGAACTAACCCTTATATTTTGTGCTTTGAGGGATATTGCTTTGTGTTTTCCCCAGTGAGTACTTTCTTTTGAAAAGGCAGTTCTGCCAGGTTGTGGGCGCTGAGGAATTACCAAGTGATGTTCCTTGAAAAACGGGCTGAGACCCTACTATGCCATTCTTCAACCAGCTTCTCCCTCCCAACCACCAGCTCCCAACAATTGCCACAAGTTGAGGCTGCTCTGGAAGTCTGGCTTGATCCTAGGAAGCTAGGGCCAGAAGACCTAACTTGAGGATCTTAGTAGGGGCCCTCCAAAAATGTTGTTTCTACGGAAGGAACAAAAAGGGGCAGCAGCAGAGATTCTCCTCTGCTCATGGAATTCTCCTCTGAGGCCTGGACTTGAAATGAGATACGGCCTGAGTCATCTCTCCCAAAGCTAGCTTGCTTAGTAAGTTAAGAACTCCAGAGACATGATCTTACCATTAAATTTATCTCCTAGTTTGGGATAGAATAGCCAAATTAGTAGGAAATCTATTATAATGAAATGTCTTTGATGACGTTTATGAAGATAGATTGATAGATTCATACATATGTAGAAAGAAAGAGATATATGATCTATATGACAGACAGATAGAGATCTAATCTATATAACTCTATCTACTATGTATCTAATTAGTCATTTTTCTTGGCCAATGAGAGAAGGAGAAGAGAGGGAAATGTGGGGATCTCTTCAGTAAATAATACTTCTCACACTGAGAGACATATTGGCATTGCCTTCAATTCCTCTTTAAAAAGAAGAAGAATTAAGTAGATTAGCCTCTGAAAATGTACTTCTTTTAGTAGCTAACCACCTAAGAACAGGACACATATCTCCAAAAATCAGAAAAATGTTTTAAAAAGAGGGAGGAATCCGGTCAGTCTTGGAAGACAGAGAATTGAAAGATTCATAATTATTATTATTAATATAAAGACAGCTAACATTTCTTGAGGATTTACTAAGTGCTAAGCATTGTTTACCAGCACTTAACATGGAGTAACTCATTTAACCCTTTCACCACCACAGCCATTATCTAGTCTGAATCGCAATAATGAAGGATATTTCCTCCAGCAAAGGGGATGCTGATTTTAAGGACCTGTTTAATTGAAGGAGTGTTGAGACAAGATAGAGCTGGCACGGAAGAGCTGTTGGATGCTTTGCCTAAGTCTCAATGCGCACCTTGGGTTGCCATCACATGTATAAATTTATATAAATTGGGTCATCAGTCTGCTTTAATAAATGTGTATCCGACCATTGGGTTGTAGAAATTTCAAAGATTTTATTTTTTGACAGGATGCCTGCCGTTTTTCTCTCTTGACTCCCGCTTGTTTTATTCATTTTGGGGTAGTTGCCAATTAGACCCAATTGGTAAGTATAATTAATGGACAACATGAATTGCCTCTTAAACCCCAACCAAGAAAATTAACCATAGAAGCATTCGTTTCCTTTAAAAATTCCTAACACTACCCCTCCTTCTGACTGTTGTTTATCTCCATCTCTTCTAAGACATCCAACCACATCAGAGATTAGTTACTCCCTATTATTCATCATCCTAAAATACCTCATAAAACAGGAAGGAGGGAAATAAGCATTTATTGAGATACTCGTATGTTCCAGGCACTATGCTAGGCACTGTCTCTTTTAATACTTACAAAAATCCTTCAAGGTAGGAATTACTATCTTCCTTTTTTATAGTTGACGAAACAGCATCTCAGAATAGTTCAGCCCTTGTCTTAAGTCCAGTTAGTGGCATGACCACGTGCAAACCTAAGCTAATATGATTCCAAAAACCTTGTTCTTTTCACCCCACATAGGGAAGCATGATTTCATTAAAAAAGAGACTCCTCTAAAACTTTGTGACCTTGGAGGATTTGGAGGTCATTATTTCATTCAACAATTATTTGAACACAAACTCTATGCCAGACATAGGCTGAGTATTGGTTCGATTGGAATTAGTCATTGGCAGAACTTTGGGCAGAGGATGGTGGTTAGTGGCAAGATGGTGGAGGTCACAGGAGCAACATGAGGAGGAAGTAGGACGGGGTGATGACGTGGAGGGTGGGGATGGGGAGAAACAGAGGAGCTCCTGATCGTGTCCCTGTGGCTACAGTCTTTCTTCATGTGACTCGTGGACTTCCCTTTGTCATCCTATGCCTGAGAATATATGAAGGAGGCTGGGAAGGCAAAGGGACGTTCAATTGTCATCACTGGCATCTTTTTTGATCATTGCACCATCATCAAATATGTTGGGGTAACCATGACATGAAATTTTCCATCATTGAGCCTATAAATGTTCCATGAAATAGATAACAACTCTACAAGTTGAAGGTCTTAGCAGAACTTCATCGAGGGAGCCCAGAAAGTAGGAAGCGGTGAAGTTATACTCTCAAAGACCAACAGCCCTGGGTTCAAACCACATGACTTGAAAAGGAAGTTACACTTCCTCCAGCAAGTTACATGTGTATCACGAACATCTCATTGCCTTCTACGGACAATCTAACCCATTCAGCCCAATCATTGAGACTTTCTACCACCTGTAGTCTCAACCAATCAAGTAAAAGACCATCCAAATTGCAAATACCAAATTCATGATCAATTGACTTTGGACTGTAATGACTTGCTATTTTTCAGATGCTCTCAACTGAACGTGTTGTTCAAAGTTTTTTCTGCCTTTTAAAGAATTTTTCCTCTGAAGAATAGGTTGTATGAAGAAGACTGCACAGTTTAAACATCTGCCCTCTCTTAATCTTATGAATTAGCTTGGCACAAGTTGGCTGTGCCGCTGAAATGCTTCTCATGCTTGTTAATGAAAAGCCACATTGTCAATCAAGATAATAATGGAGTCAAAAGAATAATGTTGGAAGGGTAGAACACATTTTAGCAAAACCTGTTTCTTGGCGTTTGCCTGTCTTGTTTATCTGACTTATTTGCCAATTCAAGCTAGGAGCTCTCTTTTTTTTAGGAGAGAGCCTTTTCTGAGTTAGAATTACTCGTTCAGGGACTCGGACGGTTCCTTTAAACAAATGAGTCTGAACAGGGGAACTGTCTCCCATTTTGATAAGATCTTGTAGGTTCTTTTACATTCAGGGAAGAATGCTGAGATCTCCCTTCACATTGGAAAGATTTGGGTTGCAAATATTTTCCTGGCATTTTGGTCTCAAAGTCAGCAAAGTTTACTGTTGCTGGTCAGATCTAATAGGTTCCTATCATGATAACATAGACCTTGACGGGACCCAATCTCTTCCTTGTTCCACTTCTAACCAAAAGACCTTCTGTATTGTTTCATCTGTTGTTTTTCTAACTTCTCCTCCTTCCATAATGCATTTGGACCTTATGTTCCACACATTCTAAGCTACTTGCAGTTTCCCTTGAATGACATACCCCATCGGATGTGGTTTAGTCCCACTTTGACATTTGCTGAAATTCCAACCTCTCCCCAACTCTCCTTTTTGACAAAAACCTACACTCCAAGTGGCAGATCGAAAATCTTCTCTTCTATGAAATCTTATCGGTAACCTCACACACATACACCCCACGATCCTCCTAGGCTCAATTTTCACCACATCCTTCATGTTCCCACAGCATTCTGTGTAAACATCTGTCTAGCACCACCTCTTTTGGTAGAGTGGTTACCTATCTACTTGCCTCCACTGCCCCCCATCCCCTGTAGATTGTGAGCTCCTTGTGAGCAGAGCCCGAGTCGTCTTCATTTTTGTCATCCTGCAAACCTAGCACAGTGCCTGGCACATGCAGGTAGGTGCTCAATAAATTTTTATTGTAAACAGTGATATTTGGTTTTCTGGCCTTATTTTTAGCTCTAGTTTCCAGCCTGACATGAAAATGAAATAGAGGAGTTTAGATATGAAAAGCTATACAGGAAGCACACATAGTAAAACAATAATACATAGAAAGACTCAGGGAGGATAAATGAATTGGAACAGGTACAGGCAAAGACCATCATGCATACTTCCAACTGTCATGGGCATGAAAGCATTTACTCTGAGAAATTTGACTGGGTTCCTGTTGAATCATGATTGTTGTTAAATCATTCCCATCTTAGGAATTTACAGAGTCTAAAAATATATTTTTTCATAGCAGCCAGTGCCATCATGGCTTCACTATTTCCATTTACATGGAAAAAGAAATAACTATTGATTTTTCCCCACTTAGTTAAAGTGATAATTGCCCGTGGCTGCTTTTCAGTCCAGATTAGGATCAACCATTCAGTGGAAATGCATAGCTAACTTTAGAAAGTCAGACAAACATAAAATAAATGGGAAAACTTGTGCTGATTGAGTACTTTTCTGCCATAATCAACAATTTCACAGTGGGATATATTTAGAGAAGATAAGGGATCTCATTCTCTAGGGAGGTCTTAAAAAAAAGTGGGCTGAGATTTAAATTTGCTTGAGATGGGTAAGGCCAGGGAATTTGTCATAGATCCCTTCAAAGCCGCTTCCCAGGATTTAAAATAACCTGCCCATCCCTTCAAAACATTATTTGGAGCATTTCAAGCCATTGAAACGAATGGATGTAAGAGTGAAATATAATTCACGTACGCTTGAAAAATGAGTAAGAAGTAGTGCTCCCAAGATGTCAGTAGTAAAGTTGTGATGGGTTTTTAACAGAATAAAAATCTTTTAACCTTGAACCCTCAGTTAAAGATCATTAACCCTTGAGGAAAATAGAGATGTTATGCCCTAATACTGGCCAAATAAGCAAAGAGCTGATTTTCTTTCTTCTTTTTTGGCATCCATAGCTGAAACCAATAAGCAGCGCTCTCCCTCATTGAACAGGCTGTCCCTGTTCTGCGAGGAAGCCAGATTACACAAGCTGTGTGGAGTTCCACATGCCACAACCCTGCAGGCAGACACTGAGTCCTGAATCTCAGGCAGAGGAACTAAGAGTTCTTGTTAGCTAATGAGCCTGGAGTCTCTGGGTCCACATGGGCTCCGTGGGCAATTCCTCCTGGAACGAGGCAGGTGCGCCTTTGCTCAAACAAGGGTGTGAGGACTGAAGAGTCAGCTTTTCTGGTCATCAGACAAGTCTGAGCTGAACCCATCCTCATTAGCAGCATTTCTTCCCCCCAGAGGGAGAAGACAGGAAGTGAATGCTGACTCTGGTGCACCTCAGAATTTATGATGAAATCATGGGGGATTCTGAAGGAAGCGGTGATTGAACATGGCGTGCATGGATCAGGAATTTGGGGAGAAGTGGAAAGTTTGCTTCACCCCTGTATTTCCATTCTTAGATTCTGTTTTCTTGGCATGCATGAAGCAAGATTTGTTTTGTTCTGTTGATTTATTTGTTTCCATTAGTCAAGTAATAAGAATGGTTGCAGTGAGTATGAACTATTGTTCATAAACTTCGGTATGTGGCAAATGTCACATAATAAATATTTTCCTTAATTGAGATAAATCCAATTCCAAGCCCCCTTTCCATCTAGTTTTGGTAAATGAAATTTAATCTTTTTTTTTTCTTTTGGTGAGGAAGATTGGCCGTAAATTAACATCTGTTGCCAATCTTCCTCTTTTAGCTTGAGGAAGATTGTTGCTGAGCTAACATCCATGCCAGTCTTCCTTGATTTTGTATGTGGAACATTGCCAAGGCATGGTTTGATGAATGACGTGTTCGTCTGCACCTGGGATCCAAACCTGGGAACCCCGGGCTGCCACCTGCAAACCCCAGGTTGCTGAAGCAAAGCATGCAAACTTAACCATTACATCACTGGATGGGCCCCTAATCTTAATCTTTATTAGGTCTCTTTCTCTCTCCCCTCCCTCCTCTCTCCTTCTTCCTCTTCTCTCCTCTCATATTTCTCCCTCCCCTTACTCTCCTCTCTCTCTCTTCCTTTTCTTTCTTCTCCCTCTCCTTCCCTCCTCCATCTCTCTCTCTCTCTCCCCACCTGCCCCTCTTCTCTCCCCAATTACCTCCCCATCTTCCCTCTCTTTACCTCCACCTTCGTGCTTACAGTGTACCTGGAGAATT
The DNA here is from genome assembly GCF_041296235.1 of Equus asinus. Classification (NCBI taxonomy): domain Eukaryota; kingdom Metazoa; phylum Chordata; class Mammalia; order Perissodactyla; family Equidae; genus Equus; species Equus asinus. Next base: position 32,763,510 of record NC_091812.1, read on the forward strand.
GGAAAAGGGCCTCTTAACTTCCCTTAGCCAACGTTACCACTGATACAATCACTGCCCAAACCTGCTTGGTCCCTCCCAGGCAGCAGGCTCTGGTGCTCCCGCACCTAGTGAAGCCGGTGGCATCTTTGCTGCAGCTGGCATGACTGATGCCCAGGTGCCCAGGGCTCAGCATCCCAAAATGCACTTTACAGCAGTCCCCCTCAGACCAGGTGCCTGTGCTAATCCCACCCTTACAGAGCTTACCTTTGAGTGGAAGGAGACAGAAAATAAGTCAATAAAATATACAGTGAATTGCAGAGAGATAAGTGCTAAGGAGAGAAATAAAGCAGAAAACGCACAGTGCAGGAAAGAGGCTGTTTTAAGCAGAGTGGTGAGAAGGCTTCCCAAGAAAGGGGACATTTGAGTACAGACTTGGAGGAAGTGAGGGAGCGTGCTTTGTGATATTTGGGGAAGACCATTTCTGGTGGAGGGAACAGCAATCACAAGGCACCGAGGCGAGAGTGTGGGCAACATGTTTGAAGAACATCAGGACGCCTGTGTGGCCCTGTGGAATGAACAAGGAGGCTACATAGGGAACAAGGGCCAGATTCAGTGAGGATTGCAAGACCTTTGACTTTTACGTTCACTGTGTGAGATGGGAGTTTGCAGAGTTTTGAGCAAAGGAGTGAGTAGTAGTCTTGTATGTGTCAACAGAATCACTTTACCTACTGAGTTGAGAGTAGCTTGAATGGGGAGGGAGCAGGGATGAAAACAGAGACACCAGTTAAGAGACCCTGGCAATAAGCCAAGCAAAAGCTAATGGTGCCTTAGACTAAGAGTGGTAGCAGTTGAGGAGGTGAGAAGTAGTCAAATTCAGCCTATAATTTGAAGGTAGAGCAGGAAAGATTTACCATTAAATTCAGCATGAGGTGTGTGAGGGAAAAGATGAATCAAGGATGACTCTAAGTATTTTGGGTTGCTCAGCTAGAAGAATGGAGTTGAGGATGGGGGTGACGAGTATGAGACACTATCAGGAGGTTAGCTTGGGCACATCAAGTTTGAGATGTCTCACAGCACGTGTGGAGATGTTGAGAAGGGGCACAGTTATGTGAGACTGAAGTTCAGTGAGATATTTGGTCTGGAGATACAAATATAGAAGTTTCCAGTGTGTAGATGGTATATGAAACCATGTGAGTGGATGAGATCACCAAGGGAATGAGTGAAGAGAGAAGAGGACAGGAAGGGGCAAGAACTGAGCCTTGTGGCCGGTCCTTCTATCAAAGGTCAGAGAGATGAGGAGGGAGCAGCTAGCGAGGACCAGCAAAGCAGAGGAAGGAGGAGCAGCTAGCGAGGTAAGAGGGAAACCAGGAGAGACTGCTGTCTGAAAGCCAAGTGAAGAACATATTTCCAAGAGTCAAAAATGACCAACTGTATCAAATGCTGCTGAGAGGTCAAGTAAGAAGAGATCTGGGAACGGACCGTCAGGGATGTTGCGAGTCCCTTCTCCCTGTCCCAGGTGTTGAGGAATTTCCTCCCTGTCTTGTCTGCTCCCACCTCTTCCCATCAAAGACACTTGCCATTCTCTTCTTCCTCTTCAGGACATTAGTGAACTTAGGTTTTTAACAAAAGCCATCAACAAAGCTTATCTTTAGGCCAGTAACGCAAAACTCCCCTGAGAAAAGAAAGCCCAGTGGGCCTTTTTGGAACTAAGGAGAAGGAAAAACAAACAGTGAAGTATGAATTAATTGCTAACTCAATAAATGATCCTGCTGCACAGAATGATATTCCTTTTAGATAAAAAACCAAGTAGAGAATGTAGTAAATATAGTTAAGTAATTTCCAGCAGTGCAGTTAAACCCTTATTGAAATAAGATGAAGTGGGAAGCCATTTGTTTTTAAATAGTTGGTTCTAGGGGCTGAATTGCAAGAAGAGTACGTATCTTCCAGTAAGGGCAATATTATATCAATCACATACAACTAAAATGGGTGTGCAATCTTGGCTTACACAGTCAGGTTTCCAACTTAGTTTCTCATTGATCATAGGCATACGCAGGCTTGGCAAACTAACAGTGTTGCCTTATATGAATCATTCTTATCACATCAGTTAGACCCAGAGGTTGGCAAACTACAGCCCGTGGGCCAAATCCAGTGTGCCATCTGTCTTTATAAATAAAGCTTTATTGGAACACAGCCATGTCCGTGCTCATTCTTTTGTGTACTGTCAAAGGCTGCTTTCATGCTACAGTGGTAGAGTTGAGCACTTGCATCAGAAACCGTCTGGCCCGCAAGGCTGAAAATATTTACCATCTGGCCTTTTACAGAGAAAGTTTGCTGACTCCTGGTTTAAACTTTAAAATAGACTATTGGAAACAAAATATGGGTGTTTCAGTCCTACTCCATAGGCTTCTTAATTTACTCCACTGGGGCATATTTTAGATTTCACTTCTTTTCACAGGCAGAAGTCTCCTCTCCCTGCAGCTTTATGCCAGGGCAGTGATTCTCAAAGTGTGGTCCATGGAGCAGCAGCAATAGCATCACCTAGGAACTTATGCACATTCTTCAGTCCCATTCTAGACCTACTGATCAGAAGTTTAGGAGGTGGGGCCCAGCAGTGGATGCTTTAACCGCACCTCCAGGTGATTCTGATGCATGTTAAACTTGAGAGCCATTGTGTCAGAGCAGATATTGATAAGAAGAGCTGAGAACTTGAAATGGGCATTTCTACACACCCTTTCTGGTGATCATTTTCAATGCACAAACTAATTTTTTGCACATTAGAATCAGGGTTTTAAGAGTAGTCCTTGGGGTGCCACTTTTTTTATCTATAACATTAGGATAGCACACTTTCTAGAATGTGGTACTAGCACTTAGGATTGCAATCAAATGATTCTTGGTGGCAGCAGTCAGAATAAGCCAAGTGGCTGCTTCATACAAACATGACAGAATAGGGTAACGAGGTTAAACAGCCCCATGATTAAGGACCCAAAGTACCCATGCATGCCCCTGGGCCGTGACTGTCTCCTGACTCCTCATCAAGGCACTCCAATGTGTTTAAGTGATAGAATGTAATGAGGCATTTATTTATGAGAAAGAAAAGTAGAAGAAATTTACTTCCACCACCATGAAGGATGTGCTAGGACATGAGAAAACTTTAAATTGATATTGTCCCCCTACAGGATTTATGCAGGTGCTGTGGTACTGTTGCTATTTTCCTTTGCTTAACGTTCTAATCATTCCCGGACGCTTCATCCCTCCGTGTATCAAGAGGAAGGAAAATCTCTGACCATGAACAGCTGTGGTTTTCATGGAGCTGGCAATCTGATCCCAGAAATCAGGGGTGGGCAGCAGTAAGTCTTGGGCTTTTTAAGCCAGGAAGAGATGAAACAAAGGAACAGCGGACAAACTCAGGCCCCTTTCTAAATATCTGAGGTTGGCATCTATTTTTAAAATCTGCCGGAAATGAGTTTGAGACCCTAAGACATGAGAGAGAGTGACCAAATGGACTGACTTGTCCAGGACTAAGTCGTTCCAGCTGACCCCTGTCATCCCAGAGTGACTATTAGTGATGACCTCTTCATTTGCAAAAGTTAGTCCTTGTATTTGCATGATAAATGAGATGGTCACCCCAGTGAGAAACAACCCAGCAGAGTACAAAAAGCACAGACTCTGCATTTACTAACTGATCTCTGTTTGAAACCCAGTTCAGACACGCAATTTACTTCCTATGCCTCAGTTTATTTAACTGTAAAGGGGATAATAATGTATCTAGGATACCCAATCTTATAGATTGAGTAACCGTATGCATCCTGCTTGGCTGAGTGCCCCACACCTGGTAGGTACACAGCAACTGCTACTTCCCCTAAGGGAGGAAGAAACAGCCTTCAGTCAGTTGGCCGAGTGGACTTCAATACATGAAATTATTCACCGCAGCCGAGAAATTCATAACCAACCTTGTTTTGCTTCATTTGTAATTAGCTTTTTTAACGTGTTGTAATTGTCATTCCCTTTCAAGGAGCCAGAAAGACATTAAGAAAAAATTATCTTTGATAGAAGGCCATATGTGCACTTAAAAATAAGTTCATGTTCACAAACTTGACCCAGAGGCTCAAGTTTGTTAGATGCCACTGAAAAGTGCATGCCAGAAACAGAAATGACAACATTGCCATCCATGGTGTTGGAGCTTGAGAAAGCCCAGTCAATTATACTTCACTTTGGACAGGATAAGATTCAAACAGGATGAGAGTTGGACACCAGAGTCAGGCAGATGGAGATCAAAATATCATTTTTACTAACAATGAAGTTGTTGGAGACAACGACTTAGTGTGAGGGCCAAATGGGCTTGCCTGCTCACCTCAGCCCCAGACAGCCAAGCAGAGGAGAAATTTGGGTCTACATCCGACACTTTACTAAAATCACTGACTGGCGCTGGTCCATGGAGGGAAAGGAAGAAAGAAGCTAAATCATCTTCACTGAAAGACTTTTAGTAGATTACCTCTATCCAATCAAGAAATATGGATGGACATTAGTTGCCATCAATCAGGGTACTGAATGTGTGTGGAGAGGAGTAAGGGAAGAGGTGTCACACTTATAGAGCTCCCTCCACATGGAAACTTGAATCCAGAGGAAAGAAGTTTCCCCACAACATTGCCACCCATATGTCTCACTAAGGATGTAGTCAAAGTAAGGATTTGATCAGATTAGACTTGACACATTATCTTTTGAAGAAGATGCTCAGATAATTAATAACTTTTTATTTATCCCAACTGTTGGTCAGAAATTGGATTAAATATTACTAGATCTCAAATAATCAGTACCTTTCCTCTGTCTCATATATGACAATGGCAGTCAGATAGTTTAATAACTGTAATGGTGAATGAAGGTCACTCCTAGCCTATAGCAACTTAGCTGCTAAAACATATCACTCACCTCAGAGGGAAGAGAATTAGGTTTCCATTTCAGTCATATAGTTCCCTATTCACTTCAACTGGAGGAAGTAATAGCTTTCATGGACATCTTTCCAAGAAGAGGAAGAATGTAAACTTTTGTTTACATCTTTCTCCCCAGAGGCTAGGGCACGTTGTCACTCCAGCTGGGTCCAATTCTGAGAAATAGCAAGGCTTCAATTTAAAAGTACAAGACAGCTGAACCAAAATTGGCTATTCGAGTCCCTGAAAATCTAGACTCTTCCAGACTTAATCCAGATGGACAAGTGAAATGCGAGCAGCTACCCAGGCCACTCAGCACGTTCTTCTCTAGGTCTCTGACCACTGCTGAGCCCCAGTAGTTAAGGGGGGTGAAAGGACACCATGGGGCCACTTAAATGGCTGTCATTTACACTTTGAGCAATATACATCAATAGTGTTGAGAGAGGACATTCAGTCCTCTTATAACTACCGATTATTCCTGTCCCTTCAGCTGTGCTGCTCCCAAGGTATAAACCTAGGCATTGCACATTTTAATTTTGTTTTATTTCACAAGCATTCATTTGAACTACCTTCTAAGTGTGAGGCCCTATGGAAACCAGAATGTTGCCTAAGAGGGCCTGTCTTGGGGGGGGGTCTCTGTCCCAAGGAGTTTACAGTTCAGTGGATAAAACTTTCATTAAAGCAAAGCAGAATAAAATAACTGCAAAAGATATGTTTTTAAAAAGCAACAATGGGACTACAGAGGAATGGATGATTAATACTTCCTGAGGGAGTTAGGAAGGGCCTCAGGAATGAGAGACGTTGGAACTGGACTTTGAAGATTGAGTTGGGATCTCTGAGGGCCACACTAAATAGCACCTTTCTTCCTCATCCACGTTCTGAACAACTGGAGAAATAAAAGTAGTTGACGCAACTCAAAAATAGCATTTTCAGTAGGGAGACAAGGGATCAGATGTGGATTTAAGTTTATTGGACGAGTGGGCTTAATAACTCCTCAGAATTAGGCAGAATCCCCGGTGAGCCTTCACCTCCCCAGCCCACTGCACACACCTTCGGGGCAGGGCCTCTGGAGGAGCTGGGAGATCTCAGGCTTCCTGCAGGCAGGCAGACATCGAGAGGAAGAAGAGGGAGCCTGAGCGAGCAAATCCAGTTATTATTCTCGAATTTACCAGGGACCCAAGTGAATAAAAGAGCATCGAAAACCCAAGGATGTGCTTAGAAAAATTCCTCCTCATGAAACCAGGAGTAGGGAGAGAGACTCCTCTCTGAAAATTAGGATGGCTGAGGGGAAGTTAAAAAATAATCCTCGACAGAGGATCGTGAAGGTAGTCTGATGAGACCGGAATCAGAGTGAACGCAAGTTCTGGAGGAGATGAGGCTGCAAATGAAGATTGGATCCAGATTATGGGGAACCTTGTCTGTCATGTGAAGGGATTTGGATCTTATCTATAGGCAATGGGAACCCAGAACAATTGGGATCTTATCTATAGGCAACGGGAACCCATAAAGACTGTCCCAGAGAAGACTGTGTTGGATGCATGGTGACTCGTAGTTACGAGATGAATGTTGTGGAGAGAGGGAAATCAGTTAGGAAGCGATTTCAGTAGTCCACAGGAAAACCAATGAGCATAGAAACTGGACATTTGGCAGAATTCCTGATTTCATGATAATTTACATCAGATCTGAGTGCCCTGGATCTCAGGTCAGTGGACTGAGGGAAAATTGCTTATGTCATAAAATGTTTAAAAATTTCTGTGGAAATAATTACATTGTCATTTAACCTATGAGAAATCAGGATATACCTGACGGTAATTCAGAATCCTGCCTTCCTTCTGTACCACAAATTTTCGTAAGCAACTACTCCATGTAGAACGCTGGGAATAATAAAGAGAAACTTACCTAACAGAGAAAAGAGAGGCCCAAATAGGTAATTAATGAGATAAAACTTCAAGAGATATATAAAGTACTATGAGAATTTTTTCTTTATACCATAGTAGTTGATTGACAAATTTATAATATACTCATTGGCATGGGCTTTTTAAAAAAGTAAATGCTATAAGAACATACAAGAGAGAATGGTTAATTTTGCCTGGTCGGGTGTAAGGGAGGGTCCTGAGGAAGATTTGTCTTTGACCCTAGGAACTACAGGATGAGTATAAGTTCCTCACAGAGTAAGTCAAAAAGAGAGAATAGAACTTTTTGCATTTGGGGCAGGGAGAAGTAATTGCAGTCTCCCTCAACTGATGCAAAGAGTTCCTTTTATTATTATTATTGGGGAAGGGTACAGTAACAACATACTACCATTGTGCCCTGCCATTACCAGCAACATTTCCCTCTCTCCTACCATCTGCCTCTCCTCCCCAGCTCGGCCCTGCACCGTAGGCTAGGTAGGTCTTTCCATGTTTTTTCAATCCATAATTCCCCTGGCTGCTCTGCTGCTTACTAATTCTGCCAAGAAGCCAAAGAAACTTGTATGGGCTGTGGACCTAGATCCTGGCGCATTTATAGGGTAGTGTGGGCACAGTATTATAAAGTAAAATGAGTTAGAACCACGCTGATTACCTTACATTTGAGAAGGCAAAGAATGCCTTTTGATGTGGGTTTTGAACAGGGCAGAAACTAAGAAGACTATAGCTGTGTTTGGGCAAGTTTTCTTGTAGACTTAGATCAATTACATTAAAACATTCAGCCTGCAAACAATGGTCCCAAAGAAAATAATGCTGGCTCTTTCCTTTTATGAAAGTAATACTGGCCTTATAGCCCAAGGGATTGGCTGTTCCCTTTCTATTGAAACAACTCATGTGGAATGTTACTTGGATGTCCTGGTAATATACGGACATTAATAGCAGAATACTTCAATCAGAGTTGTCTGGCCATAAGGGAATAACTCTTTCCCATTGATTAAGTCAAAAGCTAAGTTAGTTTATTAGCATATAATATACTTGGAGTCGGTTTACTGGTTTTGTTATTTGGCGTTTACATCTTTGTCCAACCCACAGAACTCAAAAGACTCAAGCTGATTGAAGCACTGAGGAGAGGCCCCTGGTAGAAGGCATTTGGAGAGTGAAACGAAAGATCACCCACCCAAAAGCTGAAAGTGTTAGTCTTTTGGATACAAGATAAAGGAATTTGGCTTGCTAAGCATATTATTGGTCTGCATGAGAGAGTAGTCAAACTTAGGAAAAGGATGTTTCAAATTACTTATCCGTCAGAGCATCCTTTTGGCCTAAACATATAAAATGCATTTATTTTTCTTTCATCTTCATGAATCATTTATACATTAAACCTTTTATAAGCTTAGTAAATATAAATAAAAATCTTTGTGTTTGCTTGACCATATAGTTCTTAGTAAGTGCCAGACTGTTCTAAGTGCTTTATAAATAATAACTCATTTATTACTCAAAACAACCATATGAATTATGTGCCAACTCGATGTGTTAGATACTGTGTAGAATACCAAAATATATTTTTGGTATATCAATTTATATCAAGACGTATTTCTGCCCTTCTAGGATATGCATTGTTGCAGCCAACTTGTTATTAATGTTGTAGCCTTACTGCCACAGTTTACAGTAGCAGGGAGGTAAAATAGACTAGAGGGAGACATGCTGAGAAGGAAGTGGGAGTCAACAGGAAACCAGCAAACAAATGAAGGCAGAGTCAGTCAAGGAACTAAGAATCAGAGTCTGAGAACAAGGACAAGACAGAGTCAGCCCAGTTCCAGGAAGGCAGCCCAGGATCTAAGGAAAAGCCTCAACTGAGAGAGTGAGACAGGTCAAGGCTTCCAGAGTATAGAGATGAGAGCGGTATCACGTGAAGAAGGGCTTGCAGGAAAGCCCACTGAAATCAAGGCAAAACCCCAGTCTTGGCACCCGCATTGCCAGGCAGGGAGCAGGCAAGTGTCCCAGCCTGGCTGACAGGTGGAAGATGGTGCTGCTCTCCAGGGATGAAGAATGTTCAAAGAGGAGCGATCACTCTCTCTGCTCTTGCGCGTAGAGCCCTCCGTAGAACGGATCTAAACCTCTTCCATTGTTAAGGCCAAGTTCCTTTATATACCACACAGGTGACTCATTCTCTTTTTGAGAGAAGCAGAGCAGCTACCGTGACTGGTAACCAGGCTCCCCACATGAGCATCAGTTATGCTGCAAAATGAAGGCCCACCTGACACCTACATAGAGCATAGGCTTATGCCCAATTTCGACCTGAATATCGCCTCTTAAAGCTCTACCACATAAAAAGAAATCTCTGCTGTCCCAAATTCCTCTTATGCAAATATTCCTCACCTACTTTTCCTGCTGCGATCTTCACGCTGAGACAAGAGCACATGAGGACTTTCAGGATGGTTAAGGACAGGTGAAGACTTCTTTAGAGTGAACAGAGGTGAGGCTGGAGAGGGCAATGTTTGGTAGCAATAAAGAGAAACTCACTCAAAATCGATAAAGGGGTATTTTTGATAAGTGACAGAAACATGTCTACAGGAAGGTCGGCAAACTATGGCCCACCCTGTTTTCATATGGCTCACGGGCTAAGAATGTTTTTTTTCATTTTTAAATGTTTGGAAATAAAAGAATATTTTGTGACGTGTGAAAACTATATGAAATTCAAATTTCAGCATCCATATAAAAATTCCATTTGTCTCATTAGTAGACAAAAAATTGTATTCAATTGTATTTTGAAATTCTCCCATAAAATTCTGTATAAACTTTTCTCTCATTATATAGATACTTGCATGGCATCCTCTATTTTTCCCATTGTCCTACAAAGCCTAAAATATTTACTATTTAGCCCTTTACAGGGAAATTTGTCTATAGGTGCCTCTGTGCAGGAACTATAGCCAAGTGACTATAACTGGGACTGGAGAGTCACCAATAAATCCAGGCAATCTCTCCCTCTGGATCTCTGTCTCTCTCTCTCTCACACACACACATCCTTCCTCCCTCCTTCTCACTCAGTCCACATGCTCTCTCCTCTGTGGTCCCTCTGCTCCCTTCTCTTCTTCCTGGATACAGTCTTCTTTGCTTGTTTATTTACGCTCCCACGGTCCCATCAGAGCTTCACTTCAAAGAGGCTTCACTGCCCACTCAGCCTACCTCCCAGTTACTGACCTTGGGCCCTGGGTCTCCACTTCAATTCCAGGAAGGCAAATCTGGTCCACTGCAGGTCTGGAATCCACCTCTAGGCCAACCAGCTTTGAAGAAGCCAAGCAAGGCAGCCCTTCTGTGCTGTGGACGGTCCAGTTCTCTGATAGGATACGGATAAGGAGGACGTGATGGGGGTTTCCAGGACACATGCCACAGTGAACCCTTTGGCTGGCTTACAGAGTTTTCCTATGCAATCCACTCTTCTACTCCCCTAGTTCTGTCCTTTGCCCTCTGATTGCCAAACAGAAAAGCAAAGCAAGACAATGCCCAAAATGGAAGCCAGCTGGTGGTGGATTCCTATGAAAATACCTGGAGCACTGATAATCCACAGAATAGATTAGTTAAATGGTACTGAAAATGAACAGGAAAAAAGGGGGGGTTGCCATATTAATTCATGGATTCTACATTCTCAGTCTTCAAGATAAGAAATGCTATGCACCATCAGTTTTCAATCATTTATCAGTGTCTCAGAGGCATTCCCATTCACGCAAGCTCTATATCTTCAGTGTCTTGACAACTACATATCTCCAGCCCATTTGCTGAGATTTTAAATGCCAAGATAAAATACACATGTGTGCTTATTCTGAAATATTAGCATTAGCTTTAAATATGGAAAGATTGTATATGGAGGAGGCCCATTAAGTTAAATATCAATAAGGGAGTTACCATAGGGATTGGTGATGAGAGGAAAAGATAATTAAGAAATTCACATTATTTTTACCCCTGTCTAGTCCTAAAGTGAATTGGAAATTTACACCTTGGGAAGTCCCAGCCTCAGGGAACGAACCCAGCCATCTTTCAAGGAATCTCCTCCCCACCAGAGAGACTAGAAGTGAAGCATCTTGTTGCATGTGGTTTTATTTTGACTGCTTAGTAGTTTTTGTGGTACTTTATATTTCCAAACACTTTCCCAAGCATCAATTTAGGTGTCGGTTTATAGTGGCAAAAAAATGTAGCGATAATGACACACAAGATTGGCTTGCACTGGGTTTGGCATTCACCAGTTGAGGACATCACCAGGATTCACTAAAAGATATTTGGGTTTATTACCCATTTCCAAGTAAGGTCAGACACATTCCAGTTATAGTTCTGTTGTCTTAAATGGACAGTGCATCCTACTTCTAAAACATGAAGGTAATATTCAAAACATCTGCTTCCATAGAAGACTGAAAAGCTATTCTAGTTAAAATGAGATGCTTTTTTTTCTTATGTTGTCCCTAGACAGTTTTTTGGGTTCACTCTGTTCCTTAGTTGCTCAAAGATTTCCAATCATGTTTCCTTTTGCAATATATAGTATATTAAAATATTCTCTTTCTGGACAATAATATTCTACAGTTGTACCTGAATATTCATGTGCTGGGAATCTTCTAATTGTAAGCATCTTAAACTTAATAAACAAGAATAATTTTGAGTGCTGTCAGTTAAACACAATGGATTTTTTAATTTTCATAAATCTTTATGTAATTTTCATAAATCTATCCCACAATTTTCAGACCACAGAAGAAAAGCACTAAATAGTTAAGGGCATCAGGAATGTAATTATGAAACTGTTTATGAAAAGCTGTGCTATTAGGCAAATTTCAGCCACTATTTCTCAAGTAGGCAGCAAAAGGTGCCCATTAAAATGAGGCAAATAGCTTGACTGCATCTTTTCCCATCGCTACAGTAAGTGCTAATGTCCCCCAAGTCTGTGTAAGGTTCTGTTTTAAAAAATGTAAGATCTTAGGGAGTTCCTGAGTTTTTATGGCCCCATTATATTGTCCAAATACAGGAGGTGGTGACCAGTGTCCCATTGGTAGAGTCAATCATTGAGTCAAAGACTGGGATAGTCAAGTGAGAAGTTGGATTCGTGGGACATGTTCAATGCTTTATAATTTAATGCAAATTTTAATTATGCAAATTTAAAATTGTGTGGCATAAAATATATTGATAAAGTCTCATTATACGTGTAATTTCAAAGCATATGAATTTTTCCCACAAACTTCTGCATCATCGTCAATCACATAACCCCAGAGCTGGCAAGGCCAGTGAATTAACCCTGCTTATGTTATTGCTACATGGCTTTAGCTGATAAATGGAAACGTCCATCCACCACTGACAGACTCAGTCCTGAACTGTTCAAGATCTTCAGGTAGTCACCTCTCACACAAAGTTTGAACCGTCCTTTTAAAATGGCGTATACTGTAATAATCACAAGATCTGTGGCCTTGGTCATTAAGACTTAGCTAAAGATCAATCTTCTATGCTCCATCTCCATGTAAATATGAACCATTTTCTAACGGCAAATAAATTATTCCTCAGGTCCATAGGCATTTTAGGTCTTATATGGTGATGTTGACATAACACCAAAGTGTTAATTTACTTTGATTAAAATTCTCAGTTATCCAGGCATTTCATTACAACACACCAGATGTCACAAGTGCCTGAACTGATCATAGATTTCTCATGCCAGCAGAAAGAGAGAGAAAAAAAGCTTTTGGAATTTTAAGACATTCTTCTATTCCTGCCACCTCCTCTCCTCACAACACCCAACCCAGTCTTGGTTTAAGCCAATTTCGACATTTTTTGCCTTATTGGGAGCCCTGGCTGAATTGTATAGCAGTCACAACAAAATGTAACAAAAGTCCAAGAGGTTATCTTTCACAAAGAACAATTAATTGGGGTTCAGTTTGTAATTTGAAAGCCCTAGGTCAACCTGGAATCCTGGAGAACGTAGCTGCTACAGCCATTACTCCAGCTCCAATTTTCATTGGCTATAATGCTTCCAGCTCCAAAACTGAAAAAGCTAAAGTGTGGCAAGCGTCTTGCCTCTTTCTGCTTAAGCAACTCTATATTGCTTTAAAATTAGATTCTAATGGAAATCTCTGAGAACTACTGCAAGTCTTTGATTATGGTAGAAAATGAAAAATTATTTCAACCAACTAAGGAATTAACCCACTTTCTCCCAAAACCAGAAGTACAAGTATTTACAGAAAAGCTTCCTGAGGAATCTAGATAAAATGAAATTTTTTCCTGAATAATAGAGATTATGTCTTGTAAAGCTGTAAATCTAAACTACTATCTTTCGTGAATGGTCAGTATATTTAGCTGGGCAAAGCATAAATTTGTGAGGATCTTCAAAGGAATTTATATGAATTGTTTATGGGCATACAGAAGATGCTAGTGGGCCTGTGAACCTGCTGGGTCTGCACTGTATTCCCAAAATGTTTTCTTTATGTCACTAATAAAATACCATTCTTGATATTTTAAAAAGCTTCTTCTTCACTAATGAAGTCATATACTACAAATTCTAATTTGTAAATTTGTGAATTTCCCTAGAGATTTTTTTTTAATATCCTATGTCCAAAATGTAATTTAGAAAAGAAAATGTGAGCAGGAGAAATAAAGAGAAACAAGGAAGAGAGACAGGGGAATGAAGGGAGGGAGGAGAGATATCCTATAGACAGTGCTTCCTCCTGAAAAGGTTAGCCAGTCAATATAACTTGGCAGTAATAATGTGATATAGTTCCCTGGGCATAGAGTTTTCTTTGAAAACTCTTTCTGGAACTTATCTCAGAGGCCTTGGTGAGCTTCCTGAAGGAACACAAACTGATGCTCTTTGCAGATACATCAATGTGCTTAACTTAGGGTGAGGTTTTGTAGAGGTCCATTTGCAAGGTTTTCATGAATAGGCTTCAAGGAGCCATGAACCCCTTGAAATTGCATAGAAACATTTTTGTGATTGCCTATTTATTTTTCAGGTGAAAGGATCACTAGCTTTCATCAGATTCATAAAAGTGTTCAAAGATCCTTGTTTCCAAAAAATAGGCTAAGAACCATTGCTTTAGGTCATTACTAATTATTTGGTAGCATTTTCTTTTCTCAGAAACAAAAGTAATGTGTGTGTGTGTGTGTGTGTGTGTGTGTCCTGAAACAATGGCTTAATGTTACCATACATTGGCAAGTTTAATTTATATGAAGCATGATATTTTTAGGCATAGACTGATTCTCTACCACCCATAACTAAGAAATTAAAAAATGCTTTTGTTTTAGGCTCTAAAAGCTTTTAATGTCTCTGGAACAAATTTCCATGTATTATCACTGAAGGAAATGGGAGAGAATTTGGAGGCATACATATATCAGATATATTCAATATATATGAAAAAGTAGATGGTATTTTGATACTTTGCTCCATCCTATTTTTAGCACTATATATATAATAATAGTATATATATATATATTTATATATATATTATAGTTGTTTTCATCATTTTTATTGATAACAGCTTCATACCAAATATAGAAAGTCTGATCATTTAAAATGCTTCTGTATTTCTAGAGGTTATAACAGCTTGATTCATTGACAAATATAATGGTAGGAAATCAACTGACAGTTTATTGCTCTCAAATGATATAAAAATTGATCCTCAGAAACTATGTATCCTCTCAAAAAAAAAGAGGTTTCCAGCCATCTTGCCTGTTGTCTGGTAGACTCTAGATCACTGGAACATTCGAGAAGGTCCCTTCTAGGATTTCTCCCTCCATGAAGAACACTGAGTGGATTACAGTTGGTCTGTGAGTTGGAGTAAAGATCCCACTGACAGAATCAGTCCTCAAGAGTCAGAATTTGGCAAAGTCCTCTCTTAGAAGATTCTAGAATGAGTCTAAATACATCATTTAGTATAAACAGCAGATATAGAGTATTGTTCCTTGATATGAAGCTATTTAGGAGCATGTGCTAAAACAAAGCAAAGGGGAAAAATTAAATAGCATAGCACTTTGGGAAATACCTCTTAAAGTAATTTTAAACATTGGAAAAGAGACTCTTTCCCAAGTCATATTAAAATACAAATCCATATGGGGTGGGTGTTTTTTATGTCAGCAAATTCCCTCCAAAAGAAATGTCCTGTATTACCATTTCAAGTTAGCCCTTAATCTTCAAAGAGCCTTTCAACAAGAACTTACTTAATCCTGATAATCAGCAGCAATGGGGAAAGTGTCTCCTTCGTAGACACCCAAAGAGCTTTAAAGCAAGTGACCTTTTGTCTGAGTCATTAAGGGCTTCTGGGTCAAAGGAGAGCAGCGCAACCTTTCACTTCCCTCTCATTTGATTTGAAAGAGTAATTCTCAAAACCACCGCATGCACAGAAAACCCTGGTGGGACCAAGGGTCATCTCTCTCGCCAATTCCTTCTGGGGAACAAAAAAATCTTGGCATGTTGCCGTGATCAATAATTGTCACTTTCTTACATTTTTTAAATGTAGATTTAAAACAGCACCAATTTTTGTGTAACTGACATTTTGGACCATTCCTTTAAGATGAAAATCAAACCATGAAAAACACTGACTTAGAAAAGATGAGGTCCGAGGAGATGGATGGACTTACACTTGAAAGTAAAACAGGCCACACAAGTCAAATAAATCTCTTATTAATGGAGCAAGAAACCAAACCCCAAACTATTATTTCTCACAGGAAAGAAGTTTCTTGATATAAGATAAAACCATAGCAGAAGGGGGAAGAGCGAGAACTGAGATGACAAAGGGCTTTTTTTAGTTCATATTTACAGAAGTGGTACAGAATCTTGATTACGTCTTTTTTAAGATAACTACTCTGTGTACTGAGCAAAGCCGTCTCATTTATATGGCACTGCTCAATTCCCTAACTATTCTGGGAAGACAGAGTGAGAAAATACAGTGTGATAACAAAACTGGGCAAAAGCATGTTATTCAATGAACAATGGTTGTACTTGAGATGTCACCTGAAAACAAATTGAATTTCTTTCTCATCATGTCTCTCACAGGCATTTGTTTATAATACTTCTCTTTAATAGGTTATGTTGAACCACTTGTAAGTGCTGATGTTAGGGTAGTTTTTACTTGAAAACGGCAATGTCTTATGGCTCAGCATAAATAGCTTAAATACTTTAGGAAAAGTCTGTGAAACCCCTGAATTCAACTGCATTCAACAAATGTTTCCTGATGACCCATGATGTGCCTGGCACGTTGCTCAGTAGTGAAGGATACGATAATGGCAGATGGCAGATGCCATGTCTCCGGGGTACTTTATTATGCCTGTTATGCTGTTAAGAATAAATAACCAAGCTGATCATTTAAGGGCAGAAATAGATAGACCTCTAATTTAGCCAGCAGTTGATTCAACAAGTCAAAATATGCTCCCAGCTGATTTTGATAGTCTTTAATAAAAAGAACCATCAGGCATTTTCTTAGCTCTGTGATGACTCCAGGGAGGTGCCATTTTTTTAACTTCCCATTTTTCATATAGGAAACTGAACCACTGGATACATACGAGATGAGACTTGCTTAAGATCACATTTAGCTCCCAATCTTTTCGCTGCTGGCCCAGTGCTTCATCTACTAACCAATTCCTTTCTCTTCCTCCTCACCCTTTGTCCGCAACTGACCAGTATGGTAATCGGTGCCTTCACTGACCCCAGCCCCAGTGCTCCGGAAGCTGTGGGGAGAGAGCAAAGTTAAATAGACTCTCAGGTGGGGAAATTCTGCTAAAGGGTTTTCAGTAAATTTCCGCTCCATATTTTATCCCTTCATGTGTTCTTACCACCCCCGTGCTCAGTAATTTTAGTTTGTGCTTTTTGTTTCTCTTTTTGTTTCTTTGGTTTGCTGGCTTTGTGTTCTTTTCTCTTTTTTTCCTTTTCTTTTCCTTTTTTAATGCAGGAATCGGTCAAGGCGTTCCGGTGGTGGCGCTCATTGTGGAAGGAGGACCCAACGTGATCTCAATTGTCTTGGAGTACCTTCGAGACACCCCTCCCGTGCCGGTTGTTGTCTGTGATGGCAGTGGACGGGCATCTGACATCCTGGCATTTGGGCATAAATATTCAGAAGAAGGCGGGTAGGTAATTTGCCAGGCCCCATAGGAGACCCATGAGTGCAAAGCCTGTGTTCCAGACTTGGCAAAGAGGGTATTAGTTGATGAAGATGTTTGGCATGGGAGGGTGGTGGAGAAGAGCAGGGCAACAATTCTAACTGTTCTGTGAAGCAGGAAATTCCATGAAAGCTACACTAGACCACACTGATGATAAAGAGGATGAGGGGAAGGGAGGAGTCATAGGTCGTGGTCTCCTTTCTCTTCTTGTCATTTCTCTTTCTCTCTTTTCCTCCTCCCACCAAGGAGAAGCAGTAATTGGGTTTTAATACACGAAGCACAGCTAATCTGGACCATATAGTGCAGGCTGGTAACTTGGGAGATGCTGTGATGTGCCGCTTCCAGGCTTGTCCTATAAACACCAGCTTTGCCAAATTGTTGTGTGTTTACAAATGCTAAATGTTTACAAAACCACGCAGCAGCCTGGGCTGTCAGATCTTTCTGGATTGGCTTGGAAAGTGGAATCTCTGTAACAGTAACCACTCTGGTCCTGTGTAAACTTTCCCTGGTCCCCTCCTGCCCTTTCCTTTATCTATCAGCCCCCTAATGCTGCTTTCAACAGTCCAAAGCCCCCACCCCCATGGAGGACTTCCTTTCACAGCCTCCCCTCTGATCTGAGGTCCCACTCAGTGAATCAGGAAACCCAGGCCCTCTTGCAGATTAGTTGATCAAAGCAATTCATCCCAGGGTGTGAATGAGTTTAAGGAGGAAAACTCAAAGGAGCCAGTGAGGTTTTACATAAGGAACTTCCTGACCTGATCAATTCTCCTAACACATGAAACTAGGGGGAGAAAGGAGCCCCAAAGGAGATAGGGGTCTTTTCTTCATCATCCCTTTTACAAATATACAGTGTCTACTAGGTGCCATGTGCTCTGTTGAATACCAAGATGTGAAAAAGAATAATATTCTATTCTTACCCTCAAAGAGCTCATAGTAAGTCTAGTAAGTAGATAAGCTTATAATTATAATAATAAAAGTGACAGGTGAGCTGGCCTACTTCGGGACACTCCCACCTCCACCTCTCTCTCACCTGGCCTGACCTAAACTACAGACTCAGCATGACAGCTGCGCACCATCTCTTCTCTCCTTATTCCTCTCCTTGTCTTTGCCAGCGCCCGGCACTCCAGGGGAGCCATTAACACAGCATCCTTCCCTGGTAAGTGCATGAACCTAAATATGTGAAGGGAGGAATAATGGCAGCCACACGGCCTCCAGCTTAACATCGCAAACCTTGACAGTGATTTTAGGCCCCATGAAAGCTTTTGATTTTAAAAAAAGCTAATTTTTGTAAGCTTTTTTGTGATTTTGTAACTTTGAAGTTGGAGTTTGCTTACTGGCAAACTTAATCCAATTACTTTTATCTTCTCCTTTGATACTAAATATTAGTTCATTTTATAGCTAATGAACTAAAAAGAGAACAGTTGTCCAAATGCCTCCATGTCTGGCACCAACCAGAATTCAAGATCCTCCACTGTGCTTTGTTTTTATTAAAAATTTAACCACAGTTCTCATTGATTTGACTATAGGAATTTGTTCTTTTTTTCAGAAATAAGTTAAAGAATGTATACAGTTTTTAGCCTTGGCTTCTTTGCTGCTTCCTAGCGTTTGCAATTATTTTATTGTATTCCTACAAGGATGATACAAGTTGATACATTCAGAATGCACGTTGCCTTTTGAGAAGACTAATGAAAAAGTAAACTATTCATCTCAGCATTTCAAGTTTCCTAGGTCTATTTACAGTGAAAGTCTGGACCTAGTGCTTATTTTTTGTCATTATCATGGGTTGTGTCCTTGAAAATGTTAAAGTCGTCTATACGTTGCGCTTCCTGATTCTGTTTTAATATAGGAGAAATGTTATACATTTTAGAACTGGTGGAACTGTCTATTATTTAACCTAAGGGACAGATACACAGGGAAGTGCTTTCTCAAGGCCACAGAGCCCACAGTCCCAGGTCAAGATTCTTTCTGGTGTATTATGAAAATTCACTGAGGGCCAGCCAGGTGGCGCAGCGGTTAAGCTCACACGTTCCGTTTTGGCGGCCCAGGGCTCACCGGTTTGGATCCCGGGTGCTGACATGGCACCACTTGGCAAAAGCCATGCTGTGGCAGGCATCCCACGTATAAAAGTAGAGGAAGATGAGCATGGACATTAGCTCAGGGCCAGTCTTCCTCAGCAAAAAGAGGAGGATTGGGAGTAGTTAGTTCAGGGCTAATCTTTCTCAAAAAAAAAAAATTCACTGAAATGTGTTTTGTGGTATGTGCCTTAATGTATCTCACATAGAACTTCAATGATACTGTCTTTTAAATATGTAAGTGTACTCAAGTTGCCTTCAGCTTTCTCGATGCATTATAACATTTTTTTTTATTCTGTGTGTTCCAAAAAGATAAAATCAATGCATTCCTGGTGGTAAACCAACGCCCAAGCTGATCAACCCTACATCATGTGGATGCTTTTCTTTCCCCCACGCAGACTATTATACCCCAACCCCAAGATTAAGAGTCAGAAATATCATGCTCTTTTAACTTTAATTGGAAGTTTTAGTTTTAAAAGTAAAGTTTAGTTTTAGTTCTAATTATTTCATGGTCACAATATGCAAAAGCACAATCTATGTGGGATCTATGCAAACATATGAACCATGGCTGATTATCCAAGAATGTGAAGTCATGCATGTAACTGGTGTGGAGATAAAGGATTCAGATAGAATTTCATATCTTGAGAATTATTAAAATTAAAACAAAAATTTTTCAGAAACATTTAGAAATGGTTATTAGGAAAATAGAAGCCTAAAAAGAAGCATTATATTTGCCAATCCAAATATATATATATATATAAATAAATAAATAAATATATATATATATATATATATATAAAACGTCATGATGAAAGTATGCTCTTGCTTCGGGAAAGCAATTATAAATTTATCATGATAAAATGAATTCAGAACGTTTCTATGTGCCATTTGAATAACTGCCAGAATTAATCACGTTTATTTAGCTTGATAAGAAATTGTTGGGGCCGGCCCAGTGGTGCTGTGGTTAAGTTCACACATTCCACTTCAGCATCCCGGGGTTCGCCGGTTCAGATCCCCGGTGAGGACCTATGCACCACTTGCCAAGCCATGCTGTGGCAGGCATCCTACATATAAAGTAGAGGAAGTAGAGGAAGATGGGCATGGATATTAGCTCAGGGCCAGTCTTCTTCAGCAAAAAAAGAGAAGGATTGGCAACAGATGTTAGCTCAGGGTTAATCTTCCTCAAAAAAAGAAAAATTGTCTAGCCACACATGTGCAGCCAATTTAAAAAATCATTTCCAAAAACATTATTTTGCAATAGTGTGCTTTCTTTATGCTAACACACGAATTTGCCCACCTAGACTTCATTCACCAAGAAGGATTTCTTCATCAATTTCTAACAAAGTCCAACAGAGTTGGGACATGTTTCACTATAAATAAATATAAATGCACAACTATCTGTTCATATAAACAAAACTATATAAATAAATGTGTGTGATTATACATATAAAATTGGACCTAGGAAACATCACACATCCTGTTTATGAAACCTGAGGTGGGATTTGAAATCATTGATTTTTACTTTTCAGTTACTTTAGTAATTTAAATATGATTTTTTAAATTTTAAGTTTATTTACAGATTGCTAAATAATACAAGCCCAAGTACTATTAATGTATAAATTCAGCTACAAAGCTTTTCATTTTATAATCTTAAAGGAGTGAGTGAAATTTACACACCTTGTATTTTAACTTTTCTGAACTTGATATTTTGCCTTTAAATTCCCTGTTATTAACCACCTTCCGAGACTATGAATTTGAAAGGGAATCACTTTGGAAGCAAATTAAAATTGGCAAAGCTAATTAAGTTTTGTAGATGAGATTATTTGAGGTAAAAAAAAAAAAAGAGAGAGAGAGAGACTATCCCAATGCAAATGGGTTTGGATCAGGGAGGAGACAATTGCAATCAAATTCTTCTTTTTGGCTTTTTCTCCCCATCTCTGCTTTGTGGCATATACTACCTGAAAGAAATTGTCAAACTTTGGTTTTACTTTATTGTCATACTGGATTTTCTGTTGTCATTCGTCATGGTTGAGAATGAGTCACAAGTCACTTTCCCAAACTAATTTCCTTGCTTCAGAAATATTACCAAATTTTATTTCTGAATCACAAATGACTAAACGTTACAAACGTAAATAGATTAATGCTACCCAAGTAGCATTAGATTGAATTACCTAAGTTTTTAAATACCAGCATTCCACTTTTTACTGTGTTGATGAAGCAAGATGACCAGGATTACCCAAAGACGGGAGCACCTTTCAGGCTGTAGGTGCCTGAAGGTGAAGTCAGAGGTCACTTTGCCTGATAATTGTCAACCTAAGTCTCAGATTGCAGAGAAATGTGGCCTAGCCCCCCTTCATTTATCAACCAGTGAGCAAGGACCTCACAGATGAAAACTGTCAGTGTGAAAAAGGCATCTGAATGAATGTGTGTTCTGAGATGATGCCCCTCATCCATCCAAATTTTATTACTGATGCTTATATTTATTTTGGTGTCTTTTTCCCAAAAATAATCATCTGGACTTATCATTTTTAGACACCCTAGAACAAGAAGCAGAACTGGTGGTAGAAGAAAGCCTTGAAGCTTTTAAGTGGTCTGTTCATAACTTTTGGGAAGTTATCAATGAGGCAAACACCAATAGACTTCACCTTCTTATGTCCCAGTGGAATCTGCCTTAGAAAATGCGACGTAAAAATGAGCAATGGCTTGCTCTTGAGGACAAGGGAATAGATAATATATCGCAAATAAAAATCTGATTTTCCTGTTTAAAGGGAGCTTAATAAGGGTCCCTACATTTTTTGATTAGCTGAGGTGAAGACAAATGGAATACAAAGTGGAGATGAAAAAGGAAAAATATGTTGCGTGGCTTCAAATTATATAACTATACCCTAGCAGAGATGTGACAGAAGTTTGTTTCTTTCCAAATACATATCAAAATGAACAAAGACAGGAGAAAGTCACCAGAAAACTAGTCATTTTAGAAACCCAGGTGTAGCCTGAATTCCCTAGGGCATATCATTCTATGCAGTGGTCACTGACGTTCTGCACCTCGAGAGATTTCCATCTAAAGCTGAAGGATGTCACAGCCCTATCATTTGTCTCTGTAAGATCCGCTGAAAGAAAGTAATTGATCTCGATGGTTTGTATTCCAGCATGATCTGGACACAATTGGAATGTCAAGTGAGGAAGAAGGAAACAAATATCAAACATTCTGACTTCAAGTGTCCATTTGAGATTTTGTTAATTTCATTTTCCCGTCTCTTTTTGAGAATTTTCTATAAGAAAGCATGTCAAAACTTGATTCTTTCTCAGAATCAAGTAACTTTCTCAGAAGGGAAGTAAGGAATGTTGGAAACATCTTGTACAGACAAAGGATACCAGTGGCTTTATTTGTGAAAGTGTTGTTTTTGTAAACTGTTTTCCAAGTTAACATTTATTGAGTACCTATTACGTGCATGGAACTGTTAGGGGGTGAGCAAGACATGGTCCTCTCAGGGACTTCATAATGGAGATTAAATCATAGACATGAATATAGACAACTAGAAGGTCATGTGTGCTATGATAATAAATATATTAGTGTTACAAGAGCACAGAGGACAAAGCACTCAAGGGGGGCATTCCTCCTGTGAATCTATTCAACAGAAACTGGTATGTTAATTATCCACAAAATGGCAATATCATGACTATTGCTCCTCTTCCTCTTTGCCATCAAAAGTTGGATCTAAACTGAGGGCCAGCATGCATGACCGAGAAAAAGTTAATATTTACCCTCTCTTATGAAACTCAAGACAGAAAAAAGAATCAATCTGAATAAGATTGAAGGAGAGTTGGTAAAGGGGACAAATTCTGTGAGATAGTACGGTGGTGTTTTAAGTGGCGGTGTGTTTGTGTGTATGTATATTATTAAATTTAATTTACATATACTTGAATTCAATTTAATGAAATAAATTTAATTGATAGGTTAATTTGATAAAATTTAATTATGCATAATTAAGTATATATACTAATGCCTATAATTATTTACATATTTACATATGTGTGTATGCATGTTTAAAATTTAAGTGAAAACTTAAAGGTAGGACAGATAACGTGACTTTTCAAATCAATCAATTGCCAGGTATTTTTTTTAATGTGTGTTTTACGCAAAAAGTATACCTTTCCTCAAGACTTATAATCTCATTTGAACTAATCTAATAACAAATAATTTTCAATTAGATGTTAGCTACTGAATTCTAAGAAGGCGGAAGGAGGCGTAGGTTGGAGCAGATAGAGAAGGTTTCACGGAGAGAGTCTTATTGTAATTTTCCTTCTGTGGAATATATAAAGATATAGCTGTATTGATACCTGTGTCATTGTATCCAAGTTCCACAAGGCTAGAGTAGCTCCATTTATTTAGGAAAGTACAAAATAAAACAAATAATTTCATCCTTCAATTTTCTCTTTGATCCCTCCATGTTGTGTCAACATTGCGAGAATGAAGCATTGACTTAAAAAAAAAATCTAGAGTTCATGGAAGAAAGTACTAGAGGGGGGTAGTTTTATTGATTTAAATTGGTCAATCAGTTCTCTACATTGATTAAGTTTACTTTAGAATGCTCAACTCCATTTTGGGAAAGTGTGGCCTTGAACATAAACAGTAAACATCAGAGAAACACATAGCTGGGTAATCCCTTATGATAAAGAAATCCTTTTTAGAGAACCACTGCCCACAACTTTTAGATAGCCCATCAATGCCAAGTGAAGATTTCAAAGGTAACTATTAATTATGTTCCTCTGAGATTTGCTTAGCTAACTCTTGACTACTTGTTATATAGAAAACATTCAAAATAAGTACATGGTTATCATACTTCAGCATGCCTGAGAATCATCTGGAAAGCATTAGGAGACACAGAGTCCCCTAAATGTCCTGATTCATTGTACCTGGGTTGCGGTGCAGGAAACTATATTTGAAACCAAACCCCCAGGTGATTCCAATGAGAGCGATCCATGGCCCACACTTTCAAAAACTCTTTTAAAATTTATAAAAATTAGATTTCTCTTTATACTCCTCTGGTGGTTTTAAAAATAGCTTCTTCACTTTCTCTGCGTCATGTGCATTCTGCTCACACAAGTCATTGCATTGTTACCGCAAGAATTTTCTACCCTCTGCCAAATTTTGTCTTTGGAACCCAGTTGACTTGAAAAGTGTATGAATTGCCTTATTTCTTTATCACAGCTGTTCTTGGTTCCAAACATATGTCAGACTTGAAAGTTCCTCCCTTGAAGAGCAAGCTATACCACAAAAATACTCATTTTGACAGAACTGGTAGACTTCTCTGTTAGTATTTTTATTTATATGGATTTCTTAAGGGCATTCATTTCACTTACATCCTTATTTCTTTTAAAAATTATTTTCTGACAGTTCAAAATGCATTAACAACTGAAAAAGAGAATGAGAAAAGCAAAAGTATTTAAGCGTGAACTGGTACTAGTTGATTGTGAATGATGGCTCTCTCAGCTGTTTGAGAAGCCACCGACAGTCATCAGGGCCATGAGAAGGTCTTACTTCACTTTCCGTTGACTTTACAATTGCAATGGACAACCATTTAAGAGTCACAAATCCCTACTGGCCTGTAGTATTGATTTTCACTAAAGCCCTGAATCCTTTCTCAAATGAAATCCCAGGTAGAAGTCCAACATATAAAACAAGACACAGATGTGCTCTATTGAAGCTGACGTGGAAGGCCTAGACCACCGGTTCTCAATTTTTATCTTGCATCAGAATTACCCAGAGGGCTTGTTAAAACACACATTGCTGGGCCTCACCTCAGATTTTCTAATTCAGTAAGTCCGGTTGGGACCAGGTGATTTGCATTTCAAAGGAGTGCCCAGGTTGCTGTTCATCCATGGACCATACTTTGAGAACCACTGGATTAGAGTCTCCCTCTCTCTGCCTGGCTCTCACCCTCTAAGGAAGCCCTGGAGCTCCTCCTCAGAATTCCAGGAGCTTCTTTGTAGAACCCAGGTGAAGACCTTTAATCTACAGGTCAATTCTACATTCCTTTGCTTAGACTCAAGACTCTGCATTCTGGTCCCAGCCTCTCTCTAGAGCCATCTCAAGGAAACTTCTGCTTACCCAACAACCCAACTGAACTGTCCTCGTCACAGCTCTCCGAGCACAGCATGCTGACATAGCCCTCTGCCTTCGCAAGAGATATACATGTACATTTCTTTACCCGCTTCATTTCTCGGAGATTTTTTCCTGAAGTTCTATGACACAGCCTCTCTCTCATGAAAAGAAGTAGTGAGGACTTTAAAATCCACAAATACATTTAAAACTCATCTGAGTGAGGTATAGATAATACACTGTCCTGATATTTAATCCCTCTGCCTCAGAGGCAATGAATTCTGAATCAACTTGGCTGACATTAGAACCTGCAGCTGCTGGAAATATAGTGGATTAACATCTCTCACCCAGAGGCACCATTAATAGTTTGAGATATTCTTAATGGATTTCCCCCAGATTCCCCAAGCAATTCTCTGATGTTGATTATGGAGCACAGGATTTATGAAAACTATTTATAGCAGTGACCACCTGCTTATAAAAGCTGCTTCAACCACAGAAACTCTAAAGATGCATTGAAGTAGCACTCCATAGTTAACTCAAGACTGGACTACATTGTCTAGAAAAGTCTCCATTCAGTTTCAATAAAGCCTTTTCTTTATTGTCCTAATTGTTGGACAACACTCCTAAAGTTGACATACATGCTTATTGTCTTTTTGGGGATATTCAATGCCAACCAGGTGTCCATCCATGAGTAGTTACCCTAAAGGTCTTGAGTAAGCAGTGAAGAATCAGTTCCTCTAACTCCATGGAAGCCACAGTTCAGTGTCTTGGAGACAGACCTAAACTTTGGAGATTTTAATCCTGTGACCTCCTTGATTTTCACCATTTAGATAGTATATTTGATATTTTATTATCTCTAGTGCATAAATGACAAATAGTTTTCATCTTGAGTGTCAACAATAATCAATTGGTACTGATTTCCTGGAATGATGGGTTGAGAATGATCCTGGGGCCACACCTGGGCTCAGAGGATAGATTACTGTGATAGATTAACAACGATGCAAAGAAAGAAATTTACAGTCAACATGTCATGGATGTCTACTCTTGCTCTAGAATGAAGACAAAATCTTACAAACGGCAACCAGACTTTTGGTAGCGAACACAATGTAGGCTACACAGAAGTCAAAACATAACGATGTACACCTGAAATTTATAAGGTTATAAACCAAGGTTACCTCAATAAAAAAAGATTTTAAAACAAAATCTTAGAGAGCCCCATATATTACCACCAGGCAATTATCAAAGAACACAGTGAATTATGAAGCCAAGGGAAAAATAAGAAACGTATCTGCCTAAAAGATACTTAGGAAGCAGTCAATTTTTTATCAACACTGTGAAGTACGTCAGTCTTTAAATTATCCGATGAGATGAGCCTTTCCACACAGGCATAATGCACAGGATATGATGGACCAGAAGCTGTTCATTGTGGGGTACTGTTTGGAGCTGGACTGAAGGACAAACTAACTGAGCAGTTGCCTATGGATAATTTATAAGAAAGAATAATTAGAAAAAAAACAGCTGGGAACTAATCCATCACAGAATACATAAAAAATAGAGAAAATTATATTTGCCTCAACATCTCATAGAGTAGGATATGGAGTTTGACAAATTACTTTGAGAGAGAATTTAGATATACCCCTCCTTTTCCCCACACCTCCAAACCCTCTCCCCAACACCATGCTTAAGGAATTGAAATTAATATATTTGAAAGATTCTACATGCAAGAACCTGATCTAAACATTTTATTTCATGAACTCTATGAGGTAGCTTTAATTATCATCCCACTTTTTAAGTGAGGAAACTGAAGACAGAAAACTTGCTT
Source organism: Equus asinus (assembly GCF_041296235.1). NCBI lineage: Eukaryota > Metazoa > Chordata > Mammalia > Perissodactyla > Equidae > Equus > Equus asinus. The sequence goes on from NC_091812.1 coordinate 32,790,431, forward strand.
AACATCTCAGAGTTAGAGTGGTCTGCCCAGGCAGACAGGGGCTGGAACCCATGCTCTTAGCAGCTACCCCTAGCTACTCCAAGGACGACGGGATCCAGTAACTGCAGGCAGTTTGCTGGCCCCAGAGCTAAGTCACTCCAGACAACAGAGGAAGATGCCCCCAGCTTCCATCTTCTCCCGCTTCTCACACATGCTGGCTAACTTCTCCTCTGAATAAATGTTGGACCAACATCTAAAGCATGTCAGTTGAAGAGGTGCCAGTGTTTTGCCTGCCCAGGGAGCCTACACATCTCAGTCCAGCTTTGATTCTGTCTTTTAGACCAGGCCTAAAACAATAAAATTGTGACTATTGCTCTTGCCTGGCTATGTGCAATATTCACTGATGGGATTTCACTTGGAACAAACTCAGAGGATGTGTTTTCCTTACAATTTTGGCAGCAGAGAAGCTACCTGACCATGTGGCAGTTCCTATATCCTTTGGCAACACTTCAATTTCTACTCTTGGCACATTCATAACAAAGGCAAAGGAAAGAAGAGAAATAGCAGAGACACAGCCAACACTGTTCGGGATTTTTCATCTAAGTATCCTGCTTGTCCCTGCCTAAGGTGGAGAGCTTGACAGCTCTGTCTGCGTCAAGAGAATGTTGTGCTGTCCAGTTGAACTTTCTGTGATGACGGAAACGTTCTCTATCTTTGCTGTCTGATCAGATAGCCACTGAGTACTTGAATTGTGGCGTGACCAAGGAATTGAATTTTAAATTTTAGTTAATTGTAATTAAACTTGAACTGCTATGTGTGGCTAATGGCTAGCATGTTGGATAGCGCAACTCTAGCATTTCTGCAGCTGGGGTCCCCTAAACTGGGAACCCCTGGATGTCTGACAGATTTCCAATGTTATTTAACATTGTTCCCTTCGTTTTTTAATTATTACATTCTTTCATCCAACTAACATTATGTATTCAGCCATTCAACAGATAGTTCATGAAAACCTATTATGTTCCAGGCACTGGTCTAGGCACTGGCAAAAATAAGCCTGTGAACCAAATAGACAAAAATTCCTGCCATTGCAGAGCCTACATTATTGCAGGGCTAGGTAGATAAATAATTAACATAACAAATAAGCACGTTGTATCATACTTTAGAAGGTGCTATGCTATGGGGAAAAAGAGAAGGATGAGAGGAATCAAGGTAAGGGGGTGGTGGAAAAGCCTCTGCCATCAGCACCTTGATGAGCACTGAGAGAAGAGAATACATAAGTAATAGAATGTAGAGTCCATGCATCGAAGGAGTTACGGTCTGGTCAGAACTTTCTTAATGAATGTGTCTTTGTGAAATGGCACTTGTAAAGTGAGTAGCACAAAGCTTGTCTTAGAATAGGTACTAAGTGCCTCTCTTACCACTTGAACCCCACTGCACCACCCACCTTCTGTTTCATTTTGTATGTCTATCTGTGTCTTCTGTTTTACTATATCTGGCTCAGAATTCTAGGGTGAGGAAAAAAAGTAAAAGAAAGAAAGAAAAGAAAATGAACAAACATAAGAAATAATCACCCTATGGGTGGTAGTAAGTGAAATTTTTCAGAGAACAGATTGCATCATCAAAGCACGTACATCCTGCCCAACTACAGGCAGTTTCTCTAAGATCCTTCCAACTACCTCATCTTGCTAGATGGGAACCTCAGGAGAAGCCCAGGTGAACAGCCTTTCGAGGCTAGATACTAAAGCTAAATCAGAGGCACTATTTCTCACAGGCCTTCGCTGATAGAGGCCCTCTGTATCTGGAATTGATCCTCAGTAAAAACTCGTGCAGAGTAATGACCCAGCCATCCCATCCCATCTATTGGCCATTTTTCTGTGTTCCTTTCACGTCTTCCCCAGCAGTCTGTTCAAGCAGTGTTTTCTGAAAACCACCACCATCAGTCAGTTAAGTTTGAATTTAACACGATTTATCACTTATCACAAGAGTTTCTCTTAAGGTTTCTAATTATTGCACAAAATATTTGTTTGCCTTACAATTAATTAAATGAAACTTTGGACGTCTGATAAGCTAGAGGAGTAACTCTGGGAAAGTAATGGATCCTTGAAATCACACTACTCAGTCTTCTCGCACATAAGATATATAGCATTCTGGCTCAGGGATAAAACAGAAGAAATCTCCACTCATATGTGATCATTTAAACAGCAGACCTCTAACTGTCCATTACTACATGGAATTGAACCTACGTATTTAGGTTAGTATAATTCATCCTTCCTGATCTTGTCGTCCAAGCCCAGCTCTGATACTTAGCAACTATATAATCTTTAGCACGTCAGTTCACCTCTGTAGGCTTCAGATTCTTCATCTGTAAAATGGTTGCTATAAAGTCGTCATTCTTTTATCCTGAAGTTCAAATCCCTCAGCAGAATTTTCAGAATAGCGCTTTCCCTAGAACATACAGACTCCAGAAATATCACAATCTGATCTTCAGGAGGAGGTCACAGTCAAGTAAGAATTCTGATCCTAACACCTCTTTGACTTCAAGATGGCATAAAACTATTTAAGAGTATTGGTTTTAAGGCATCTTAGCATCACTGGCTTGTTTGGTTCTACATGACCTTGATGAGCATAATCCAAGAGCTGATAGGGTCTTTCCAGTGGTACCCTTGCTAAGTCGTTTTGCATTGTAGCCTCTTTCATGCCATTCACAGACCTGCCCCATCCAACTTTTATAGAAACACTGCAATCATTCTCTTCTCCATAGGGATGGTCTTTTCCAGCTAATTTACACACCAGCTACCTTGCTTCAGCTCTGAGCTAGGCATCCTTGGGATTCTCTGCAGGTGTGAAAGCTCCAGGGTACTTAACAACACAAAACCTGCCGATTATTGAACACCGATTATGTGCCAAGAACAATACTAGGTGCTTTCCATAGAGGATCTTTTTTCCCAAATGCATCAATCTTAAAAGACTTATACAACCTCACCCTCCACCCTACTTAACAGATAAGGAGAAGAAGGCTTAAAGAGAATGAATAACCTGTCTCAGGTCCCTCAAGTAGTAAATAAAGGAACTGGATTTCAACCAATGGCACCATATTATAGTGCCTTAATGATGTCATTCCATCTTCTATGACAGATTGCAGAACTGACCTCATCCCTCCCATGTATGACATGGAATTAATTGAAAAAATATAGACGTATGTTGAATTGATTTCTGTGTGATATAATTACTTCTACTTGTCAAAACCACTAAGATCTATATGAAGGAAATTATCTTGATATCACTGAAGTCTTTAAAGTCTTCAAGCAATTCTTGAGCAATTTTATGGGCAAGATAATTCCCTATGCATCATGGGAGAGACAAAATTGAATAAGAATCTGCCCCTGACAATAGCTACAAAGCAATTCAAAGAGGGATAACAGTCTCCAGAAGTAGAGCCAAATATTGATTTTTGAGTTGGGCAGCCAATTCATTTCTAAGTACCCTGTGAGTTTAAAGAAAGATAGGCAGAGGTTAAGAATATTTCACAGAGATGAATCTAATGGAAAGAAAAAGGATCAAGAAAAACACATTGTGGGGGGACAAAACCCTATGCCACTTCTCCCATTTTCCCTTGGTAGGTTTGAAGTTCATCCCACTATGAGGAACAAAGAAGTGTGTGGAAGACCACCCGGTTAGCTGCCACAAAGCAGGAAGCTACTCATTCACTCTGTCAATCTGCAAGCATTCTTCTAGAGCCAATGTCGAACTGTACACTCCTCCAGAGCTTAAGGTACAGGCAGAATAAAGATGCAATCACTGCTCCAAAGAATCCATAATCTACCAGAGGAAGACAGAAATATAAACAAATAATTTTCATGCCATATAATAATTGTAGTAGTATGTATCAAGTGCTGTGGGATCACCAAGAGAGTGGTCATCAGACACTTTACACAGGAGGTGGAGTTTGAGCTGAGTTTCGAATGATGAGTTTTGAATGATGAGTTCAAGTGTAGCGAGTATTCCAAGCAGCAGGTATAGCAAGTTCAAGGGTTATTGAGGCATGCAAGACTTTGGCGTGTGTGGGTGAGAGTGTATCATGGGATTTGTGTGATAGAGTAGCAGGAGATGAGCCTGGCTGGGGGGAGAAACCATGACAAGCCTTTAATGTCATATGCAAATTGAGGTGTTATCTTGCTAGTGATAGGAAGCGATTGCAGGGTTTTAAGAAGGACGTGATAGAATCATGTTTACTTTGTAGAAGAACCATCTATCAACATTGTGGGGAACAGATTAGAGGAGGATAGAGAAGAAACCAATCAGTGGTCCTCTCTTGGTACCATCTGAGTAAGACATGATAAGGGTCCAACCCAAGGTACATCAAGATTGAGGTAAACTTGAACAATATTTTAGGAAGTCACATTCCTCTGTTATCCAGTTTCTGGAAAGAGTTGTCAAAGCCAAAAGTTTCTGTTGTTGCATTCTCTGTACACAGACCCCAAAGTGAGATAAGAGCACAAAGAAAATACCCACTGTTTTTGATAGTAACTTATCCTGGGCTTTAAAGGTTGACCCAAGCATACACGCATTTTACTGAAGATGTCCCTTACATACAGCATGTACGGGAGAAAATTTGATGATGGGATCCATGAAAAACAGGCTCTGGCCAGGTGCTCAAGGCCAAAAAGAAATAACCTGGTACACAGTAGGTGCTAAATAGATGTAAATAGGCAGCTGGAGCAGAGGAGAAAATAGTTACAAGTTCTATGCTTCAAATCAGTAATAACATTTAAAAAATATTTATGAGTGGTTAGACTAGCACTTTTAAGGAAAATGGTGGTTCTCATTATAATCAGTTGTTAAAAGAGAATTCAAAGTAAGGCAGCTGAGGCTGTGTATCACTGAAATATGGAAAAGATCTCTGTTTTACAATGTCTCATCTGAACAGAATCACTCAATGGAGTAGCTTGTGTCTGAGATGATCGCCATCAATATATTCCATCTCTGTGTGTTCATGCTTTTCTCTCATCAAGACTTGGAGTCTATTCCTTCCCTCTTCTGGGATCTGGGCTGCTCTTAGTGACTTGCTTGATTAAGTGAGTGTAAGGAAATGATATTCGGGGACTTCTGAGGATAAGTCTTAAGAAGCCTTGCAGTTTCTGCCTGGGCCTCTTTGAACACTCTGTCTTGGAATCCCCACTTCATGAGAAGTCCACTGCCATGCAAGAAGTCCATCTACGCTGCAACCACCAGAGAGCAATGCCAGCCAGCCGTCAGTTCTCTCAGCTATCCCAGACTTGGAAGTAAAAAGGCCATCTTGGACATGCCAGCTCCAGCACACAGCACATGGAGAAGAATTGAGGCCCCAGACATATGGCCCCACTTGAGCCATTTGGCCATCTTCAGCCTTTCTAGCCTCTCCAGCTGAGGTCCCAGATATCAAGAAGCAGAGATGAGTCATCCCTGCTGTGCTCTGCGTGAATTCCTGACCCACAAAATTATTAACACAATAAATAAACACTGTTTTACATCACTATGTTTGGGGGTGAGTTACCTATTAAGAGATTACCAGAATATACGGCATACAACTCTGTGAGTTCTTTGAGACTAGAATTGAATATTATTCATCTCTCTACCCTTAGCAAAGTGCTGACAGATAGTAGGCAGCAATGTTGTTTGTCGAATGAATACATAAATAGATGTACATATAATTAAGTCTCTTAAATCAGCTAAGTATCTCTATTTCCCAAATGTAAGAAAGAATTGGTGATCTCTGACCTCTCTGAAGTGGGAAACTTATTTCCTCAGCCTAGATTGTAATGGTCCTTCAACCATCGGGCTCATCAGGTATGCAGAGCACTGTCGATCCCAGGAAAGAGCTCTGAATTGCCCACAGAGGGCCCAGTCACAGGTCATGCCACTTGACAAGAAGGAATATGTCAGGGACTCTTTCTTAAGGAGCATTGTAGGACTATGTTTAAATAACAGCAAATGCTTACAAAAGACTTGCTATGTGTCAGGCACTTTTCTAAGCCCCTTCCGAAAATTAATTCATTTAATAGTCACAGGTCTATGATTATACTATTTTAATTCCTATTTTACATATATGAAAAATGTGACATGGAATGACTAAATAACTTGCACAAGATCACATAGCTAGCAAGTGACAGCTTAGCTCCAGGCAGCCTGGCCTGGGGGCCATGATGCTTTTATTCACAATGCTGTCCTGCCTCTCTGGGAAGAATCATGCTGTCACTTGTGACCCCAGAGTCATGGCATTTGGGAGGAAGTGGTAACTTTTACTAAATAAGAAGAAGGGGAGGAGATAGAAAAGGAAAATACCATTCTCTGTGATGTTAGACAAGACATGGTAACCTTTCTGTGCCCTTAATATCTCATTTAGTAACTTGCTTTAGCTTCAAGCAAATGATAAAATTTCATTTTTCTTTAGAGCATTAGAGATTCCATGGGAAATGATACTTTTTTAAGTACCAAATTGTGATACTGTTAACAATCTTTTTTTATTTACATAAGTAAAATTTTCTCATATTGTATCTGAATAAGTTAATAGAGAGTGTCTATGGAGGACACAAGAAAGCCTCCTCTCCTCAAAAGTCATTAACCTCGGTCACCTCAGTCCAGCTCTTCAAGTGCCATTGAATTCAAAATGCATTTTCTAACTTTGTATCCGGGAACAAAACTCTGATATTGCAGGTAATTATATTCCTCCTGAGAAAAGAGTGTACATGTGGGTTGTATTGGCAGCATTTGAACAGAATACTAATAACAAACTGTGGGACCTTTTGAGCACTGTCTGAACACTGACCTATTTCAAATAACTCTGTGACTCGTCTAAAGAGCTCCAGATCACAAGTACAGCATTTAAATGGAAACACAAATGCCATAGCTTAGAGATTTTCCTCACTTTAATGACTACACTTCTTAAATCAGAAAACCTTCTAATTTGAGGTATACCAAAAATAGCATTGGTACATATGGAGCCACAAATTAACAGTTTCTGTAAATAGGCACCACTTTGTCAAAGACTCAATTCTAGAACTAAAATTTTACATAATACTATGACCATGTTTTGATGTCAAGAAATTTTCAATCACTATTCTAATGCCATAAAAAGAAATCTAAAAATGGGCTTGTTTCTATTTTTGCTGAAGATTAAATATCACAGTCAAGACTTTTAAATCATTCCAGTGTTGTGAAGAAAAAAAAAATGAGAAGAGCTAAGAAAGCAATAATTTCAGGAAAGCAGGCTTCCAAAATCCTAAGGAATATGGCCACACAATAAGAAAGGGTACTTGGAGAACACAGAGGAAGCCTTTGTGCCAAATAGAAAAAAATCTAGTTCAGCATGGGAAATACTTGTGAAAAATTAGAAGCAAATTTAATCTTCAATGTACTCCACGCACTTTGCCATTGTTTTCATTTACTGGTTTCCCCTTATCTTCTTCAAACTCATCTGATTTCCTTCAGATGTTCTCTATATCACAAAAAAGGAAAAGCAATTTCTCACAGTGAATACGCTTAAATTTCTACCTCCAACGCAGACAATTAGGAAACTGAAAGACATATTTATAGATTACAATCAGGAAAAGCAGCAGCACGGAAGGAAGGCTGAATGCAATAGAATCAACTCAAGTATTGAGAGCACCAAGCTATGCGACTTTGCACAAATCATTTAACCTCTTTGGGCCACAGTCTCCTCTTCTGCAGAATGGAATACCTGCTTGACTCAGATAGTTACGAAGACCAAATGAGATTATCTCTGTAGGCTGCTGTGTGTCATAAGCTATAACGTGCTATGAACACGTCAAATGTCATGTGGGATCTTTTTTAACACTGTGTTATTAAACTCTTTCTGCCAAAGGCATAGGACATAATAGCTGTTATTTCTTTGTCAAAAGGGGAAGAAATTTTCAAATATTGGGGAGCTGTTAAAGGCCAAAAAGCATCAAAAATGAGATTTTCCTCTTGATGCACTCAGAAAGATGGGAAAAGAATTGAACCAGAAATAACAGTTATTTAATATTTAACGAGTATAACTTAGTCCTTTGGAAGGACCAGATCACCTTTGTTCCACTGAAAACCATCTCTGCTCCATCAATGACAGGCATCCCACACTTTGGAAAACACCAACCTAGAGAATTGTTCTCCTTCTAGAAGTAGAATTCCATGGTTCTTATTGCTAAATGATTTAGCCAAAGCCACAACTCAGTCCGTTGCAAAATTGGGCTAAATAGTATAAGATTCTTAGTGCCTTTCAGCTCTCCAAAGCACTGAAGCCCTCAATCAGTGTCAGCTAAGTTGCATATCATTCCTCAATTTTCACAAAGTGACAGGCTGGATGCAAGTGACAGACAGATCCTTCAAACAGCTAATGACCTCAGGGAACTGGGACTCCATTACAGATGGTTGGCAATGGAAAACAAATTTTGAGTTGTTATCGAAATTAGACAGCTGCAAATGACGGGCTCTATCAAGTGGCTAATCAGGAGAGTCTCTCCTGTTGTTAATCATGTACAACCTGTATGTACACTTGATATTACAGAACCCTCTAGACCCATCCACATGGGTTACCTGAGAAGTAGACACATGTCCAGGTCTGACTGCTCATGTTTGGACTCTTCAAGAAGATTCATTGGCAACACAAATGTAATCATGTCACTCTCCAACTTAAATCCTTCAATGGCTTCTCACTGCCTGGGGGTAACATCCAAAGTCTCGAACACTATCTGGAAAGTCCCCCATGATCTTGTCCTTGCTCATCCCTCCTGCAGCCCCATCTTGTTCCACTCTTTCTTTTACTCCCTATGCTCAAACCATACCAACCTTCTTTTTATTTTCTCCTAACTAGGCCTATTCATGCTGTTTTTTCCTGCAAAGAACGCTCTTAGCCGGCTCCCGACCCCGCTGACCACGCTAACGCTCATTCGTTCTCCATGTCTCAGATAAAACAGCAGTTCCTCAGAGGAGTCTCCCCTGAACCTCCTAGATTAGATTATACTCACCTGCCACAAGCTTCTCTACTTCTTCATCACTGTCAATCACAGTTGCATTGCTGATTCCTGTCTTTCTACTCCTCGGGTGTCTAAGTTCAACGAAGGCTGGGAGTGTGTATATCTCATCTATCCCTGTAGCCCTGGCACTAAATAGAAACCCCTAAGCAATGTTGAATGAATGAATGAATGAAAGGTTTCAGACTGGCCCACACCTAAGGCCACAGAGTCTTCCAAAATAATTTAGTAATCTTGAGAGGATCTGGAATCATTTTGTAACCTTATCTGGACCACCTTCTTTTCCTAAATGTATATGTTCATGATATAAATCTTCCTGAGGAGCAGAAGGGCTAACCCAGTTCTCCATCAAGCTAAGTGACGTTCCAAGATCTTGGTATAATTCTGTCATGGGGAATGCACCCTCCTCAAAGTAGGGCCACCATAATGCCCAACCTAGTACACCCAGGTGAATCCTCACACAATCCTGGGGCACAGCAGACCAGTGATATGAAGATATTCTCAGGCCTCCCATCTTGCTTTATTTTAAGCAACAAAATTTGTCATGCTTTCTGTTAAAGGAAATTTCACAATGTCCTTCTCTATCAGCCACAGTGACGAAGAGAGGCAGCGGTGTAGTGCGCTTGGTGTAATAAGAGGCAGCGTGGTGTAGTGGAAAGAGCACTGGACAAGGAATCAGAAAAACTAGTTCTGGCTCTACCACTTCTCTGCTGAGTGACCTTAAGCAGCTGGCTCTTTCTGGCTACACTATCTTTCCCTTTTAAACTGTACAAATCCTTTGCCTATTGGGTTCCTGTAAGCACCAAATGAGAATAATTATATTTTATGTCATATATAGGAGTTGCTGATACTTCAACTATGAAAAAAATTGCGAACTGTAAAATACTGGGCAAATTATGATAATTTGGTCACTGGCCCTTGAGAGCAGTTTTATGTTCCTGATTTCGGACAATATCTGTTAATAATAAAGTGAATTTTCATCTGCCATTTGATGGCTGGTAGAGACAGCCTAGTTCTCACCAGGCTAGCGGGAGAGGAATTAAAATTTAGTTATGATTTGGTCCCTATTCAAGAGATAATAGAGCATTGATTGGACATGATGCACCTTCCTTGCTTTCTTTCATTCTTTATAGTAGGAAAACTGTCTTTTAATGAAATAGTCAATATGATATGTCTTTATTGGTCAGACTCTTCTCGTTGGCTGTAACACAGTAAAAGCTCAGCATAACGATGTCCTGAATCATAGGTCAGATAAGCTACCACTTACATGGAATGATTTTAGAGGAAACATAAGTCCTATTTCTCCTCACTGGTGTTCAGAAATCCATTACTGGGATATAAGCTTTCTTTCCACAACTAGAGATAAAGTTGAAATTTAAATCTTCTTCAGATAAGTAACACAGTAAATTTTTTACCAAGATGCAAAGGATTAATTGAAGGCATTTTTTGATAACAATACTTGAGAAAGAGAGTATTAGACACATATATTACGGAAAGAGAGAGACAAAAGAACTAAATCAATCTTCTTACTTTACTCTTTTAGGTTCTGAAATATTAAAATGGATTTATTTTTAAATGCACTGGTTTTTTAAATTATCACAGTCGAATAACTGTTGTGAGAAAAATACAGAAAGAACTCCTCTCTAAAGTAAATCCTCATAATGCTTTCTTGTGTTCTATAATTTTTCTCAGAAATACATACTGTAGAGGAGCTGGGTTGACCTGTTTTTGACATTATTTTTCCTTGCAGACTTATAAATGAATCTTTGAGGGACCAGCTGCTGGTGACCATCCAGAAGACATTCACATACACTCGAACCCAGGCTCAGCATCTCTTCATCATCCTCATGGAGTGCATGAAGAAGAAGGAATTGGTATGTAAAGTGTTCCCCATGAGTGGCAGAGCCCTCTCCACGTTCCCTCTGTCTGTTTCACCATCTTCTTGAGTCCTGCACCCACTGTTGTTTAGTTCTGGCCAAGCTCGCAACCTTCCTCAGGCTCCGCTGGCTCCTGTAGTTTGCTCCCTGCAGTAGTTAAGACCCTGCTTTTCCTGCCTGGATTTAATGAAGTGTGTGCAGCAGGGTTTTAGCCTGACTTCCTACTGAAGTTTTAGCCTGACTTCCTTCCAAGTGCCTCCGATTACCTCACCCAAATGAGCTGAAGAGAGAAAATAGGTTTCCTCCTGGAAGATGCTTCCATTGATCCTCTCCTAGGTTTGAGGTTTCACTTTGCTTGTGATGTGCTTTTATTGTCAAATATCTTAGTGACACAGGGTCCAAGCTAATATGCTAATCATACAAATAGAAAAGGGAGAAATGTATTCAAAGGATTCCTGGAAACTTCTGTAGTTTCTGAAGCGTCCTCTGATAGCTAATGAAACATTTCTTACATCTGGGGAAAGGGTCTTGCAAATGTGGTGTAATCACAGAGACCTTCTTTAGGGTGGAAGAAACCACCTGAGGGAGCATTTACGGAGCGCTGGCTATGTGCCAGGTAGGGTGGTAAATCTTTACATCACTATCCCCTGTGATCTCTGCCACGGTCCTGATGAGAGAGGTATAGTTATCATCCTCACCTTACAGATGAGAAAACTCAAGCTCACTCGATTAGTAAATGAGGAACTAGGATTCAAAACCTGTGGTGTTTAATCTCCGTGGGAAATTTTTTTGTACAGACATTGTCTCATTGAAGCAAACATAGCACATTGCCCACTTGGGGTAGATTCCCGGTAGGTCTCAGCAAGTGGAGACTGTTCTGGAAGGTCATTTGAGCCTGTGACAGGGGAGGGAAAGGAGCAGTTAAACCTGAGCAGTGGCCTCACTCAGGTTCTGGGCCATCTCAAGTCAGCGTGGGCATCCTGGAATGATTAGAGACATCAAGGAGGCACTTCTCCTCCAAAGTGGCACCAGGGCCAGACCCTAAAAGGCTCAACCACTATCCATTCATCCACTGATGGGCACTTGTGTTGCTTCCACCTCTTGGCCATCATGAATAATGCTGCAGTGAACATAGTGAGATTGAGAGGGTAGAGTGGAGCTGGAGCGAGCTGCCTTCAACCAGTTCCCCGACTAGGCTGCAAGCTCCTCAAGGCAGGGCAGGAACTGTCTTGTTCGCAATGGTGTGCCTGTGCCTAGGACAGCGGGGCACACACAGGGACTCACTGAGACTGCCAGGAGCAAGGGAGGGAGGCAATTTCTGAGTTTGAGAAACCTGCTATTTAGAAAAAGAGGACTTGATTCCATTAAGCAAGACCCATCTCCAGAAAGCATCCATGTGACCTTTGTGAAGCCCTGCAGCAGCTTTCAGGTTTGGGGCAAAAGGAGTGGAGGTGAGGAGAACGGAACAGCACCTCTAATCCTTGAGTCTCGGTAGACCTAGGTGGTCTGGACGCCACGTATAGAGAAGCCAGCATGAAGATGGCGTTCACAGTCACGACTGCTGGTGCCCCAGGCAAGCCTCTGTCAACCCTAAGAGTGCCACTGGCTTCCTCCCAGGTCGGAGGATGTGGTTAGCTCAAGGCGTTTCAGCTCAAAGGCTCCCTCCGCCACCAAGGAGGCGTGTGAAACCCTGAGTTTCCACCTGCCACAATATGAGTTTCCTCCTGAGTACTAATGATTTTCCAGCTCTAAGGCCAATGCTGACTGTGAAATCTTACCAGAACTATGCATTTGAGCAGTCCCGCAAATTTCCTAGAGGGGCAGTTAGAATTAAAATTCTAGGAAGCAGTTCGAAGTCATAAAACCAAATGAGGCTTAATATGCTTCTCAGGATATTTCATAGGACTGTTCCCTAGGATTCTGCCTGATAATTGTCATCTTGTGTAATTATGGCCCCTGCTGAAAAGGTCAACTGCATTTTAACATGAGGTGTTTATTGCAAGATATGTGAGGTATCCCTAGCTGTGGGCTAAGGCAATCGGATCTTAAAGGAAATAAATTGTCCTTATCTCCACATCTAGGCAGAAATTAGGATTTTTAAAATCATAAGTGCAATTAAAATAGTTTCCATTCTTGAGGGTTTATATATGTGCATGGACAGTACTAGATGCTTTCTAAAGGAGGTGGACATGAGATAGGCATTATTTTTCTCCTTTTCTTTTTCTGGTGAGGAAGATTGGCCCTGACCTAATTGCCAATTTTCCTCTTTTTGCTTGAGGAAGATTCTCACCGAGCTAACTTCTATGCCAATCCTCCTCTACTTTGTATGTGGGATCCCGCCACAGCGTGGCTTGATGAGCCATGTTTAGGTCCGTGTGGGGATCTGAACCTGAGAACTTGGGCCACTGAAGCCAAGCATACTAACCCAACTACTATGCCATTGAGCCAGCCCCTATTTTCCTCCCTTTGAAGGGAGCATCAGAGGGTACTGAGGCTGGAGAGGTGAGGACATGTGTGCACAGCCAGGAAGAGCCATGTTGGGGCTGTCTTGTGGCAGAGCCCAAGTAGCTTCTACTCACCATACTGTGTAGCTTAGCATGCAGAACAAGGACATTCACAGTGGAGTTCCTCTTCACTCTGATATTCTTCGAGGAGTCTTTTGATTCCCTTGACAAACTAAGTGGGATATAATATTCTGAGGGCACTCTAACTCTTGCTGAGTTCTGCTAAGGGATTTGGTTCTAAAGCTGATCTGACACCTTTCTCATCCTGGCATCCTATTAACTTATGTAATAAAGACCTGCACTGTGGACGCATATTTAGCTTGTGAAACCTGGGCCACTGGGCCGTGTGGCCTCATGGAAAATATGCCTTGAGGAGCCTTTTGTAAGACTACCTTCTACTTACTTCATATTGCTCTTGAAGAAATTCACTTCTCCTCTGCTTATTTCCCACCTTGGGTCAAAACAACATCTCAAAAGCTGTCACCTTCTGAGAGGATGTATCACCCTACATACCAACCTATGGAGCTAAGTTCCATCATTATTATCCAGAAAAAATAAAAATTACAGAGATAAAAACTGTTCACAGCAGCATATTAATTTGGGGGCAAATGTAAGGGACCAGGACACAGTGTCCCCCCACTCTCTTCCTCCTCAAGAGGGTCTGCTCATAAAGAATGTCACGACCAGGAAAAGAGGACCCCAAGTGGCAAAGCCCACTCTGAGGCTGATTGTGTGTGTAGAAATCATGGAGCCTTTCAGTTCCAGGGCACAAGTCAGCTCCTTCCCCCTGCTGTTGCCTCTTGGAGCTCCTGTCTGCTCTCTGAGCTCCTGCAGAAGCCTTCCTCTGTCACCACTTCCAACCCACCAGCCCCAGGCTCGAGCAGTGCATGTACTTTCGACATTCTATAGTGAAGGAGTACTGGTTGGACCAGCAATGTAAGCCACATGGTCTGTGTGGCCCTAAATGAGTCATGGTGAAGGAGGATGCCCGCCCAGCTCCTAGTTCATCATCCTCCATTTCCATACTGATGGCTCCTCTAATTTACTGTCCTCTTCTCCCAGCTGCAGAGCCTCAGAGGGCTCAGTGCTTTCCCCTTGCCGCCACTTCCCAGTTACACCTGGGAATCATGTCTCCACTCAAAACTGATGCTGCGGGGCCGGCTCCGTGGCCGAGTGGTTAAGTTCGCGCGCTCCGCTGCGGTGGCCCAGGGTTCAGATCCTGGGCGCGGACATGGCACTGCTCGTCAGGCCACGTTGAGGCGGCGTCCCACATCCCACAGCTAGAAGGACGTGCAACTAAGATATACAACTGTGTACAGGGGGGTTTGGGGAGATAAAAGCAGAAAAAAAAAAAAAAGATTGGCAACAGTCGTTAGCCCAGGTGCCAATCTTTGGGGGAAAAAAAAAAAAAAAACTGATGCTGCTTCCAAATCCAAGACTTTAGGATTCACGTCCCGCCTCCAAACACAACCACCCTCCCGTCTCTCCCCACCACCATCACTTTATTCATAGAAAACTTGAATGGCAAACTTCTCCATAATTCACTAGTCTGAGATAAAGCTCCTGAGATACTCTATGTGGCAGCATGTTTTAAAGTGTAGTTTTCTTTGTCCTGTGCCTAGTTGAGAGTCCAAACTATCTATTTCCACTCTTCCCTCATCTGGCTCCTCTCACCTATCTATTCCTCGGCCCTGTGTACTTAATACCTCTCGATACCACTCCCAAAGCTGAGTCATTTGGTTCTAATTTGGTTCAATTAGGCCTTCAATTATGCTGGGCAATCCTTTTATTCAGCTCTAGGCAATAGCCTTCCCAACAATTGTTGTTCTAAACCTTTCACTTTTTGATCTCCTGAATGCTTCTTCTGCATTTGTAATGCACTTCACAGTCTTTATGATAGGGCAGTGTGAGCTTCCTTCTTACTTTCCTCTAGCTGGTAACAACGATTCTAAAATCTAGACACAAACATTGTAGCTAGACTATTAAGTACATTTATGCAGTCCATCAATTCAGGATGTTCAGGAATACAGAAAATAAACTGATTTTTCCTTAAACCTCATCAGTCAAGAAGCTTCCAAGGATGTCTAGAGACACAGAGACCTAGAGAAGAGGTAGTTTGGGGAGACTCAGAGGGGACCTGGTATCTACCTTTATTTGGAAGATGATGGACATGCAACCTAAGAACCTAAACTTAAGGAATAGGTCATGTTATGTCCTAGCAGCTGAAGCTGTGGCATCTCAATACCATCACATTCTCACTCGGGTAGGGCACCTGAAGGCAAGGAAAAGCCAAAACATAGAAGATGTGCTAATGGAATAAATGGAAGCAAAGATATTAGGTCATCGGGTCTGCGTCCTTTTTAGTAACTTCTCTGTAGCATTGAACGCTGTCAACTTGCTCTTTCCTCTTCAAAGTTACTTTCCCATGGATTCCGTTTGTTAGATGATCTTTCTATTTCCTTGCCATTTCTCTTACAGTTCATTTATCTTTCTATTTCTAGTTCCTCTTCCTCCCCACTCTATAAACTGATGTTTATTAAAGATAAGGTCTTGGCTCTTTTGTCTTTCATTCACTATTCTGATTTCAGTTGTCATTTTGAGACAACTCTCAAATGCAAAAATAACCATCCTTGACTTCCTCCAGGCCCTGCCTTCCCAAATTCCACACTCACCCATGCCCTCATTCTTCCTTGCCTAGACTATTGCTGTCCCCTCCTAACCTAGTCTCCCCTAATCCAACACCCCGCCAACATTCCATCCAGTACACTGCACAGGTTGGCAAACTTTTCTGTAAAGAAGCAGATGGTAAATATTTTAGGTTTTGTGTGCTGCATACGGTCTCTGTCACATATTTTTCTTTGTTTGCTTATTTGTTTTTAAACAAACCTTTAAAATACAAAAGCCATTTCCAGCTTACTGGACATAGAAAAACAGGCCATGGACCACATTTGACCCACAGGCTGTGGTTTGCTGGCCCTTGCTCTATAATAATGCCAGAGCCTTCTGCTGCAGCACAGAACCAATCACATCGCTCATCTGAATGTAAAGTGTAATGTTTTGCTTATAGTTCCAGTCTGAAATTCCATCGCTTTTTTATGAACCCTTCACGCTAACCAAACTGATCTTCTTACAGTCATTTTTTTTTATTTCATACTTCCCAGCGTTTATTCGAACTTAGAACTCGCTCGTTAGACAGAACCAATTCCCAAACACACACGCACGTACACACACACACCCCCCTAGAATACACTTCACTCTTTTATTTGTAACTCTTTTGTGGTACATATCATGTATACCTTATTTATGTACATCTCTAAGTTCCCACGTAAGCTCTTCAGAGCAGAATCTGTGTCTAATTTGTTACTCTGTTTTCCCTGCACTCACTCATCCCTAACGATGCCTAGTAGCCCAGCACCTATGTAGCAGACGCTCAATAAATCTTTGTCTAATGGGTGAGTGAGTGAATTCAGATGAATATACATTAGTGAGGAGAGATACATATTCAGTATCCATAAATTGCCTTGAAATCTCCACTAACACAGTGGCATGTGTCCTCAGGGAGTCATAGATTTGGTTTATAGACTTAAATTTGATTCAGGGCCATCTGCTTAAGTTGCTGGACCTATGGGAGGCATTCTAATGTGGTGGTTATGAAGAGCAAGCTGTAGAAGCAGACAAACTGGGATTTCTATTCTGGCTTCATCACTCAAGTGACTTAACCTCCACTGAGCCCCAGGATCCCTAGCTTTAAAAAAGAGTGATAATAGCACCCATGTGTTCTAGGATCTGCCACACTTAGGGATTCCTGCTTACTGGCACAGATTAAGCTTTGATTCTTTTTCTTTAACCACAATTGGATAAATGTCACAACACCAAAAGATCAAGACTGGCCCAAGGGTTTCACATGTCCTATATCCATGCCCTCCCAAGTGCAAGGCCATGCAATACCCAGATGTCACTGACATGGCTTCCTGTCCTCTGCTTGTTGGCCCCAGGGGCCAGAGCTGATGAATCTCCCCTAGACACTAGGAAAGCAACAGAGGGTGTTGTCTATGCCTCACACATGAGGCTCTGGAGGCCCCACTCTGCTACCTTTCAGTGAGGGAGATTTCTTTCGCTTATGAGGGCACATTTAAAGTGTATGCTGACATCCCGTCACAACTTGGGAAACTGAAGGGCAGCTCTCTACCTATCCTTTCATAGATTCATGAAAACCTGGCAAACATGACTTCTAAACAAAGAGGGTTCTTCTCTTTTTGCAGATAGGCATCTTATAGCTGAGAGAGGGCCACAAAGTCCAAGATGTTCCTTGCTTAGAAAAGTAGATGCCTGTCAGACTCTTAATACCAGGGGCAGCAGGGTTAGTGTTACTTGGCAGGTTAGGGTCTCGGCACCTTGTAGGAGATATTCCTGAAGATCTTGGTTACCCCGTGACCCTGGGTTGCTGGGAGAATTAAGCATTTCAGCCTATGGAAACAACACTGGCACAGTGTGCAGCTCCTAGGAAGCACTCAATAACTTTAGCTATCATTACAGTTGTTCTATGTGTAAGTACAGATGCTAAATAGAGTACAGCACAGATGTCTACCCTTATCCTTGTCTTTTCTCCAGTCCTCACTGAAACTGTCAGTGAGGCACAGTTTGACTTCAGTGACCTGTCATCCCATCCTCAGGGTCCACCTTGCCTCCTTGCTCATCTCAATGGACAGAGAGTACAGACAAGAGGAAACATGTATGTAACCCCCTGTGTGATAGGAAAGGAGGAAGCCAGCGCCTTCCCTGTGTTACACCAATGACCAAACAAGCGCCGTAGACCTTCTATGGTCATGGGGGAAAGAAACTCTTAGAGCCGAAAAGGGGCTTCTTAGGCCATATGGCTAAAAGTCGTAGAGTCATGTACCAAGTTGAGAAAACAGTTCTCTCCAACACAGTGTTTGGGGAGAAATAGAAACGCTCTTTGAGATAGATGCTGAATTGTACCTAACTCCTTTTAAGTTCATTGGAATATCATCTTAACATAATTTAAATCCAGATATTTTAAATGAGATAGTGGAGAGAGGATACAGAAGAATTGCTTCCTTAAAAATGTTTTCTATATTGTGTTCTCAACTCACAGTGGGTTACAGGTTGATTTTTTGGAAGTTCTGAAACTCTTTTAGATGATTAGAATATCACTGTGCCAGGAATAAGGATGAGGCAGGCTTTGGAGTCAGTTTCTCTGGCTTCAAGTCCTCAATCTGCCATTTAATACACGGTATTGGGCAAATTGTTTAATCTCTAGATACCTTCATTTTCTCCTCCAGAAAATTGGGATGATAATGGTATTTATATTATGGGGCTAATTATGAGGATTAAATGAGTTAATATATGCAGGTAACATAATAAGCAATCAATAAATACCTTTATTGTACCAATGATGATGATGATGACGATGTTGTCTACATAGCACTTTATTTTTTTTTTTAATACAGTCTTATATCCTTTTATTTTTTTTTCCAGTTTTTTTTTTTTTTATTAATGTTATGATGGATTACAAGCTTGTGAAATTTCAGTTGTACATTTTTGTTAGTCATGTTGTGGGTACACCACTTCCCCCTCCGTACCCTCCCCCCACCCCCCCTTTTCCCTGGTAACCACCGATCAGATCTCCTTCTCAATATACTAATTTCCACCTATGAGTGGAGTCATATAGAGTTCGTCTTTCTCTGACTGACTTATTTCGCTTAACATAATGCCCTCGAGGTCCATCCACATTGTTGTGAATGGGCCAATTTCGTCTTTTTTTATGGCTGAGTAGTATTCCATTGTGTATATATACCACATCTTCTTTATCCAATCATCAGTTTCTGGGCATGTAGGCTGGTTCCACGTCTTGGCTATTGTAAATAATGCTGCGATGAACATAGGGGTGCAACGGACTCTTGAGATATCTGATATCAGGTTCTTAGGATAGATACCCAGTAATGGGATGGCTGGGTCATAGGGTATTTCTACTTTTAACTTTTTGAGAAATCTCCATACTGTTTTCCATAGTGGCTGTACCAGTTTGCATTCCCACCAACAGTGTATGAGGGTTCCTCTTTCTCCACAACCTCTCCAACATTTGTCGTTCTTGGTTTTGGATGTTTTTGCCAATCTAACGGGGGTAAGGTGATATCTTAGTGTAGTTTTGATTTGCATTTCCCTGATGATTAGCGATGATGAACATCTTTTCATGTGTCTATTGGCCATATTCATATCTTCTTTTGAGAAATGTCTGTTCATGTCCTCTGCCCATTTTTTGATCGGGTTGTTTGTTTTTTTGTTGTTAAGCAGTGTGAGTTCTTTGTATATTATGGAGATTAACCCTTTGTCGGATAAGTGGCTTGTAAATATTTTTTCCCAATTAGTGAGCTGTTTTTTTGTTTCAATTCTTTTTTCCCTTGCCTTGAAGAAGCTCTTTAGTCTGATGAAGTCCCATTTGTTTATTCTTTCTATGGTTTCCCTCAACTGAGGAGTTACAGTGTCCGAAAAGATTCTTTTGAAACTGATGTCAAAGAGTGTACTGCCTATATTCTCTTCCAAAAGACTTATTGTCTCAGGCCTAATCTTTAGGTCTTTGATCCATTTTGAGTTTATTTTGGTGTGTGGTGAAAAAGAATGGTCAATTTTCAATCTTTTGCATGTGGCTGTCCAGTTTTCCCAGCACCATTTGTTGAAGAGACTTTCTTTTCTCCATTGTAGGCCCTCTGCTCCTTTGTCGAAGATTAGCTGTCCATAGATGTGTGGTTTTATCTCTGGGCTTTCAATTCTGTTCCATTGATCTGTGGACCTGTTTTTGTACCAGTACCATGCTGTTTTGATCACTGTAGCTTTGTAGTATGTTTTGAAATCGGGGATTGTGATTCCGCCGGCTTTGTTTTTCTTGCTCAGGATTGCTTTAGCAATTCGTGGTCTTTTGTTCCCCCATATGAATTTTAGGATTGTTTGTTAATTTCTGTGAAGAATGTTCTTGGGATTCTGATTGGGATAGCATTGAATCTGTATATTGCTTTAGGTAGTATGGACATTTTAACTATGTTTATTCTTCCAATCCATGTGCAAGGAATGTTTTTCCATCTCTTTATGTCATCGCCTATTTCTTTCAAGAAAGTCTTGTAGTTTTCATTGTATAGATCCTTCACTTCCTTGGTTAAGTTTATCCCAAGGTATTTTATTCTTTTCGTTGCGATTGTGAATGGGATAGAGTTCTTGAGTTCTTTTTCTGTTAGTTTATTGTTAGTGTATAGAAATGCTACTGATTTATGCACGTTAATTTTATACCCTGCTACTTTGCTGTAGTTGTTGATTATTTCTAATAGTTTTTCTGTGGATTCTTTGGGGTTTTCTATGTATAAGATCATGTCGTCTGCAAACAACGCGAGTTTTACTTCTTCGTTACCTATTTGGATTCCTTTTATTTTTTTTTCCTGCCGAATTGCTCTGGCCAGCACCTCCAGTACTATGTTGAATAGGAGTGGTGAAAGTGGTCACCCTTGTCTTGTTCCTGTCCTCAGAGGGATGGCTTTCAGCTTTTGTCCATTGAGTATGATGTTGGCTGTGGGTCTATCATATATGGCCTTTATTATGTTGAGGTACTTTCCTTCTATACCCATTTTACTGAGGGTTTTTATCATAAATGGGTGTTGGATCTTGTCGAATGCTTTCTCTGCGTCTATTGAGATGATCATGTGGTTTTTGTTTTTCATTTTGTTGATGTAGTGTATCACGTTGATTGACTTGCGGATGTTGAACCATCCCTGTGTCCCTGGTATAAATCCCACTTGATCATGGTGTATAATCTTTTTGATGTATTGCTGTAATCGGTTTGCCAAAATTTTGTTGAGGATTTTTGCATCTATGTTCATCAGTGATATCGGCCTGTAGTTCTCCTTCTTTGTGTTGTCCTTGTCAGGTTTGGGGATCAGAGTGATGTTGGCTTCATAGAATGTGTTAGGGAGTTCTCCATCTTTCTCAATTTTCTGGAACAGTTTGAGGAGAATAGGTATTAAGTCTTCTTTGAATGTTTGGTAGAATTCTCCAGAGAAGCCGTCTGGTCCTGGACTCTTGTTTTTGGGGAGGTTTTTGATTACCGTTTCTATTTCCTTACTTGTGATTGGTCTATTCAGATTCTCCATTTCTTCCTGATTCAGTTTGGGGAGATTGTAGGAGTCTAGGAATTTGTCCATTTCTTCCAAGTTGTTCAATTTGTTGGCATATAGTTTTTCATAGTATTCTCTTATGATCTCTTGTATTTCATTGGTATCTGTTGTGATTTCTCCTCTGTCATTCCTGATTTTATTAATTTGCGCTTTCTCTCTTCTTTTCTTGGTGAGTCTGGCTAGGGGTTTGTCAATTTTGTTAATTCTTTCGAAGAACCAACTCTTTGTTTCATTGATCCTTTCTATTGTCTTTTTTGTTTCAATATCGTTTATTTCTGCTCTTATTTTTATTATTTCCCTCCTTCTACTGACTCTGGGCTTTGTTTGTTCTTCTTTTTCTAGTTCCGTTAGGTGTCGTTTGAGGTTGCTTACGTGAGCTTTTTCTTGTTTAGTGAGGTGAGCCTGTATTGCGATGAATTTCCCTCTTAGGACTGCTTTTGCTGCATCCCAAATGATTTGGTATGTCGTGTTCTCATTTTCATTTGTCTCCAGATAATATTTGATTTCTTCTTTAATTTCTTCAATGATCCATTGTTTGTTGAGAAGCGTGTTGTTTAGTCTCCACATTTTTGCACCTTTCTCTGCTTTTTTCTTGTAGTTGATTTCTAGTTTAATAGCGTTATGATCAGAAAAGATGCTTGATATTATTTCAACTCTCTTGTATTTATTGATGTTTGCTTTGGTTCCCAAAATATGGTCAATCCTTGAGAATGTTCCATGTGCACTTGAGAAGAATGTGTAACCTGCTGTTTTTGGATGAAGTGTTCTATATATATCTATTAAGTCCATCTGGTCTAATTTTTCATTTAATTCTATTATTTCCTTGTTGATTTTCTGTCTGGATGTTCTGTCCATTGGTGTTAATGGTGTGTTGAGGTCCCCTACTATTATTGTATTGTTGTTGATGTCTTCTTTTAGTTCTATTAAGAGTTTCTTTACAAATTTTGGTGCTCCTGTGTTGGGTGCGTATATATTTATAAGTGTTATGTCTTCTTGGTGGAGAGTCCCTTTTATCATTATATACTGTCCCTCTTTATCTTTCTTTATCTGTTTTGCTTTGAAATCTACCTTCTCTGATATTAGTATAGCGACACCTGCTTTCTTTTGTTCATTATTAGCTTGGAGTATTGTTCTCCATCCCTTCACTCTGAGTCTGTGTTTGTCTTTGGGGCTGAGGTGTGTTTCCTGGAGGCAGCATATTGTTGGATCTTGTTCTTTGATCCATCCTGCCACTCTGTGTCTTTTGATTGGGGAGTTCAATCCATTTACATTTAGAGTGATTATTGAGACGTGGGGGCCTACCACTCCCATTTTGTGTCTTGTTTTCCGGTTTTCTTCAGTTTCCTTTGTTTCTCGTCCCATGGTTTAATCTGTTCTGATGTAGAGCTGCTACTCTCTGTTGTTGTCCTTCTACTTATCTCCTCTGCTCTTGGTTTTGTAGCCCCTTTCCTTTTTTGGATTTTTCAGGAATGAGGGTTTTCCTGAGGATTTACTGAAGAGGAGGTTTTGTGGCAATGAACTCCCTTAATTTTTGTTTATCTGGGAAAGTTTTTATTTCTCCATCGTATTTGAAGGATATTTTCGCTGGGTAGAGAATTCTCGGCTGTAGATTTTTGTCCTTCAGATTTTTGAATATAACATTCCACTCTCTTCTAGCCTGTAAAGTTTCTGCTGAGAAATCTGCTGATAGCCTGATGGGGGTTCCTTTGTAGGTTAGTTTATTTTGCCTGGCTGTCCTTAATATTTTCTCCTTGTCGTTGACTTTTGCTAGCTTCACTACTATATGCCGTGGAGTTGGTCTTCTTGCATTGATAAAGTTTGGAGATCTATTGGCTTCTGTCACCTGAAGATCCATCTCCCTCACCAGATTTGGGAAGTTCTCAGCCATTATTTCTTTGAATAGGTTTTCTGCCCCTTTCTCCTTCTCTTCTCCCTCTGGTATACCTATAATCCTTACGTTGCATCTCCTAATTGTGTCTGATAATTCTCGGAGAGTTTCTTCATTTCTTTTAAGTCTTGCTTCTCTCTCCTCCTCTGCCTGCAACAATTCTATATTGCCATCTTCCAAATTGCTAATTCTTTCCTCCATATTATCGGCCCTACTGTTCAGAGCATCTAGATTTTTCTTAATCTCCTCTATTGTGTTCTTCATTTCCAATATTTCTGTTTGGTTCTTCTTTATCGTATCAAACTCTTTTGTGACATAGCTCCTGAACTTGTTGAGTTGTCGGTCAGAATTCTCTCTTAACTCATTGAGAATCTTAATGATGGCTGTTTTGAAGTCATCGTCATTTAGGTTATATATCTCATTTTCTTTGGGATTGTTTTCTGTGTATTTGTTGCTTTCTTTCTGTTCTGGAGATTTAATGTATTTTTTCATATTGCTTGATGTTGTTGATTTGTGCCTCCGCATGGAGATAGAGTTTAGTTGCTCCTTTCACTTGTTTCAGCTGCTGCGGTGGGGGGAGCAGCTGTTTATACTTCACCAACCAGGAACCCTGTCCGTAGTTGCTAACTGGGCCTGGGCCCCTCTTCGAAGCCACAGTGGCCCTTTGGATTCCCTCCTCTGCCGTGGGGGCCGTCACAGGGGGGCTTCAGGCTGCAGGTGCCTACTGTTGCAGCCCACCTAGATGTGCTCTCTCCTTGGGGTCTGCAACGGTGTTATGGGCTTTTCCAGCGGCCAGGGGTGGGATCACTTATATTTGTCGCTCCGTTGCTGTCGGCACCCACCAAATCTCACTTGTCCTCTATGGGTCGCAGGAGAGCTATTGGCATCTTCTACAGTCTGTGGTTAGTACACCTAGCTATGCTGCTTTTGCCCTGGGGTCTTCCAGCCTTGTGGCTGGCGGCTGGGTGCCTTCTACTGGTGCTGTGCAGAGGCTTTCCCTAAGGCTGCTGTGAGCCTGTAGGGTTTCCCCCTAGGCTACTAAGCTGGGTCTCTGGAACTCTCTCCAGCCCCAGTCCTCTCCGAGATCTCTGGCAATCCCTAGCCCCACGGGGCGGGCAACGGCAGCTGGGGGTCGCCCCGCCCTCTGGGATTCTCTCCGGGCCTCTCCCAGAGCCCTGAATGCTCAGCGTGGCCCCTCTGCTAACGGCAGACAGAGAGTTTTGTCTGCTGCCTGGTGGAGCTCCAGCGCTTCCCCTCCGGGTCGCAGGACCGGCCTTTGAAAGTTCCCCCCGCCCCGGTCCTCTCCGAGATCTCTGGCAATCCCTAGTCCCACGGGGCGGGCAACGGCAGCTGGGGGTCGCCCCGCCCTCTGGGATTCTCTCCGGGCCTCTCCCAGAGCCGTGAATGCTCAGCGTGGCCCCTCTGCTAACGGCAGACAGAGAGTTTTGTCTGCTGCCCGGGCGGAGCTCCGGCGCTTCCCCTCCGGGTCGCAGAACCGGCCTTTGAAAGTTCCCCCAGCCCCGGTCCTCTCCGAGATCTCCGGCAATCCCTAGTCCCACGGGGCGGGCAACGGCAGCTGGGGGTCGCCCCGCCCTCAGGGCTTCTCTCCGGGCCTCTGCCGGGAGCCCTGAATGCTGGGCGTGGCCCCTCTGCTAATGGCAGACAGAGAGTTTTGTCTGCTGCCTGGCGGAGCTCCGGCGCTTCCCCTCCGGGTCGCAGGACCGGCCTTTGAAAGTTCCCCCCGCCCCGGTCCTCTCCGAGATCTCTGGCAATCCCTAGCCCCACGGGGCGGGCAACGGCAGCTGGGGGTCGCCCCGCCCTCTGGGATTCTCTCCGGGCCTCTCCCGGAGCCGTGAATGCTCAGCGTGGCCCCTCTGCTAACGGCAGACAGAGAGTTTTGTCTGCTGCCCGGGCGGAGCTCCGGCGCTTCCCCTCCGGGTCGCAGAACTGGCCTTTGAAAGTTCCCCCGGCCCCGGTCCTCTCCGAGATCTCCGGCAATCCCTAGTCCCACGGGGCGGGCAACGGCAGCTGGGAGATCTCCGTGCCCTCCATGTCTCTCTCTGGGACCCTCCGGGTGCCCCGAGCACCAGGCTGGGTCTCCCCGCCAATGGCGGGGAGAGACTCTCCCCGCGGGCTCAGGTGTGCAACTCCAAAGTTTCCCTCTGCGTTTAGGAGTAATTGCAGGGGGTTTAGGTAGGGTTCTGGTCACCTGTTTCCACCGTCGCTCCTCTGTTGTGTTTTCGCTCCTGCCCTAGATGTGTGTGGATCCTCTGGGGGCGTCTGTTGGAAGAAAGCCGCTTGCGGGTACTAGGCTGCCCGTCGGGGTCGGAGAGTTTTCACCTATTTCCACATCCTCCCGGAGGAAAGTCCATCCGCCTTCCGATGTATAGTCGCGTGGGTGTCTCAGACGTCCTGAGATGCTGTCTGGATATCCTTTGTCAAGCGATAAGTGTCCAAATAATTGTAGACTTGAAGGGCGAGAGACAAAGAGGACTACTCACGGCGCCATCTTCCAGTCTTATATCAACATAGCACTTTATATTTAACCATCATGATTTTCATGTCATATTATTTGATATTACAATCAACTTTGCTCAGGTCCCTTTTGGTATCTCCATTTTATAGCGTGAAACCAAGACTCAAAGACTTAAGTGACAAGTGCAGAGTCAGGTAGCTAGTTGGCGGGAACCTCAAGACCTGAACCAAGAGCATCTTTTTGCAATACCTGGGCTCTTTCCACCATACGTCAGCTGATTCCATATTTTAAATATCGGGTTTGACCAAGTTAAACATGACTGTAGAATAGGAGCCCACTTTCTCTCTCATTCCTGAAATAATCTAAAGAAATATTTATTAGACTTCAAGATTCCTGGTCAGAAAAGAATACGCTGTTGGTTAGTATTCCTGGAATGCCCTCTGCCCCTGTGTAGCAGTCATAGTCCTACAAGGAAAATGTAAGCACAATGTCTAGATCACTTGATACTTCTGCATCAAGGGCCAACTGAAATTATTCTTTTCCAGCCTAATATCTTAATCAGACTAATTAGAAGCCCAAAATTAGAGATCTACTTACTCTATGTCTTACTCACAAAATATTCATTGAACTAAAAAAGGAATTTTAAGGAAATGTCATTTATACAACTCCTTGCCAAGACATCTAATAACAATAATAATAATAATAACACCTTTCATCTTATGATGTATAATGTATAGTAATGCCTGATATGGACAAAGTTCTGTTGCACTCTTCATGTCATTTGAGCTGCACAACAATGGGGTAAGAATTATGTCTATCCGTCAGCTAACCAGAAAAATTAAACAAGTTGGGGAAGACTACAGAAGTATACAGAAAATGCCTATTGATTTTCAGCCTCACTATCCAGGTCTGAGATTCTGTCTTATAACCAATAAAAATGCATAGAATCTTAGTGCTCCTGACCTTTTTCAGCCATATTCATCAAAAAATATCACTAAATTAGAGGCAATGGAAAAACATAGAAAGTACTCTGTTTTACTGAGAAAAAATAAAAATAATACATTAAATAGAAATAATACCCAAAGAGATTTTATTATTTTATTCTCTTTAACAGCTGACTTACTAAATAATTTACATGACAACTGGTTTGAGTCCCAACTCTAAGAAGGTCTTCCTAGAGACGGGAGTGATTCAGACTGTACCTCTCATCTCCACGCTGCATTCCCACCCTGCCTCTGGAGGCCAGGGTCTCACCATGCCTGCCTAGACCATCTGTCTCTGCTGGTCTCACAGCCACCATTCTCTCCATGCCAACTAACACACGACTGCTGAATGACTCCTTTTAAAGGGCAACTCTCCTTACATAACCTCCCACCCAGTCAGAAACCCCCATCGTACTCACTAGTCTTTCCCCATGGGAGGAATGCTGATTGACTATGAGATCATTTCAGGTGGAATGCAAATTAATATTTGTATTTTAAGAGGGATGTTTTTATTTGCATATATACTACAAATAATTATAATGACACACAAAACCATGGATATTAAGCCTAAATAATTACACATTTTAAAGAGGAATCAGTTTGAAGAAAAAGATCTAATTGCCATGTTTGGTATATAGATATAGCAAAAGGTGATTGTACAAGAATGGCCATAGGTTGGAACATAGTGGACCTCAGAATTAAGTGTCAGTTCCTTAGCCTGGCATTCAAGACCCTCCATGATCCAGGTCTGGTCTACCTTTCCAGCCACGGCTACTAATACTACCAGTCTTGTTCCTTGACTCTGGTCTAACCAAATCTAATTTTCCTTGAGGAAAAAGACCATGCCTTATGCATCTTTCTGTAATTTGTGCAAGCTCTCGAATCCTCTCTCAAAGGGTTATAAATGCACTAGGTCCTACAAGCACTGGGGTGGTTTCTCCATCCCTACCCTACTGCCCATTCCCAAATAGGAATTTTTCTATTCCAAGTAGGAATATATGGGCCAGTGTCTTCCCTGAATTCAACAGAGCAAGAATTCTTAGCCTAGCCTCCAAGAAAAAACTAGAAATCTTTAAGGAGTTCAGCGAATCCCTTGAAAATATATGCAAGATTTTATGCGTATAAGCATACCATGGGAAGAACGCATTCAATTCTCAGATTCCCCAAGGGATGAATAACTCCAAAGAGTTAAGAACCACTGTATCAGAGGCCTCTCTGTGGCAGCAACTAAAGCTCACAGGAGCCATAAACATTGCCTTAATTTCCTTCTAGTTCCCCAGAGATACCACATGTGGATACGCATTTAACCTCTGAGCAATTTTTAAACGTGTAAACCTCTGTGTTTCTCATTAACAGTTTTTGCACAGGTAATCTCTCCTATGCTAAACAGTCAATCATGCATTTCAGGAAGTCACCAGCTTATAAATGGGCTATGATCCAAGGATCTATTTACAACCCAGAATCCATTTTCTCATAAAGCAATGTGACTAATTTAGCAAAATTCTGGTGTGCTATAGAGACTGAGAACAAGAAACCAAGAAATGTAGTAGGAAAGAAGAAAAAGATTGCCATCCCTTTGTTTGGGACAGATTGACCCTAGACAAAATTGTTAATGTATTAACATGTTAGTACCTACTCTATCCTCTGCAGCATTGCTCCCAGAGGGCCCCCAGAATCCTCTTTGGACGCTCAGGATTTCCTCATCTTCTTCCTCCATCATTACCCATCTCCCACCTCCTAAAATTCCATGTCCTCACTGCAGAGCTTACAGGGGAATCTCCAGGCCAGCAGTGTTATTGAATTCACATTCATGCATGTGGGACTGATAGCTCCTTGAACTCTGTAACATACTTGAACTTCCAAGAGAGGACACACTGAACCAAAGGAATTACTGATCAGGGGACTTAAGGTAGTATAACCAGTGAAGGGGAAAATACAGAGGGGAAGGGAGAGGAGGGGATGGGCTGTGACAGTGATTGTTGAGTTGTTTGGAAATCTTCCAATGTCAACTCTCATACTCAAATCGCTTCCAAACTCTGCTTCCTACAACATCTTCATGTTGGGTAAAGGCAAGGAGAAGAAGCGTGCTGAATATAACAAATGCTGACCCACCCTTTCTCTGTCTTAAACTTATCTTAGTTCTCTAACCCTTTCCCAGGAATACTTCATTCGACCAAAGGTCATAGGACTCAAGTTTGAAAATCACTCCTCCAAAATAGACAGATGTATTCCCATTTATTCCCTTCCTCCACTTCTGATGCCACAAAACTTACTCAAACCCATGAGTTTTGCTGTGTTTTTGACCCATAGTGTTTCCAGGAGTAAAAGGGAAGTTTGCAGGAGAGTTGAGGGGAAAATAAATGGGAAGGAGCTAGAGAGGCTATTTATGTGCGTGGGTTATTTGTAAACCAGGTGTCTGGACATCAGGTACTTCCTGCTTTCTCTGCCCTGCTAATCAGTGTGTATAAAACACCTCCTCTCAGTTGAACTCGTTCACCCACACTTCCGTCTATATTAGTATTTACGCTGCTGCTTATTAGATGTGATGCTCAGTAAATGAATACATTCATCAAACTCCAAGGTTTCAGCCAGGGCCATTAGCCGGATGTTGATCACATGTTGCCCAATATATCATTCTCCCAGTTTATTATCTGCCTTCACCAAACCCACACCTTGACCTGAGAAAATTATCCTAATCAGGGAAGACAAACAGATGCTGCATAAAGGTCATTGCTGCTACTATTATCTCTATCATTTATTTTTGGATTTTATCTGCTTTGCCCTCTTCTTTCTCACTGAGAAGTTAAATGTTTTACCTGCTAATCTCCTCCTTTATTTTAAATATCATTTCCCCTCTTTTCCCTTCTCATCTGGCCTTTGCTCTCTTGTCTTTTCTTTAGTAGTAGTAGAAGTAGTAGTCGTCATCGTCGTTGTATTTAGTAGTATTTTTTTCTACTGCCCAGCTCCACTGTTTGTTATCTGCACATGACTATCAGCTATGGTGGCCAGCGCTCAGGTTTCACTCTGGAGCTGGTCTGTCATCTTCATTTCCATAATGCTGTGACATTCATTCACCCCTATCCTTGTGGACCACAGCATTGGCCTGTAGCAGCCACATCACTGTAGTTTTCTTCTTTTCCTCCTTCTCATCTTCCTTCTTCTTCTTTTTAATTCACAGAAATGTAGATACATCCTCTACAGATGCATAGGGGTTTGGGATGTTAAGAAACCCTACAGCGGTGGTTCTCAACATTGGCTGCACATTAGAATCACCTGGAGAGCTTTAAAAACTACTGATGCCTGAGCCCCACCCCCAGAGATTCTGATATACTTCTGCTGGGGTGTGGCCTGACTGTGAAAGATGTTAAAAGCTCTCCAGACGGGCCTTTCTCATAGAAGAAAATTCTTGCTTCTGCACCGTTACCACTTACGCATTCTATTTCCTTCTGTGCCTTTGGGCCTAGAGAAGGTCTGGCATAATTTGCCATAGGAGATGGGCTTAATTTTCCTGGAAAATAAATTAAAATTTCACTTATATGAAAACCCTCATTTTCCAAAGATACCACAAAATGAAGCATCATTATACACTGAGAGCAGGCCTGGTGGAGGCTGGCAGAAAAAGAACATAAGTGAAATTGACCCCACCTGACTTGATTTTAAATATTGTGATTACATCCTTCTCCAGCACTTGGCCATGACTTTTAACAAGTGGTGAGAATGACTGTTGGGGTTTCACTACCACACTGCAGGCTATCCGCACAAGCCAACCATGAGCCATTCGATGACAAAAGACAGACAACAGGGAGAAGAAGTCACTGACTAGTGGAGGGAAGGGAAGAGAAGGAAGGAAGTGGAGGAAGAGGAAAGAAAGAGATAATTAATACTTAGCTTGCTGGTATCTTTTTGTAATTTTATCTGCCGCACAACATTAAGAGACAGATGATAGCGTCCCTGTTCTTACAGACAGAAAATGTGTTAGGAGGAGGTAAATAATTTGCTTGAGGTCGCTCAGCTAGGAAGTAGCATGATGCAGCCTCCCCTGCCACTCCCTCCTTACTGTCAGCATCCGTTCAATTACTACTGCCCTAGTTTGAAAGGGCAGACAATATAGGCTCTCCAGATAGAAGCGAAATCAAGTTCCCTTGCTACTTCAGGCCAGCCTGGCTCAAGGTGGGAGGAAGGGCCGTTTCCACCCCGGGGAGAGGAAGATGACAGCTATCAGCCTATCTGGTAGGGGCAGGCTGACTTGGGACCCAAGAAGTGGAGCTTCAGTTTTCCTGGCAGCATGTCGACCTCCACGCAGACCTGGGTCAGGGGAAAAGTGGAAATTCCACCAGCAGGTTCCAGCAGGTGCCGCATGAATGCAAAGACTGGAGTGTGAGTCCATTCACTAGGCTTCCCCAGGGAATGGGCCAGAGGACTTCCTCTGCTCTGGAACTAGACGGGGCACAGTCTTGGTTCTCCTGGAGGCTGGCAGAGCATTCACGAAAACCCACCATCCTCCAGTCTAACAACACTTAAGAAACAATCAAATGCTAATGATTTGAATATAAAGGCAAACCACTGCATTTCAGCGAAACGGCTCTATTTTGTTTCCAAAACTGTAGAGGACAGAATGGTACCAAAGGGAAAAATCTCTTACAAGGTAGCATTTTCTTGGGGTGGGGGTGGGGGTGGGTGGGAATGGCAAACTCTCAAGAGAGATTTTCCCTTAGGAATGACTACCAATACTTCCCCCTGTTTCTCTCTTCTTGCTCCAGCACAGGTCTCTCACCTCAACCACTCTGGTCACCTTTCAGTATATCAAACACCTTCGAGTCTTCTTCAGTCTTGGACATTTGCTTACATCCTTCCTTCTGCCTGAAACCCTTTCCCTCCTGTCTTCATATGGCTGGTTCCTTCTCAATCTTCATTCTCAGCTTGAACATCACCTCTTCCAGGAAGCATTCCCTGACTACCCTATATAAAGTACTTCCTGCCTTTCATTCCACTATTTCTTTCCTAATGGCACTTACCACACTTTACACTTCTCTCGTTTATTTATGTTTGCATGAGTTTTTGTCTGTCTGCACCTTTAGCTCTATGAAGGCATATCTGTCTTGCCCAGTGTGTCACACATTTCTAGCTACAAAGTAGATGTTCAGTTGAAATATTTGCTGAATAAATTAACAGATGAAGCCCAGTCTGCCATTTCTGTTTCTGTATTTTCTCCTCCTGCCCTTTTTTATAACTACTATTTAGGATGGGCTCTATTTCAGACCCTAGGCTAGGCACTTTGTACACATTTCATTTAAGACTCAAAACAAGACTGTAGGATAGGTATTATTTCTCCAATTTTACAAGATTGAGAAATTAAGGTTTGAGAAATTAGGTTTCTTGCCTAAGCCAACATCACAACCGAAACAGCCAGGATTCAAGCACAGATGTGTCTAAATCCAAGCTTTTGCTCTTTTCACTCTGTCACACTATCTCTAAGGAAAAATGAGAGAGTATTAGGGAGGATGGCTAATCTTCCCAAGGAATTGAACAACAGTGCTTCTCATTTATCTTCCTTCCTCTCCTGTTTGTTCATTCCTTCTCCACAGCCAAAAGCATGCACGTTCACTGGCAGGAAACACAGGGAAATAATCCCTGTCAGAGACAGTGCTTTCTGGAAACATTGAAGTCAGAAAGCCACTTTGAATGGCACGTTCCTTTTCCACGGCTCTCACTGAAATCCCCTCTCTTAATACCTATATTTCCAGAGCCTCAGTGCCGCAGACCTCAACGCATCACACTCAGCCCCCACACCTTCAGAGAGATGCCCCCAGAATGCTGAGTGCTCTGGGGAAAGGATGCAGTGCCCAGATAACACACGTGCCCGCATCCCAACAACTCAGGGCTCACAAAAACCAACTTGCGAGTTCCATATGGACACAAAAATGGGGACAGTGTAATGGAGGAGAGGACCCCAATCCTGACACAGATGGAGCTTGAGATTGCCAGGACTTGTCGCTAACGTGGCTTTAAATGCCCAGGTTTCAGCTCTGCCTAAGACAAAATGTTTCTTGACAACCTGATTTCTAACCAGACCTCACCAATCTGCCATCCATCAGCCATAATCTCTTTGTCTTCCTCTTTCATTGGTCCTCAGAAGCTCTCCATCTCCACTGCAGCTGTTTTATCTCCTTGTGTGGGTTGATTCTGACTCTGGGCCAGCTTAGCAATCCTTAGTAGCTTTCTCAACCCAATAGGTTAAGCCAGAGGGCTCAGAGAGGAGAATTTCCTAAGCCTCCTTATAGCATGCCAATGATCTCCCAGATGCCCCCTGGGCACAGGCACACAGAAGGGCAGGAAGCAGAGCAGGTGCCAGGCACAGCACACATCGTACACAAATAAACATGGGCATATGCAGCCAAAGCTCACTGCAGAAAAGCCCAAGCAGGAAATGCACCTCTTTTTAAAGCCAAATCATCACACATGCCAGCAAATTGTCAAGCACTGAACAGAAGTCCAGGATGTCCTCAGGAACTGCTAGTGGCATCTATGGGGTGGGCTTCAGCTAAGAACATTTATTCACATTCCGCTTAGGGTCCCCCTCTAATTCACACAGGGCAAGGTAAACTCTATCTGTTAGCCACAATAGTCTTCTGCACCAAACGACTTCTGCAATTATTCATTCCACAAACATTTATTCAGTGCCTGCCACATGCCAGGTACTTTTCTAGCAGCTGGGAATATAGCAGTACCTGTCCTTACTCTGCCTACATTCCAGTGGGGAAGAGATAGTAGAGAAATAATAAAATAAATATATGGAAAAGTACCAGGTAGTGATATGTACAATGAAAAATTTTAAAAGCAGGGTTAGTAGATAGAGAGCAAGGAGATGGGATGGGATGGGATGGGGTGGGGTAAACTCCTGAGGGGAAGGGGCTTTTCTTCACTGCCATCCCCCCAGCTGCCTGGCACAGAATTAGTGACTGTATAAAGAGGGGAATTGGAGAAACCCCCCCGAGGATCTGATACTTAAGATGAGAACTTAGTAAAGTGAGGGAGCCAGCTGCCATGTAAAGATCTAGAGGCAGAACATTCCAGGAAGAGGGAAGAGTAAGTGCAAAGGTCCTGAGGCAGGAACACGCCAGTAGTGTCTGTGATATAGCAAGAAGGCTGGCATGCCTGGAGAAAAACAAGTGAGGGGGTCAATGATAAGAGACAACCTTAGAGAAGGAGCCAGGGGCCAGAGAGTGCAGGGCCTAAGAGAACATGGCAAAGAGTTTGAGTCTTTTTTTTTTTTTTAAAGATTGGCACCTGAGCTAACATCTGTTGCCAATCTTTTTCCTTCTTCTTCTTCTTCTCCCCAAAGTCCCCCAGTACATGGTTGTATATTCTAGTTGTAAGTCCTTCTGGTTGTGAAGAGTTTGAGTTTTATTCTGAGTGGGATGAGAAGCCATTAGATGGTTTTGAGTAGGGTAGTAATATGATCCAATTAAGTTTCAAAGGATTGTTCTGTACCTGCTAAATGTGAAAGCCAGGAGATCATTTAAGAGCCTACAGAGGTATCCAGGTAAAACTTGGTGGCGGCATGGACTATGGTGAGAGGCAGTGAGAAGAGGTTAGAATTGGAACAGAATTTGAAGGTAGAGCCAACAGGACTTGCTGATGGATTGGAAGAGGAGTGTGAGGGAAAGAGAAGAGTCAAGGATTACTTCACGTTTCCATCCTGAGCAATGGGAAGAATGGAGTTACCATTTATTAAGATGGAGAAGAAGAGGAAGGGGTGAGTTTAGGAGGAAGCGGAAACAAGAGTTTTGTTTTGGACATGATAATTTTAACATGCCTATTGGACATCCAAGTGACAATACCAAAGAAGCATTTGCATTTATGAGCCTGGACTTCAGGGAGCAATTAGAGTGGGTGATATGAATTTGAGACCACTTAGCATATAGACTGTATTCCCACCATTGAACGGAATGAGCCTACTGAGGAGGGAAGGTAGACAGAGGAACGAGGGCTGAGACCCTGGCACTACAACATTTAAAGGCCGGGAAGAGAAAGAAGATACACAAAGGAGACCTGAGAAGCAGCAGCCTGTGAGATGGGAAGAAACCAGGAAAGTATGATGTCCTATGATGTCCTGGAAGCCAAGTGAAGAAAGAGTTTCAGGGAGGAGGCAGTGATCTTGTGCGATACATCAAGTACTACAAGGATTAAAAATTTGCCACCAGAATTATCAAGATGGAGTTCACTGATGACCTTGAGATGTGCAGTTTCAGTGGTGAAAGGGAGAAAATCCTGAATGGAGTGCATTCAGGAGAGAATGAGCCTGCAGGGGGGAGACAGTGAGAAAAGAAAATGCTTTTGAGGAATTTTGCAATAAAGGAAAATGAAAAATAGGAAAGAAGTTGGAGGAGAACAGAGATAAACAGATGATATCACAACAACTCTTATCCATTCAAAAATATGCCATGACCTTAAATATATATCCCATCCGATACTGGAAGATACAGGACAGAGACTTCTATAGTTACCTTCACTCTCTTCTAAACCCAAGAGAAATGACACCAAAATACTTCTGGTGGGCCATTGAGGAATCAGAGGCTCAAATAATAATGATCATGCTAAAAAGCTGCCACCTGTTGGGCACCTATTAGGTACTAGGCAATTACATATATTCCCCTCTCTCATAGAAATCTGAAAACTACCTTAAGAAGTAGGTATCATTGTCATCTTTTCTCTCTAAAGCTTAGAGTGGTTAAGTAATTTGCCCAAGGGACACAGAGTTATGGAGCAACATTAAGATTTGAATCCAGACTTGTTTGAATAGAAAGATTATGTTCTCTCCACATCTCTCTTCTGATGTGAGAAGGACAAGCTTTTAACTCTCCAGCCAGAAAACCTCACCTTCAAATGACCTGATTAGATGGAATACACAATCTAGATAATCTCTAGGTCCCACCTGGCACTGCTTTCCTTGGATTCTGTGATTCATTTTCATAGTAATTGCTTTCCTTCACATTTCAAATTAATTTCGCATCTTTCAGTGAACAGTCATCTTGAACTTGAGTATTAACGTAGCTTTGATCCAGTTCATTTTTTCCACTGAGAAAGTAATATATGCTGATTAAACATATACTTATTACAGAAAATTTAGAGACTACCGAAAAATAAAGGGAGAAAAAATATCACCCACAGCCCCACAAGCACCAATGACTTTGTTGAATTTCCTTCTAAGATGTCTTTTTTTCTCTATGTAAGTTTTCAGATTTATTTTGTTTTAAACACAGTTGTAATCATGTATATATTTATACAGTGAGATTTTTCATTTAGCACCAAAACACTTGCATTGTTTCATAGGCAATACATTTTTATACAATACAATACATATTCATATACAATACATTATACAATACAATTCATAGGCATACATTTTTAAAGTAAAATCATTCCTTATTTCATAGTGTGATTCCACCACTGAAAACATTAGGGTGAGTTCTAAACTCGGGAAAAGATATGGATAGTGCTCCTAAGCCCTCCCAGCCATGCTTTTAGAAAAGAGTAGGTGTCTGATTATAAGGATGCTAACAGTTTCTTCCCTCACTTCCACCATGGTTCTCAAAACTGCTTTCTGGAAGGGATCTGCCTTGGCAGGTATAAACGTTGGGCTCATGCTACTACCAATTTTACAACCCTATTGAGAACACTTGAAAAAACTTTGGATTTAGTAGCATGCCAACCACACATCTGCCTAACAACGCCCTTCCCAACCAGTAAAAGTGCACAGGAATGCTGTTCATGAGCATCAATTGAAGACCATAATAGTCCAGTGTTTGAACAGAGGATTATTGTTAAATATCATCATGCAGAGATGACCCTTACTTCTTGGCCCTTTTCACTCATGAAGTTTTAGATACTACAATTAATTTTCATTCATTTAATGTCCAAACATTTTGTAGGGCAATTTGCTGAGTTGGTAAGTGCCATGGATTCCTAGGCACCAGGGAGTCTGACCTTAGTCAAAGTCTACCAGAGAACATTTGTCCCATGAATACACAGTCCGTATGAAGGAGGCACAGGATAAGATAAAATTGCATGACAAAAAGAAATATGAAGAACCAGCTTGCACTTGACATCTGTGCTGAATGCAGGCTTTCACTGCTGCATTCTTGCCAGGCCTACCTTGTTGGAATTTGCATTCTGCAGGAATGTGGCTATAATACTGGCCCTGGTAAGAGTCCCGCTGTAAGTGTGCTGTTTCCTGGGTATAATACAACCAGCACGGTTATTTACATACCAGCTATTGACTAACAAAACAATGACGTATTATTGAAGAGGTCTTGGATCACTGTAGAGTGTTCTTCGTGTGCAACAGAAGCTATGCTGGGGACAATGTCAGAAACCAATTAGGACCACAAAAGAGAATCCCCTTTCATTCTTTCTCTCATGCCTTCTCTATTTCTCTCTTTTTCTTTCTTTTCATTTTGAATTGCTTTGCAAGTGGTAATACCAATAAATCTATGTCTGATGAGAAGTGGTTCGTTTTGTAAAACATCATTGAAATTGAACTGTTGATGAATAGCATTTTTTTATTTTCTGGGCTGTTCTTCCCTAGAAAAACTGTATCGTCTTGGCTGCTTTGTCTCTCACCAGTATTTTTCTTTAAATACTTTTTCTATGCATTTTGGAGCAAGAAATATAGCTGTTGGATTTTGGTGGAGACAAAATACTGACAAATGTAAGGTAAAAATGTCTTTTTCAGGAGAGGACATACTCACTAGCTCAAAGCCTAATTTTAAGCAATTTACAGCTCCCATGACTAGCATTCATTCTGCATTGGAAGATATTTAAGAAGGAGAGCAACTCTTTGGGGAATGAAGGATTTACAGTAGCAGTTGCTGGAACAACTGGCCCTCAGCCTGTCCAAACGTTCTCCCAGATTTATAACATAAAATTACCATATCGGAACGAGGCCTCGGGGAGCTACAACAACCACTTGACAAGCTGTTCTGCTCCCTGTCAAGGCTGAGCTGGGTCTCTCTCCTTCCTTCTGGATCCCAAAGCATTCAAAGCCAGGCCAAGTTTTTAAGCACCCAGGGGAAATTACCTGCTTATTATCATTTCATCATTCTGGCATCATAAAAAAGCAAACACAATGAAGTTATTTGCAGAGCAAGACAAAACAGTTATTCTCATGCTTGTATTTGCTACCATGGGTTCTCAACACCGCAGGGTAAATTTTCATTTGCGTTAAATGCTAACCTGACCCACTCCTCTAGAATATTGGTCATTCCTAGAAAGTTAAAGCACAGATGAGCAGAGAGTCACCAAGAGAAAGAAACTTCGGGATCACTGAGTTTAAATCCACTCCTACAGTTTACAGATGAGGAAACTAGGACTCTAAATAACAATAATAGCAAGAGAATTTAGCAAACACTTAGATTTTCCAGGTGGCTTGGTTTTTTGAGCTCATCTATCAAGCTGGTTGAATTTCTCCAAGAATATGCAAGGTCTTTTCTGACTGTTTTACACACACTAATTCACTTTTCTCACAATTTATGAAGGAGATATTGTTAATGTCCTTGTCTATAAAATTAACTTATATAATAATAAATATTATTATATTACGTATTGAAACTTATAAAAGTCCATTTCTCTTGAAGGTTCTATGAATTGAGTATTTCATTCAAGAGTGTTGCAATAAGTCCATTATGTGTTGGTAAGGATAACCAGGAAAAAATAATACAACATATACCATGTAATAAAGGTCCTCTGATTTCACTAGATATTGAGTTGAAAAACCAATGCTGCATTTAGAGAAGATGCTCAGAAAATATCTATTCAATCAAAATCAGAAGTTCAGGCTTAGAGTCAAAATAGTGGATTGTATGGGTCCAGAGACCATATTTTCAAACTGACGTCTAGACCAGATGACCTTGGATGTGAGCTGACAACTGGGCAGAATATTTGAAATAGGGATTATTCCGAAAAATCCCATTTGTATAGTCAGTGTATGTGTTTAACGTGTGTATTTGGTGTGTGCAGGTATAAAACGTAGAATGCCATTTTTAAACTTTTGTCTGATACCTAGTCAAACATCTATAAAATTTAGAAATTGTAGGTAAAGCCTAATGAAAAGTTGAGTCAGAGAGCAGGAATGTCCGATATTCCATCACAAGCCAGCATAAGCAAGGTACCAATGATGGGGAGGAAGCCTCCTCCCTGGATTTCATCCCAGCTCGAGAAATGCTTCCCCTCCTCATGCCTATTAGAATGCAGAGGAGGATTAGTCACTGTAAAAAGGTATGTTTGGGATGCTTATTTCAGAAAGCTGCTAAAATATGCTTTCTCTTTAAGGGACTTTCCAGTTCTTTCCCAGCCTTTGCCACGCTGGCCAGGGTGATACTGTGGTTGCTCAGTGTGCTCAATGAAGCAGTGCCTGGAAGCAACTGAAACCCAGAGTTGACCGGGCTTCCAACAGCAGCCAGTCTACTTGAAATTACAAGCTGGACTCCTTGAAATGAAGCTTGCCACGCCCAGCAGAGCTGTTGACTGCCTGTCACATCTGGGAATTCTTGGAGGAACTGAACTAGCCTGACAGATAGACTCAAAAAACCAAGCAACCTGGAAAATGTTACCGAGCCTTCTGCTCTTCACAGCATCCAGGATGCTGGTGGCCGTGGGCTGTCTTTGTCATTAGTTCTTGGTGGCATGGTGGTCATGCTTTAGGTGGCCTCTGTTAAAAGATGATGAGACGCTTGATAAGATATTGCCTTGAATAATTAAAAGATTTGTCATTCACATGATATTTCTTCTTTTGGAAAAAAAAAATTCTTCTTCCTGTTGCCCAGTTTATTTTAGGAACTACCTCACTTCTGTCAAGTCTTAGGCCCCTGGAGTTATAGTACCCATCTATGGGTTGAACTTGGCCTTACCTGCACTTTCAGACTGACAATATAATTGTGAAGAGCCACTAATGACGGGTCAGACTTCACGGCCTAATAAAAACTAGGTTTTTCTTTTCTTACGG
The DNA here is from genome assembly GCF_041296235.1 of Equus asinus. Taxonomy (NCBI): domain Eukaryota; kingdom Metazoa; phylum Chordata; class Mammalia; order Perissodactyla; family Equidae; genus Equus; species Equus asinus. The sequence goes on from NC_091812.1 coordinate 32,830,329, forward strand.
GTCAATTAAAATAAAACCTGATTTCTTTTGAAGGAATTAGAATTGTCCGTTGTGCCTGGTCTAAACCTACTAATTTTCTTTTCATTCAGAATTTCAGGGACATGCTGAGTAGTACATAATTTTGTAATTGTTCCCCATAGCTAAATTTAATTTCATTTTGCTGCTAATATATTCTGTTGTTTCTTATTTTAAACAACTATGGCCAGGAAAAAGTCTCTCTTAGGCACATTTTTCTCATCATCTACAACCTATATTTGCTCTTTCAACTAATGAAACTGCTTTTATGATGCAGTTTTTAAGGTTAGAAACTTTGAACTGAGCTTCACCTAGCTATAGCCCCTATTCCACAGAAACAAATCTCTATCTAGAATCACAATACCGTTAAAGTTTAGTGAAGAGTTGATTAAATTATATCTACCCAATTATCCAGATCACGAGATAAGGAGCAAGTGATCCTAAAGGTAGACACCGTACGTAAATATATATAATATAGATATATTCCTATGTATGTATATATATATATATATGTATATGTAACAATATACCTATTAACTAGGGGCCTTTAAATAGGTCTTACTGTGCAAGTGTCTGTGCCCTGGCACTTTGAGGTTCCTAGTTAATATGTATATGTCTATGTATGTGTGAACGTACATACATATATGTGTATATATATACATACACACATATGCACACACACATATATATCATGTGTGTATATATATACACACATATAACTAGGAGGCTTTAAATATATATAATATAAGTTTACATATATAAATTTAAATTTTATTTACTTATTTATTTATTTCTAGGTCCTGGCACCTTAAAGGCCCCCAGTTAATACTTTTGGAAGGAAGGAAAGAAGGAAGGCAGAGGGAAGAAGGGGAGGTTGAAAACATGACTAAAAGAAATGTGGGTTTTGTAGGAGCGAGGAACTCAGCCTTTGAATGTTTCTTGAATGTTCCCATGCATCTATCCATACATACCTTTCACGCTAAGGGAGGTTTTGCTGCAGTGGGTTGATAAGGAAGAGGTGAAAAAGGAAAAAACATCTCTCACTGAGGTCCAGAAATGACTAGTCAAGTGAAAGTCTCAAAGACAAGTGCTGGACAGTAAATAATTACATTTGACTTCATGCCACTGTTACCTCAATTAAATGCAGTCACTTTATAATTGCCAGCTAAAAATATACACCTTCTCATGCCATCCTACCATGTCTATTTTGTAGAATTTGACTCTTTAGTGGCCTGCTTTATTCCATGCTTGTTTTACTTCTGGGCATCTAGGGAATTCTCTATTTAAAAATCAAAGTCTATAGGAGCTGATAATCAATGATCAAATCTGTCTGGATAATCTGACAGATCAGTAGATGCTCTTGCCAAAGCAACAGAGATGAAGTTCAAGACTGGGTAGCAATCCTGTCTCTTTCTTTGTAACCAAGTTCTTCTTACCCTCTCCTGTAAGTTGACAGCTTTCCAGATGAATCCTGAACTTCAGACAGCAAAAGGGACAATGGCTGACAGTCATGATTCATTCCTTCTAGTGGGCTTTTCTTTTCCTTTGATTCTGTTGAGTAGAGGAATGCACTGTACATAATAAGGGGAAGGGAGGCTCTGATGACAGAGCAGCTGGTCAGCATGGCGTGAGAGCCATTGACCATCCAGTGTGACCAACAGGGCCCTGCTGCTGCTCCACCCATTCTCTCAGCAGGCTCTTTATTTGCTTGAAAGCAGGGGCCAACATCAAGAATGGAACATGGGTTCTGACCTCAGTGCAGCTGCCATCGTTCTCCCTCTGTCCCTCCACAGCATCCAGGAGACTCTGATGAGTCATCCAGCGGAATGAGCAAGGAGGCCTTCAGCTGGGTAGAGTTCGAGAGCACAGCATAGAAATTCTAGCTATGCAACTTTGAATAAGTTACTTTACCTTTCTATTCCTCAGTTATCTCTACTGGAAAATAGGAATGATGATACTGAGGGCCATTGGGATGATTAAGTGAGAGTTACATGTGTACAGTGTTTACAGGAGTGCTTGCACACGGCAGCTGCTATTATTATTAAGACCTTACGTCTATTCTCACCTTTGGCAAATGTGTCTATTTCACTTAGCAACTGCTGTCCTTAAGAGTCTAGAAATGTTCCATCTTTAACTCCCTAATAGTAGAAAGAGCTAAAATAAAATTAACTAGAAAATTTTTCTGCTAAAAACATAACAATACTTAATTTATCTAAAGATCTCTTAGAAAATTCAGCTACTCAGAACTAGGAAATAAGAAAGGAAAAAAGAAATTTATTTGAATGCCTACACGGGTATCAGAAATTCTGTGCACTAAATCCCGCACAGTCATAGGCACTAAATGCCACAGAAATCACCACTCTTCTGCTCGATTTTGGTCTTGTGTTCCTGCCCGTGGCAGTTAGAAAGCAGGGAGGCGTAATGAATGAGGGTTGTGAGAAGCGTTAGACGGTAGGGTTAGAAACTATACATAGCAGATATATGAACTGTACACATGAGCAGTCTGGGGCCATCTAGATAAGGCCACAGTCAGTGAGAACATCACTAAGTCACACCAAAAGAAAATAATAGATTTTCACTTTATTTCATGCTGTCTAAGAAGACAATTGTGTCTATTTCATTTAGAAAAGCTTCCATCCAAGAGAATTAACTCATTTTTAATTGGCATTAAGAGATAACCCATACTTAACTATAAAGTTCACTTCTCTAGAACACTTTGTTCTTTAATATATCTAAATAAAATAGACATCATTGTATAACTGTATAATCAATATGATAGGGCTATGTGGAAAAAATGCTAGCATTTGACTGAAGTGGTAAATGTAAAATTGAACACGTTTCTGAGGGTCCTTTGTGTGAAAGGCAATGTTGGTTGACATGTACATTCTACCATCCAAGAGAACCACACTCAGATTGTACAGAGTTGCTTTCTGGGACAATGGTTAGCATATTGAACATTGCTCAGTCATGTGACTCATGAAACCACCCCATGTGTGTATGTGTGTGCACGTGCACATATCCACTTGTTGCCGTGGTAGGTAAGTGGATGTGTGTAAAACCTCCCTCCAGTTTTGCTCTCCAAAGAGAACACTTTGATAAGAGGTTCTGTTTTCTTAGTCTTGGGGCTCTCCATATACACACACCGTCTGTGGCAGTCATAACCTAAAAAGCTGTCGACAGCCTCTAAGTTTTGCCAAATACTTCCCATTCCCCACTTTTCAGAATCTCCCCAGGGCTTTGGTGTGGCACTATTCAAAGACATTTTAACAAAGGGCTCATTCTTTTAGCTCACCAGTACAAAGGTTTTGAGGGCATGTGGGCAGCAGAGAGTCTACTGATTTTGGTTTCACTGCAGGGCAGAGCGCTCTCCGAATCACCCCTATCTTCCAGGATGCTGCCCTGGGCCTACACGCAACTTTTGAGTCAAAAAGGATGGAAGTTGTGGACAAACTCATCATCTTCCCCCAGATCATCCTGGCTTCCCTGTTTCTGTTAAGAGCAGCCTCACTGTCGCAGCACCAAGGCTGAAAAACTACGAGTCACCTTTGATCCCTCCCTGTCTCTTGACCCCTGAAAGTCAACCCACCTTGTGATTCTTCTTGACGTCCCTCCCACAGGGCCTCCTCTCCATCACACAGCCACCTCCTGATCCAGGCCCTTGTTATTTCATCTCAGGTCCGCTGCCACAGCCCTGAAGCTGGACCTGACCTCCAATCCATACCCCAAGATTAATTTGCCTTTACCAGCATTGTACTCTAGCAAGATAGCCTAGAGAGGCTGAGAGCATAGCCTTTAGAGCTGCCTTTAGATCTGAGACCCAATGGCTCTGTCATTTACCAACTAAGTGCTGTTGGGTAACTAATTCAATCTCTGAGCCTCAGAGGGTTGATGTGAGGATTAACAAGGTAATATATATAAAATGCTGGGCATAAGGCCTAGTACATAGTAAATTATTTCGAAATTCCTGAAGATCATTCACAGCTTGGCCCCAACCTTCCTTCATAAGTTGCCTTCCCTTTACCCAATACTCCAGCCACATGGAGTATCTGTACATAACGTTATTAATGTTCACTTTTCTCTTATTTTCTCTTACTATTTTCTTTTTCCTGCTCCTTCTCACCACCAAACTTCCCTATTGACATTCTAACTACCCCACAAAGTCCAGATCAAATCCTAGCCTTCTCCATGGAGTCTTCTCGTGTCACACCAGCCAGAAATGACCTTTTTCTCCTTAGCCCTTATAGTCTTTCCCTACGTAGAATTTCCTCATGGCCTTCATCATAGCTTCCTGATTTTAATCATGTTTGAATCTCTATGTATCCCGAAATCTTTTTCCATTTGACATACGTACATATGACGTGAAACACTAAAGCAATCTTAAGGAAGACAGAGAGGAAAGGATTTCTCTTCTTGGGAGAAAAGCTATCCCTCCTAAACAGCCCTTTTCAAATTAATAATGCCGAAGTCTTAGCCTGCAATCTTTTGCAAAGAGTTTTGACCCTGGAGCAGTTAGTAACTATGGTTTATGCAATGGGCAACAATGACAATAAACTCAACTATTCAATGGGAGGATATGGGGCTGTGTGTCTGCATTGGCCCAAAGAAGAGAGAAATATTACTTTTCTTTAGGGAGCAACAATAGAGCAGATAAACTGCATTGTTCTTTCTTTGAATCAATTCCATCTGAGCTTGAAAGAATAGAAAACTTTTCAAAATAAGGTTCATTGTAGGTTGGTAATAAAGGACAGTCAGTGGGCCCTAGACTCATGGTCCCTTTTACTATTTAACAAATGTCACGTTCTGCCATTGTTGAGTCAGAAAATGCAGCTTCATAGGAGGACTTCCGTTCTCCCACCAGCTTCATTTTTAGTTTGCCAAGCTGGGTTAAGGGGAAAACCTACCTGGGCTGCCTTTTGTTTCCCTTTGTATTTCTATTCTTGTCATATGACAAAGGAACCTCTTGCTTCTTATTCTTCTCGAGTGGCCCTAGGAAAAAGCTGTAGAGAAAGCACAAACTGAAATCAAAAACTGCAAAAAGGAAGAGTGAAAAAGGCAGCATCTCCAGGCTGGGCATTGTGTAAATAAACAAGGGATTTTCTCTGCCGTGTGGGACTGAAGCCAGGCACACAGGAACAAGAACAGGAGAGCAGCCCTGGCAGGCACTCAGAGGCGGAGGAGGTCCCAGGGGGTGTTGACTTCTAGTAAATGGTCATTGTCATTTTTCTTTTATTTGCCATTGCTTAAGACAATAATCATCATGCTAAAATATACTCTTGCATCTCCATTTGCAAATGCTTTCAAATATATTAGCTCAAACAAACACAAAATTCAGGATTATCTTAGGTCAGACACACACCCCAGGATATCCTGGCACTGGCCCAACATGTCCTTCAAGCATGCATTTGTGTACATATCCACAAATCAGCCTAGAAGGTTTTTTTTTTTCTTTACTGTCTCTCAGGCTAAGAATTTATTTTAATACTGGTTCTTATGACCACATGGGGACATTCTTGACCAAACGGCAGTATGTATTTTGCTTATGATTAGCCTGCAAGGCTATGAGTGAAGTGAGTCCTAACCCCTTATGATCCGAGTACCCGTGGAATATAGCACTGAGCCTGTCCTGTCTTGACTGGTGACACTGGGGATGGCTACTAGGTGGAACCCTGACCAGTCTCTGGTTGGGAAATATTACAAAGACACACAGGCACCCAAATCCAGACACTGAGCTTTAAGACTCCAGCCCGCCCTCTCTGAACCTGTGAGGACTCGGTCTCAGATATGTCAAGGAAAACAAATATTCTGCTACTTGTTAAAGATGGTAGAGAAGCCTTTATTCAAGGGACTACTGCAATGGGGTTTTGCAGTAAGGGAGAGAGACTGGGTTCAGGTCTGAATAGAACAAGGAAAAGTGGGAATTTATGGCCAAGAAGCGAGTGAGAAGTGGATGGAAAATCGCTAAGAGGGTAGGAGGGTTCTTGCTAACCTAACCTAAGAGTATTCTTGCTGAAGGCCAACCAGGTGATTAGATATCATCACCTGGGGGGCAGTAGAGGATGAGGAATTGGGTCAGATATCAAGGCTGATCAGATATCAAGGGTGGGGGATTCTCACTAAAGCAACTTAGCAGGATTCTTGCAAAAACTGGGCAACCCAAAGATGAACATGGAAGTTCAAAGGTCAGAGCCTTGTGGAGAAAAGGGTTCAGAGGAGCCTGACTAAACTTTGGTCAAGGAGAGAGTTTTGTCATATACAGTCCCCGTCTGAAAACTACGGGCCAGACTGAACTTGGGCATGAAGGATTCAGTCCACAAACGTGCACTGAGCACCCGCCATATGCCAAGCTCACTACTGGATAATAGAGATGTGGAGATGGAAGAAGTGTCCAAGCAAAGAGGAGATTATGCCCTTGAGTCAGGCTGTCTGGGTTCAATATGCCTTCCTAACTGCATGGCCTTCCACACGGCATTTAACCTCTCTGGCCTCAAGGTCATCAGCTGTGAAATAGGAATGATAACAGTAACTGGATGACAGATTTTTGTGAGATTGACTGAAATGATGTTTGTGAAGTGCTTGCACAGTATCTGGCACACTGTAAATACACAACAAGCAGCCTTAGTAATATTGCTGTCACCAATGTTGACATTGTAGCATAGTGTCGGTGCTGTGATAGGGGTATATTCACATGGTTCAGAGGAACTACAGAGAAGGTCACCGAACCCGGGTGAAGGATGATTAGAATCAAGAGGGGCTTCCAGGAGGTGATGCTTGAACTGTGCCTGGGAGGACAAGGGGCAGATAGCCAGGCAGAGCTTCAGGGGCAAGACATACCAGCAGAGAGAAGAGACAGGGCAAAGCCACCTCAATGGGAGAGACAGCAGGGCCGGAGAACATGCGAAGGACAGCAAACGGGAAGGGAATTAACAATTATTGAGCCCATACCAGATACTTGAAACTGTGCCATTTGATTTAAAAAGATGATCCCACATAACGCTTTGCAATAATCCTGAGACAAGAAGCTATCTCTGTTTCACACAGGAAGAAACTGAGGCTCAGAGAGGTGCAGTAGCCCTGATGTAGTTACCTAAGGTTGCGCGTCTAGTAACCGGCATGATTCACTTCTGAGTCTGCATGATTCTAAAGCTCGTGTTCTGTACACAGTCCTTCCTCCCTGAGCCAGGGCATAAAATGTGTCTGGGTATCAGGAGGGCTGTGGGGGCTATGGAAGAGGAGAACTCAGGGACTAGACCATGAAAGTCCCAGTGTTCACAGAAAGGGATTTGAGCGTTGCCCTGGGCCATCAGCACTGCTGGGGTATTATAAGCCTGAGAGTGACAGATTTTCCTGAACAAGGGAAAGTTATCATGTGGGACTTAACTAAATTCACAGGCATAAGAGCTGGATGTCTAATAGGCTAAGTATCAGCGATATGGTATCCGTGGCATGGATCAGAGATGCTGGTACCATGGCCCAACAACATACAAGGGGGAATATTTTTAAAATGATAATTTTCTTTTATGAGTTTGGCTTTTTTAGATTCCAAATATAAGTGATATCATTCAGTATTTGTCTTTCTCAGCCTGACATATCTCACTTTGCACAATGCCCCCAACTCCATCCATGTTGTTGCAAATGGCAAGACTTCCTTCTTTCTCATGGCTGAATAATATTTCATTGTGTATGTATATGTGTGTGTGTATATATATATATATATGAACACCACATCTTCTTTATCCACCCATTCATTGATGGACACTTACATTATTTCCCTATCTTGACTGTTGTGAATAATGCTGCAATAAACATGAGAGTGCAGATATATTTTTGAGATCCTGTTTTCACTCCCTTTGAATATAAACCAAGAAGTAGGATTGCTGGATCATATGGGTAGCTAACACTAAAGTGGTTATCATATTGCAATATATAAATGCATCCAATCAACATGTTGTACATCTTAAACTTACACAATGTTATATGTCAAATATATCTCAATAAAAAATGGTAATTTACCCTAAACTAATGAATAGACTAGACAGAACAGCAAACGGAAACAATGTTTTCATATGGTACCATCCTCAAAAATCTAGGTCCCTTCTTAGGAATCTTCTTGAGGGAATTAATGTATCAGGTAGGAAGGGGAACCTATTAGATGCTCCTAATGCTGATTTTCTGCCATTTTGAGTATGAAGAAAGAAATTTTGTGATCTCTAGAGCTAAAACGAGCCCCAAGGATCACCTAGTCCGTTATTTTTTTGTAGGTGGTAAAACCAAGATTCAGAGAAGTGAGGTGATTAGGCCAAGATCCTTTGGACATGAGACACCTGCCACATGGAACTGATCTCATCCTATTAGCCATATAAAGAAAGCCCAGGAATCTGAAGGCATTCACACGGCCGAAATGGGCATTTCCCTCCAAAACATTTCCCCAACCCTCCATAGCAGAATCTTTCACAGGCTCTGAACTGAGCGTTATTTCAGTAGCTCTCTTCCACTGTTGCACTAGGCAAGGTGCAGAAAGCCAGTCTGGAAGAAAGCAGATCCCCCATCCCCAGTGAACTTACAAGCCCGTGCTTCGAAATGTTTGTCTCTGGTGTTTAAGCAGAAGGGAAGTTCGTAAAATGTATCTTTTCCTAAGGTGAGAAGGGAATCCAAAATGTTATTCCTCTTACCCTCAGAGGCCTCTCTCACTGGCTCAGACTCAGCCTTGCCCTGCCCAAACGGGAGGATGAGTTTGGTCCAGTAACAGGTGGTATGACCTCCAGGTGAGGAGGTTTCCAGAGGGGTGAACCAAGGGCATCTGGTCTTCCGACCTTGGAAACTGTCAGCAAGATTGTTGCCAGGGAAACCAGACTGGCTTAAGAAGGGAGGCAAGAGAACCTCTCTGTCTATAGCACTTTATGAAGATTACAACCTAATGAGAAGCTCATATGGTATTGGCCTATATGAACTATCTGTGGTCCTATATATTCTCCTCAGAGACAGGCCTACTTATTTAAAAAAATATGTGGGGCTGGCCTGGTGGCTCAGCAGTTAAGTTTGCACGTTCCACTTCAGCGGCCTGGGGTTTGCCAGTTCAGACCCTGAGTGTGGACCTACGCACCGCTTATCAAGCCATGCTGGGGCAGGCATCCCATATATAAAGTAGAGGAAGATGGGCATGGACGTTAGCTCCTGGCCAGTCTTCCTCAGCGAAAAAGAGAAGGATTGGCAGCAGATGTTAGCTCAGAGATAATCTTCCTCAAAAAAAAAAATATGTTAAGAGAATGCACATGAACCCAATAATGTCCTTCCCGAGATGGAAAATATTTGACTTTGGGTCAAATTAAATTTTCACCCATTTAGCTGGCTGACAAGATGGTAGATGACATTCTTGATTCTGCTAGCCAATGTCGTGAGGTATATAAAGAAGCGTCTAGAAATATTATTACTGAACCTGTGGCATCTGTCACATTGGCATCCAGTGAGGTATATCACATGGTTATATAAGAAATGAAACATGTAACATCAATTGTCAGGAAAAGAACTGAAAGCAGGAGATAGTAGATGACAGGTTACCATCTAGTTCTAAGCCCCTAGAGAGTCCAGCTGAAATTCTCCAAAGAATTAGTAGATGAGAAGCTTAGCCTGTTCACATTTTTTGCCCTCATCACAAAATCAACTGAGCTGCTTTTTCCTGTCCTCCCTATATGTCACCTTAGGATCACAAAGTGCTCTTTAGACTATGAAAGACATGCCAGTCATGGATCCAGGGAGCCATGGGTGTGTTCCTGACCCATATTGAACAATTTCCTTACTGTGACATGACTTAACATGCTTTTTAAAAAAGTATCCAAAGCTCACGTTCACCAAAGGGTTTCATTTGCACCATCCAGTTATACAAGCCAGTACTGCCCTGGGACCTATGTGCCCTGGGACCTAAAGGAAAAATCAAGAAAGTAAAACTGGGAGACAGTGACAAAGTCAATATGTTTTTCAAGAGCGGCACCGCAGCACAGCGGTTAAGTTCGCAAGTTCCGCTTCGGCAGCCCGGCGTTTGCCAGTTCAGATCCCGGGTGTGGACACGGCACCGCTTGGCAAGCCATGCTGTTGTAGGCGTCCCACATATAAAGTAGAGGAAGATGGGCATGGATATTAGCTCAGAGCCAGTCTTCCTCAGCAAAAAGAGGAGGATTGGCAGCAGATGTTAGCTCAGGGCTAATCTTCCTCAAAAAAAAAAAAAAAAAAGACCCCTTTTCCAAAAAACAGGAGCCTGAACCCATCCTGGTGGTTAGTGGTGGTGCAAATAGAGAAGGAACAAGAGCTGATCCTGCTCATAGCTCCTCTGCTTCAGGGTGTGAAGGCTGCATTCTCAACATACGCATGTGCCTATGTTTTCCACTACCATGTTGGTGCAACCAGTTTCATAAGAACTGCCTCCCTCCCCCCAGCACTTCCCCTAAGGGGACTGGAGGCCATTACAGCAAATCTGGCAAATCTGGCTCAAGGACAACACAAGCTTCCTTTTATTTCAACTAGATTTTATGTGCTAAAAATACTCATTTCTACATAAGAGGCAATTTGTGACAAGACCAAACTTCTGGAAATCTATCCTAAGGACAGAATTCTAAATGTAGAATAGGATTCATACATAAAGATGTTCATCACATCATTATTTATATCAGAAATTTACACACAATGTAAATGTCCAACAATGGAGGTAGTAAGTGAGCCAAAACACATCTACTGAACAAAATACTCTGTAGATATTGAACATAATGTTTTGGAGAGTTCCCAGTAAAGAAAATCGCTTGGTTATAATGCTAACGGAAAAGAAAGTGAGAATACAAAATAGTATTTCACAAATTTGCCCCCATGGACATATACACATACACACACTCTGCCTATGGAAAAAAGAGAGAGAGAGATGGAGATGTGAAGGAAATATAACAAAATATCATGAAATTAAATGAAATTATTTTCATTTGACTTTTTCTAAAGTTTCTACAATTTTTAAGGACCATCATGGATTGTTTTTATAAGAAAGAAAATTGGTTTTCTTGCATTTGAACCAGTAGGCTTCTAGCTTCTGAATCACATTTCTTGGAGGGAGAGACAAACTCTAGTGTTCTTAGATTAAAGTGGGAGAAAGGAAAAAGGGAGTCAAGGATTAGAATCAAAAAAGCAAAACCTCCTCCATTCTCTGGCTCTCGTCATTAATTGCCAACTTGTTCTTGCATGAATGTCCCTTGAGAGAGCATGAGGTTGAGTGGCAAGTTGGGTGTGCTTTAATCTACGAGACAATCTATTACTAAAAGTAACCTAAACTGAATGGTTTACTAAAGGTAGAAGGAACACACTTTTAAAATGAACTGGCAAATCCACTGTATAGTAAAATATCCTGTGATAGTCAAATAATCACCTATTTTATCTAATGTGTAAATTCATACATGACAGTCTTTATAAAGTAGGACACACTAGAATTATATTAGTTTAATCCCATTTCCATTTCCATAGCATCATTTTTTATTTTTATCTCACCTCAATATGAAACTGAGTCTTGTTCAAAAATACTACATAGAAAGTCAATATATAGTTTATGTGAACTTATATTTGAACTTCTTTGATATTAATTTTCTAATAAAAATTTTGCATATCACTTTCCACTGATGTTTGGTTTGCCCAATTCCAGGTGTGTCTGAACTTCCTCTGATCCCCTTCCGACCCCCACCGCCGTGTAAATCAGCATGTTCATTTCTAGAAGCCAGTACCTTCGGCAAAATGTTAGCTTTAAGAATTTTGCCAACCAGAGGGAGTTCATTTTCTCAAATGCTGGAAATCAAATGGGAGTATATTTTAGGTGCACAGTATCTTATTCATCAGGCTGCGTCATTCTCATCCCATACCAAGTCACCTTTGATTGGGCCAAAGCAAAAACTGAAGCCAGAATCTGCTTTAAGAACTGTCATTACCAACCAGGATTCGTGTTTAGATCCCTATCAGGAGTCTTGTATCATTCAATATCTTGATAAACATGGATTTTTGCATTTTCTATTAACCACTCAATTGTTTCAAATTAATTTCAATATTACTAACTCATCAGGGAAATATTCTGCTAAGCTGGTGATTTTTTGAAGTCATTGCATTGTGATGATTGAATTACTTATGGGTCTAATTCTCTCCCTCTCTCCCTGCTCCTATTTTCTGGAAGCATGTCTCCAGATCTTAGTAAAAAAATGAAGGAGTAAATAGGAAACATTTCAGAGATATTTCTTTTAAGGAAGTTCCAGATGTAGCGTGTTTAATGTTCTTAAGCCTATTGGTTAACAGGATTATAGGTAGACTTTTCTAAATTCCTAAAAAATCATAAGATCTTTGCTGATTATCTATTGGGTAGCTATGGGATTTCTCTAAAATTCTCAGACATGTTGCAAACCACCTGTCAAACTCAGATATCATCTTTTGCATTTCTAACACAGCATGACATAATTGTGGAATGTTCCTTTTTATTTTTGATAGATTCATCAGAGTGTCCTTGCAGCTTATAAATGTTTTTCAGTTTAATAAAATGGTTATTTTCATCTTCAAAACTTGCCTCGATATCCATGTCTACTTTCACATATTCATTGCTCAGTATGACATAAATATAAATCACAAATTAAGCTAATTAATAGACATCTTGAAAGGGAGTCAGTTTAATTTTCCCAGTGTTTTTTCTGTATTCTCATCTTGTTCAACTATCAGACCTGCTGGGTTTTAGAAGTAGGAAGTCATCATCAACTCAGCCACATCTACTCTATTTTGTGATTTAGGTGGTGAATATACTTAGGTGGTAAATTTTGTTATTTAGGGTTGTCACCCAGAAACTGAACCAAATTATCTTCAAACATAAAATTACCTTTCCTAAGTTATTTCCATACTTCTGGATTTTTTTTCATTTTTCTGTAATATATTCTTGCTTTGAGTCTTTTTCTCAAAAAGACTGGTTTAATCTACATGGCACCAAAATTTCAAACACTATGGTGAAACATACTTTTGGGCTGATTGGTGCTACCTATATCTCAAAAATGTCACATTCATGCTAAGCCTCAATAAATAATTTCTAAAGCTCAGGCAGCCCCAGTTTTTATCACATAATGTTTGACTAGGTGCTTGGCAATAAAATAGTGTCCAGTCCAGACTCTTGTGTTAAAGTTAGCTCTTAACACTTGAAATACACTCTTGGTCTATAGCCTAATAGGCCCATTCACTTTAGCTCTGTTACCATTCTTGTGTGGAATGTGCTACTTCTTAATTTTTGGTTTCTCCAGACCAGTTTCCTAAACACAGCCATTTGGTAAAATTCATCCTCTCAACAAATATTTGCTGAGCAAGGACTAGTGACCCTGCCTGCAAATGGACCTCTCTTTCATACAAAGAGGCAGATGTGCAAATAAGAGCAACGAAGGGTTAAAGAGGTATACCAGATAGCCTTACAGCATATACTAGGGGCACAAGGAGAATTGAGGGTTCCATCCTAATTATACAGAAGGGCTTCTTCAGTGGCACATGTCAAATGAAAGGCTTGTAGTTTGTTCACCAAGCAGAGGGAAGGGCATTCCAAAAAGAGGGAAGTGAATGAACCAAGACTAAGAGGATAGAAAAAACATCAGGGGCCCTGAAAGGAGGAAATTGTTCAGCATGACTGGAGCATCAAGTATTTGGGGTTGGGTTGTGACAGTGGTGGTGGGAGTGGCAGCAAGGGCATGGCAATGAAGATGTATCAGCAAGAAATAAGACTAAGGAGATAGCCAGAAGGGTGATGATGTTGGCATTCCTTGAATGCCCTGCTAAGAATTTTTAGCTTTGTGCCATAGGCAATGGAGGCCACTAAAACATTTTAATAAGGAGAGTGATATAATCAGGAAGGTTGCTTGACTAGGCAAACAGAATGGAAGGACCAGAATCAGGGAGGCCAGTAAAGAGATGACTGTCGTAGTTAAGATGCTACAGGCTGAACAATAGCTGTGACAGTGAGGATGGAGAAGGAGGTAAATATGAGAAGCCCTGCTGTGGAGAACTTTTCACAGTCTGACATACCACATACTGACTTACTTTCCCTCTGTCTCCCCTCACTAGAATGCACTAGAAGTAGGCACCATGGAGGCAGGAGTTGTTTGTCAGTTTTATTCACTGCTTTACGCCCAGCACCTAAATAGTTCCTGGCACAGAGATGCTCAATCAATGTGAATCCCGTGTATGCAGGTGATGAGGGTGAAAAATATGACACCCTCATTTCCGACTTTGAAGGGGGTACAAAAGGAGAGGAAGAATATGAGCCGAGAAGCTGGTGGGCAGACAGGCTGGAGGGGTGGAAAACAGGGAAATCATGTCATTTTGAAAGATTCAGCTCTCCTTCAATGTGAGAATCAGAATTCCATCCAGACTAAGGCAATTTGTCCACAAGTGAGCTGAAGATATAAAATGTCAAACTGAATTTGGGGAAATGTTTGGTTGTTTTTTTTTAACAAGATGTTTGATGTTTGTTCTTTTGAATCTTGAAGTTCGCTTTAATCTCCCTGTATTCCATAGTGTTTTCCCAAAATAACCAACAATGTCAAACAAATCTGAGAGTTACTTTTAGTGTACACGTTAAAAATATCAATTTTATAATAAAGGAAAATCAAACTTTATTTACTAAATCATTCATAGAACAATTAAATTAATAAATTCTATTTCCACCTAATTAAAAATTTTTTCTATTAAAATTCACATTGGTGAGATTTGATAGAATGAGCATATGTGCCTGTCTCCCTTCCTGTACCTCAAATGACAATCAAAGGCAAAAGGACAAAAACAAAATATATTTCTTAAATGAATCCCTTTTAGTGCTCAGCGTGGAGGGCGATGAAAAAAGATACCATATTAGGAGACAAGAACTTTTGAGTAATTCCCAGAATATTAAAAGCAGGTAGAGAAACTAGAGTTTCCAAATCATTACAGGAGAAAAATACATACTACTGTGAAGTTGAAAGTTATGTCAGTTACCATACAGGATCGAAATAAACAAAGGCAGAAAACAGGAGAGGCCCTGGGAGCAGAAACAGTGTGATGAATTAAAGAATGTCTCTCAGAATACGTGGGCCAAGAAATTCCATATCTACAAATTTTGTTCCACAGATACACTCAGCCATGTACACGCAAGGGTATTCCTGCCGTGGAGTTTATAATGACAAAAGACTGGGGACGACCCACGTGTTCATTAGCAGAGGACTGGTTAGATAAGTCAGGCGCATGCATATCATGAAACATTAGGCAGTCAACAAACAGTGATTCACGTCTCTTTGCGGCTGAGTGCGATGGTCTCCAGGATAGATTGTCATGTGAAAAAAGCAAAGTGTAAAACAGTGCATAAAGCTTTCCACCACCTGTGTAAAAGGGAGACATGTGTGTACTTCTGTTTATATACGTCTGGAACAATTCTAGAACTGGTAATACTGGTTACCTTTGTTGAGGGATGCTAGAGAACTGGTGACAGAAGTGAGTGATGCACTTAATTTTCACCATATATCCCTTTCTACTGGTTGGGAAATTTTGTTCTGCCATGTCCGTATATTATCTATGCAAATATATAATATTTCTAAAGGAAAAAAAGGTGTAGAAGGGAAATATAATCTCAAAAATTGAAAACATAAAGATGGAAGAAATAAGACAAAAAAATCAGTAATCATATTAAATGAAGCTGGATTCTCTTCTGCCTTTAAGAGAGAGATTCTGATTAAGTTTTTGAAAAAACATCCAGCCTTGCTGTTTATAAGATACACACCTAAAACAAAACGACCACAGAAATGTGACAAATGCCAGATGGAATAATATATCACACAAAGCATAATCCCTCATAAAAGTACATGTGGCAATTACAATATAAATATAAAACAAAATATAATACAAAGCAACAGCATTAAAGGGAAATATTATATGTTGCTAAAAAGTGCAATCCACAGAGAACAGATTGAACCTTTGTACATTTATAAAAAGCTTCAAAACATACAAAGCAAGGACTGTTTACTTTCAAGGAATAATTGTGAAGTGATAATCATAATAGGAGATTTTTACATGTTTCTCTGAAATAAGAAATAAGTAAATATGTAGAGTATTTGAATAAAAACTTAGAATGTGTAATCTAAATCTATAACTCTATACCTAGCAGATAAGAGAATATACACTTTTTTCAAACAAAATAGCACATTTACAAAATGTTACAAATATACGTATATATACTTATACACTCTAATATTAAAAACAGCTTTAACTAAGAGAAAATCAATTGCAGATATTTAAAAATGAATGAAAATGACACAGCACATATAAAAATACGTGAGATACATAATCTGAACTGCGTTTATTAGAAAACAAGAAAGAATAAAAACAAATTGACCATGAAGTCAACATAAAATTCCAGATAGAAACGCTAGGGAAGCAAAAATAGAAGAAATAAATGGATAAGGATAAAAGCAGAAAATAACTTTAAATTATAAATAATAATATTGATCAATAAAATGAAAACCTGATTCTTTAAAATGACCTTAATTTTGATCGAGTGAGAAATAAAGAGGAATGAAAAAAACTGCCATATAATTCTCGGTATAAAGGAGATTTTTAAAATAATAAGAGAGTTCTATGCACAACTGTATACCAAGAAATTTGAAAATCTAGATGAAATGTTTGATTATCTAGGAAAATAAATGAATTGAGTCAAGGAGAGGCAGAAAATAGAAACTGATCAGTAACTGTTGAAAAAATTATAAAGATGATCAGCCATCTATCTCTAAAAATGATCCAGTGCTAGATAATTTACAAACGTCCTACAAAACCTGCCAGAAGCAGAATTCCTTTGTTACGTAAACCGTTCTGGACATAAGTAAATAAAAGCTTCCCAATTCATACTGAAAAGTTAGTTCAACCCTAATACCAAAACCAGGCAAGACTCGTGACACGTACCAACCTCACTTACAAACATAGTTGCAAAGATCCTAAATAAAATATTAGCAAATAAAAGCCAGTGTTGTTTAAAGAATAATACACCAAAACTAAGGAATTTGATATCAACCTATCATACTCCAAAACTACTATTTTGATTTGTATCTTTTTTATTTTTCCTGAGGCAGACATATAAATTATGTAATTCATATTTTTAAATTTTTTAATTTCAAATAAAGTTTTAGAGTAGTGATGGAGATCTTATACCTCAGGTCAGCTCAAGGCAAAATTATGAAATAAATTTCGTCTTTGGATCCTCCAACCTCCCCTTGGTGCTTTCTTTCCTTCTTTCTGGGGTCCTTGGGTTCTTCAACCTAAGCACACCAGGGTGGGTGCATGGACAGGTGGGTAGCCATTCCCTCCACATTAGTTTTCCAGAAAAACTGCAAAGCCCTGGTATACTGTTCCATTTCAGTCTCCTTGACAAACAACAGCACACACATCCATGTGTCCACCGCCCCGACCCTGAAATTCTTCACAATTTACAAAAAACCCTACACTATAAACTAATCCCCTCTTCAAATCCATTCCTAGGAAATCCTGATAATCTTATACTTCAGGGTAAATTTATCTATTTGCTGCCTCAGGAGAATTTGCATCTCAAATATGATCTCTAATTAGGCAGTGAAATTTAGGCATCTGCAGAACAAGTAGGTCAAATGTTTAAGGAATTCCGTTGGGTGACTAATTTCTGAACTTTTCTAAAACAGTGGGCTCGGATGTTATCCTGATTCTCCTAAACTCACTACCAGCTGAGTACACGATAATACCTTTCAGACCATAGCCAGCACTGGTTAAAGAGTTAAGTAACAGAGTTAGCCAAAATCCCACTTCTGCCCCCTCGTTCGTTCTCCATTGGACCTCACATTGTCTTCCCAATTCCGGCACCCCTTCCTGAGCTCAGAGCAGAGGAGAGCTGCCTCTCATCTACCAAGTGGATTCTGTGGGGGCATCAATAGTCTTTTGGGAGAATGCCTCATGGCACTTTCGCCAAACCACTGCTGTGCTGGAGCAGATTCTGTGCAATTCTAATGGAGTTGGGGCACACCTCCACCCCACAGGCCTTACCAGAGATCACAGCTCTGGCCCATGAGCCAAACACAGCATATAGAAGGATTTTTTCTGCCTCTCTATATTTTTTACATTTTTGAGTTCAAATGCCTATAAAAGCATTTCAACTTGCAATCTCTGCCTTACGTTCACCCCAGGCTCTGACCTGAGGACATAAACAGATACAAAAAAGTTAGGCAGCTACCAAGTCAGGTGCTCATGTGATCTTGTTCCTTCTCCTCACTTCTTCCCAATGTTTAAGGCACGAGACAAAATGATGAGAACTATTGAGTTCCTTTCATAGCTGTCCTTGTAACTCACTGATTAAGGCAACTGATTAATAATCTATGATTCTGTGTCTATTCTCTCCATCATAGTGGCAAAACTTAGAATTATATATTAGCAAATTCTACAAAGTTTAGTTCCTATGTTGTTGGAAATAAGCAAGCACTATCATTTTCCCACTTTACAGATAGAAAAACTGGAAGTCTAAAGCAGTTGAGTACAGTAGTAATTCAGTGTAGATATTCAAATAACCTTTTGGCTCCCTTAAGTAGCTTCCCTCTGACTTGGAAAAAAATCTTCATTATCGTTAAGCATTATTGGTAGACTTTGTATTAATCCAACATGTAATAATCCTTCTCTGTGATCTCTTCACTCTCCTTCCCATTACTCATCCCCAGAGAATACTTTTCTTCCCTGGATTACCAAAAGCAAAGATGTTATTGTATTGTCTGCTTTCCCCTTCTTACAACCTGGATGTACTGCTAAGTTATTCTCAAAAGCGTTCAAAGTTATAGAGAGGACTGAAGGATCTAGAGGCATCACAGTGTTGAAACTCTTGAGTACCCATCGCTGAGGAGTAAATGTAGTGATGGCTATATCGCACACACGCAAACACGCATGCACACACAGAGAGTGAGGCCATTTACTGAATGAAGGGCATACTAACTAGCTATTTTTAAACACGATTTCTCAACTCATAGTTTACATTACGGCTTACACATTTTTGTAAATCCTGCAAGTTTAATTTTAAAACTGAAATTATAGAAGAGGACATTTTCCTTGGTCTCTGGTTTCTCCTCATTGTAACTGTAATCAACGCAATTATCTCAGGTGGTTTCTGTTAGAAAGCTATGGAGGCGTCTCCCTCTTAATGAATTGCAGAGCCCTTTAACTGAATTCTTGCTATATATGCTTTCCCTGTGGTTAAGAATCTACTTTATATATATATTAAGATCGTCTGTGTTCAGATATGGTCTTATTGATTTAATTCCTCTTGGGGGAAAAAAATGCCTTGCTAATGGTCACCTTGTCTCAAATTGCAGATTACGGTATTTCGGATGGGATCAGAAGGACACCAAGACATTGATTTAGCTATCCTGACAGCTTTGCTCAAAGGTAAAAGAGTTTCTGTGTCCAGAGAGTGCAAAAATAATTTAAACGGATTAACACAGCAACCTTACGTCTCCTAATAGTGGATATAATCCCAAATGATACCATGACACATCCAATTATTGATAACATAAGGACCTCTCCAGCAAGACACTTTTACTGCTATTAAATTATCCTGTAATAGACCTGTTACAGTGTGACTCAACTTCATAAAGCTTAAATATACAATTCATGCATTCCATTGAATCATAAAAATAATAAAGCAAAAGGCTAATGTAAGACTCTAAATTACTGAGGTTATTTAATAATTATCACCTTGTCTACTTTTTAAAAACCATTAAATATGGCAGAGATGATAGATATAGAGATACAGTGATATAATATACTAAAATTGGAAAATCAAAACCATTGAGAGGAAAGGACAAAGAAATAAACCAAAATAATTAGGCTACTGTACCTGTTATTATTGAGCATTAAATTTAAGTCTAAGCTGCCTGGAGTTGAGGCAAAAATAGAAATGCCCTGGGTTGTATGATTTGTCTTTTAAGGTGAGTGTTTATCCTGTTCTCTAGTCCCAATATTATAAAGAGTTCTCAGTACATCACCTCATCCTTGGAGCCATATCCAAGAGAAGACCAGTTTCTTCCAGGCTCTGCAGATCAAATCTCACCCTTAATGTCCCTTAATAGGTACATGACATTTGACTAATAATTTTCGATATTGACATAAACAAAAGGAAGTTGCCTCTGTTCAGCACTGAAGTGAAAACTGGCATTATAAGACAAAACAAAGCCACAAACCTTGTTGAATGTGGTTCTGAGTTAGAGAGGTCTCCCACATTCTCCCCGAGGCCCATCATGTATGCCTGCTGAGGCATTTATCACATGGCTGGTCACTGCCTGTTTGTAGGTCTCCCTAGACTCTAAGCTCTGTGAGGGCAGACACTGTGTCTCGTCCATCACTGCTTTCTCAGCGCCTTGCACAATCCCTAACACACGGCAGCATTCAATCAATTTTTGTTGAATAAATGAAGGGATGAATGGATTACTCAATGATTCAGTGAGAGATTCAGCATTTCAAAATTAAAACTCAGTATAGCAACCATTTTATTCTAATTTCCACTCTACTTATCCTTCTTCTACTACTAATAGTTTCTTAGTACCCATGATGTGGTAGCCACTATGCTAAGTGCTAAGCTTTTTGCAAATACTGTAAACATGAATTGTTGCAACAACTATGTCATGTAGGAGCTATTTTTAATCCTCATTATAAAGATGGGGTACGTGGAGCAAGAAGGGGTTAAATAACTTGCTCAAGGCTACCATGCTAGTTAATAAGCCTGGACTTAGATCCAAGTATATCTAACTCTTCACTATATCGCATGTGATCCCTTTGACACCAGAACCTGTTTATCCTCTTCATCTACTCCCCGAGTGTACATACGCACATTCATTCAAGATCCTGATCACACTTCAGGAAGTTCACAATCCTGTGAAGTGTATCATGTGTCCTAGGTTGAGAACCTCTGCTCTAAAGCATTTCATTCCAGTGAACTAAAAACTACATATGTGCATGAGAATTAAGGGACCATGCAAAGGCTGAAACACCAAGCATACTTTGGGCCCCATTCTCCATTTATCAGAGACAAAATTAAAAGTTTGAAGCTAGTAACTATCTGATATTTGCCATTTGTATATCAAAATAAGAAAAAGTAATAAAGCTGGTAACTAACACTTATCGAGGACTTGCTAAGTGCCCAAACCTGTTACATGCATTCTATGTATAAATTCATTTAATCTTTACAGCAGTTTGATGACCAGCTTATTACAAGGACCATTTTTTAGGCAAGGAATTTGAGTCACAGAGGAATTCAGTAACTTGCCCAAAATGAGCTGACCACTAAGCAGCAAGACGGCCTGACCCTATAGCCCTCACTTACATGTAGCATCAAGGCATCCTTCTCCCATTGATAATAAGTTGAAGGCCACATTTATCACCTTGAACCAAAACTCACAGCAAATGGAGAAGTGGCCCAATCATTGGTTAAAACATATTAACCATTGTAATATCTTCTACTGAAGAAATTTTCTTCCTCTTTCACTAATTTGTGAAACTTAAAATTGTGCTTTACCTTTGGATCGCTCGTAGAATTTATTTGTTGTAACACAGAATATTTGTTTTCTGACTGTTATGTGCATGACAGACCATATGAAATAGATTTTATATTATAACCAAGTAGTTATACATGTGTACTTAGAAAACTGAAA
Organism: Equus asinus; assembly: GCF_041296235.1. NCBI lineage: Eukaryota > Metazoa > Chordata > Mammalia > Perissodactyla > Equidae > Equus > Equus asinus. Next base: position 32,852,051 of record NC_091812.1, read on the forward strand.
TTAAAGTACATGAAATAATATTTACATTGACTATATGCAATGAAATTGAATACTTTCTATTCTAATCTAATGCTGATTCTATCCCACTAAATTGATTTTATGACCCACTAGTGGGTTATAACCTGCAATTTAAAAAAACACTGCCATAGAAGATCAAAGGAAATTATGATTACTCTAAGAAATTAGCATTTCTAATCACAATAATGAATATTATTTATGCAGCAGTTGATGCTAATGGGAATTTATGCCATTAAAAGATCATGGTTTGCCAACTCTATTTCGAGAAGGCTTTTCAACACTCTCTGATTTCGACCCAGTTGATTTGTGAAGGGTATTAAGCATAAGACTCTTCCTGACTTCCTTAGAGGCCAAGAGCATACTTATATCAGTTTCAAATTCTTTAGTTTGTTAAATTATTCTATGTATTTGTTTAAATTATTCCTGGGCACATAACATGGTTTAACGCTTAATTTTTACAATTATACTTAGTTTTCAATTATCCACTGCCTGAGGAATCTTGGTGCAGTCCAGTTTTTATTCTCTCCATCATCTGAGAAAACCAGAAGTTAGATAGGAGGAGCAGGAGGAGAAAGTCATGACACTAACCACTGGTCCATAAATCCAGAGCCTGGGGGGCAGCGGGTGGAGTACAGATAGGAAGGAAACTGGTGGCTATAGGGAAAATATTGCCCCGTGTTTCTAATCCCATTGGGTTTGATTTTCTTCAGGATCTGCATATATTAAAGGAGGCAGTTTATATGATACAGACATTAGGTATCTGTTCAAAAATGACGAGAGAAAGAAGGAGACAAAAAGAATGCTGTTCTAGAGATCAAAGAGGCCCACAGTTTCTTCAAAAGCTGACCTGGGGTAGCTTTTGAGAATAAGTGATGTCACATATCTTTCACATAAAGGTGACAGCTCCCCGAGAGTGGTGGTCTGAGGCCAGAGACTGTCCTCTCTCACCCTTCTCCTTTTCGGTTCTCCCCCTCCCCGCTGGACACACCCAGGGGAACCAAGGAAATGGTGCAGAGTAGAGTTGCCAGAGGAAATACAGGACACTGAATGTTCACACAAACAGTTAAATTTTTATCATAAGCATGTCCAAAATATTGCATGGGACATACTTATATTAAAAAAATTGTTCGTTATTTATCTGAAATTCAAAGTTAACTGGGAGTCCTGTATTTTTGTTTGCTAAATCAGGCTACTCTAGTCAGCAGAGGTCTGATGCCATTAACACTTCTGGACTTCAGACACCTTGAGAGGTTCTGTGGGAAAAGTACTCAAGAATTGAGGGAGGTCACCTCGTCCCTCGGTCTGCCTCCATCACTCAGCCAGGCCCTGCCTAATCACGGCAACCAGAGAAGAATTCCACTGGAAGCGACCCCAAACCTACCTTACTAAACAATCTGGTCTTTATGAACCCATTCTCTCAGTCACCTCATCTTCTCTGCATCCCTCATGCAGCAGCATCCCTCTCGCTCCAGGCTCAAGAAAGACAGAAAACACCTGCTCACAGCAGATGAAGATATTATAAGAGGTCCCTTGACCCCTTCTGTTGATAAAATTACCCCCCGTTTTTTTCATGTTTTCTCATACACCTTGGAAGACAAATCATATGGGTGTATACTCTCTCATTCCTATACGTGCACTAAAATGTAATAAGTGATGATAGCTTTCCTCCATCAATGAGAAATTCTCCTTCTTTGGGTTAAATCTTCATTGGCAAAGAAGTTCATCTGAGGGCCAGCCCAGTGGTGCAGCTGTTCAGTTCGCACATTCCGCTTCGGCAGCCAGGGCTTCACCGGTTCGGATCCCGGGTGCGGACATGGCACCGCTTGTCAAGCCATGCTGCGGCAGGCGCCCCACATATAAAGTAGAGGAAGACGGGCACAGATGTTAGCTCAGGGCCAGTCTTCCTCAGCAAAAAGGGGAGGATTGGCAGCAGATGTTAGCTCAGGGCTAAACTTCCTCAAAAAAAATTTTAAAAAAAAGAAAACAAAAGAAATTCATCTGTGGCACGGGGAGAGAGTAACCTTTATTGCATACTTCTTTTTCTGGAAAGCATTTGAAAAGAGAATGTCAAAAAAATATGTTCCTCTCAAAACTGTCAAGGTCATCAGAAACAAGAGAAGTCTGAGAAATTGTCACAGCCTAGAGGAACCTAAGCATCTTATGGAATTAACTGTAAAGGTCAAGCATATATATAATAAAAGTACCATAACATGCGCAGGCAGTATTTAATATAAAGCATCTGTATAAATCACAGAGGCATGGATAACAGCTGATCACTGCTGATCTCAGAAATGATTAGAAATACCACTGGGGAGTCTAAGTAAGAGATAGACGAATGCAGAACTAACAGAAAATGATTTGTAGGAAATCAAATTTCCCTATGGATTTACACAATCATTTCAGAGATAATTATCTAGTTCCTACCAATTTATTTTATGTTTTGATTCTGCAGACATAATTAATGTTATCAATAACTAATAAACTGATTCCTTATAGATACTTAGGTGGAGGAGAACAGCTTCTTTTTCAGATATGCATTTGTAAATTTGTTCAAAATAGAAACAAAAAAGTTTGAAATAAAAATTCAAATGCCAAAAGAATAGCCAATATGTTCTATTTAACTTTAGAAAAATTTCAAGAATGCCACTGAATAGATTAGATCATACAAAATAATGCAAATCACTGTTCTGAACTATCTTCCTTTAAAATTGTATCTTAAAAAAACCTTAAAGTAGAAATAAAAGTGGATAAAGTCTAAAAAATACCGATATATTTTAATTTTTTGTAACTCCTTCTGCATACATGCCTTCTGACTCTATTAACTAGAAAATGCAGAGATATTATCACAAACTAGTACTGACATCAATAGATAATGAGTCTTGCTAAATAACTCATCCTATTTTTAAAATGGCTTAATTAATCCCTAGTAAAACAAAAATCTTGGCATATATTCTTAAGTAGCTTATGTCTGATAATTCTATGTACCAGATAGATCTCATAAACAACTAACATCCTGGAGTGTTCACTGAGAAGCTACCTTGCTTAAATTCAGATGATTCATGAGTAGGTCTTATGGGAATTAATTACGGCCTTGCTTTGAAAATAAGAAATTATTTCTAATTATGGGTTCAATTTTCCCCATTCCTCTTTCCTGTGTGTAGGCAGCTTAATACAACACATGCATGATTGCTTTCAGTTAAAATTTTTTTCAACCTAGAACTGTTTAGATAGCTTTATTAAGGCCAAAAACCATACATTCATGTTAACACTTTCATCACTTATGTGAGAGGCAAAGTTACTGTAGTTATTAAATATTATACGAATGGAAGTAGATGAAAGTTTGTTCAAAAGAGATCTACAAAGTTAAAATGTATGGCATGTTCACTTTATTTTAGGCTTACAAAGGCATGGGGGGGTCATCTGTGGGAGATTAGTGAAGTATTTCAGTTGGATGAAACTCACCAGGTAATTTTTACAATGTAGATTCTTTACAGAAGTATTTATCAAGCCCTTGTCTGCATGAGGCCACTTTTAGTCTTCCTTGTGTCCTTTGACTTATAAATCAGTCTTCCCCAAATGCGCTTATGTCCTATTAGTTCATTTCACCCCTTTAGTCAAACCTTTAACTTAGATGTCAGAGAGCAGGTTGGCCACAAGCAGTTAGAGTCCAGGCATGGGCCTCCCCAAACCTCTCTCTGCCACTGGTCTCTTATTATAACCTCATCCCAAGGCCACTCTGAAGCCACCGTGTCCCCTTTCACCTTGCTACCCCCACACATTACACAAACTAGGAAATTGAGGCCAAAGAATCTAAAAGATGTCCAAGATCATTTGGCAAATCAGTGGCGAGCCAAAGCTTAAACACGGGTCTCCTAACTTCCACTCAGATTTCTTTATATTACATGTATGTGGCTTTGGGGGATCCAGGATTCCTTGGCTCCAGTCTGCCACAGAGACATTAGCATTGCCCCTGTGGCTCCAGGGGTGTCTGGAGTGATGAACAGATCAGGACATCTGCTTCCTTAAAACTCTCAGAGCACTTACTGGTACCCTCGGCTGCCAGATGATCTTAGTTGCACACACAATATCTTAGTGATGAAACCAAGATGCCCACAATTTCACCTAATGTAACGGCAAGAATAAATGTTTTATTTTTAAAGATTAGACCACCGGTGGGATATTACATCAACCAGGAAATTTTTTAGTTGCAAGTGACAGAAACAATTCAAATCAGCTCAAGCAAAAATAAATAAGATGGGTTTGTTAGTTCACACGACCAAGAAGTCTAAGAGTAAACTGAGTTCAGGCAAAGTAGGATCCAGGGCACCAAATGACAGCACCAGGCTCTATCCTCTATCTCTCAGATATTAGTCTGTACACCTCTCACACCAAACGGCCAACAGCAGCACCAGACTCAGATCCAACCAACTGAGCAAATCCCTATAAAGAGCCACTTTCCTGGTAACTACAACAGAAAGGTCCCAGGGAGGACTTGAATTTGCTTTCCTTGGATCTGTGCCCATCACTGAATCCGTCACCATGGCAAAGGAGAGGCGAGAATTCCTGTAACCATGGAATGAGAGATGGGTTTCGGCTCCACCCAAGTCACGAGTTATGGGTTCCCAACAACAACAAAAAAAGGCTCTATGGCCAGAAAGGGGAGGAGCAAAGAGGCTGGTAAGACTAAAAGCAACTGAAAAAAAAATACACTTCTCTGCAATTAAAATAAGTGCTGAGAGTCAAAGAGTGTCAGATTTGCCTCAAAATCCACATACCAGGAATAAATTCTTCATTCAGTAGACAAAAACAGGAACTAGGTCAAATGAATAGTAAGCAGGGTTCAGACGTCCACCCAAGTCATACTCATAAAGTTTACTCCAGGTAGACCTAATTATGTAACTTCTTGATATTATTGACTACATAATAGTTACTTATCATCATAATCACTATTACCTTTTTCAGTTTTCATGGTCTGTACTTGATTATTTCTGACAAAACTTTAAAGGAGATTACATTCTTATCACTTTTTTCCCCAAGACCAGTCTATTCCTTAGAAAAGAATGATTCTGTAAAGACCAAATCACCCTAGGCTTTCCCTACTAAGCTTCTTCCACCCCCTCCTCCACTAGCACTCCAACCCCTCCATGTGGTACTCACTACAGTGAGACCACCAGCAAAGGGTCTTCTAATAGTAAGAATGACAGCCATACTCAAAGCATCGCTCCTCCCTAATTGAACAAATTGCTTCCCCTCATTGAGGCTCCACTTCCTAATCTGTAAAACTGAGATCATTATAACACCTCCCTCATAGCCATTGTGTCAATTTTAATCGATAATTCAAGTAAAGCACTTCACACAGTACCTAGAAAACTATGTTTAATAAATGATGATCTGACTGTGGATGATGATGCTGCCAAACTGGAAATGAAGACATGGACCACATCTGTTTTACTCACCACCATATACATATATACACAGTGTCTGGCACATAGTCGGTATTCAATATATATTTGATGAACTCATGAATAAATGATCAACATGAGTTGGGATCTGCTCAGATATACACTTAAATCCTAGTGCTTTACTGGCTGCGGCATTAACCAAGTTATGTAGCCCCCATATGCCTCAGTTCCCTTGGAAATCGTACCTTTCTCACGTGGGCTGATAGAAGGGACGCATGAGATGGTTACAGTGGAAGGTCTTCGAAGGCAGGCACTATGCCTTCGTTATGGTAAATACTTAACACCAAGTACTTTTATACCCTTTCCCTTCTAAAATGGGCTTTAAAAATTCCTAAGGATCTAGGATGTCCCCTATATCCAGAACCCATCAGAATCATAAAATGTTAAATTTGAAAAGACCCATAAATTTGAAAACAACAAAACCTTAAGCATACGTGTACAGATCCAGAATAGAGCACAAAAAGGAGTTTAATCTTGAAAACGGTTGAGCACATGCTAAGCTGCCTTAAAATTAATTTTATGGCAAGTTTATTTTCTTGCCAATCCAAGTAGATCTCAGAGCACTAACCGGAGACCGAGGGAGATAGCAATTTCAGACGTTCCTGCTTGTCTCTAAGAGGAAAATGCAATAAAAGAACTTAAATCTCTTATCTTTTTATTTGTATAACGCCTTACAATTCATAAAGCATATCCATATAACTCTTATCATCCAATCTTCAGAACTCTGTGGAATGGTTACCAGATCATTTGTCTCCAAACTAGGACTTTCTTGGGCATGAAAGTGACCAGTGTTGATAATTATGCCGGAACAATTGGAATAAACCAGGAATGTCCAGGCATCCTGGGAAGTATGCTCACCCTGTTTACAAACTCTGCCTTCCAATTAGGAAGTTTCCAGAGGAAAAGAATTATATCTTCTTTGCTTTTCTATCCCAACACCCAGAAAAATGCTAGACATATGGTAAGCATTCAATAAATATGCACTGACTGAAAGACATGAGGTTGAGTCCTGGCCTAATCGACCACTAGCCAAAGTCACATAAACAACCCAGAAATAAACTTGGGCCTCCTTCCTCCTTGAAATCTAATTAAGGCAGACTCTAACCCCCTAACTCAGTGATCCACAAATTCTACTCTCTCCCCAGGATTTCCACAAATTCCTGAAGATTTAACTTCTCTTGGTTACCCCTGCCTTCAAGTTCCTGATTCCATATGTGCTATTTCTGTTCCTCATCAAAATATAAAACTCAGCCCTTCAACAGTTTCAAAACAAAAAACAAAATTCAGTACACAAAGCATTTAATAGATGAGGTAGACTTTTCTAAAAAGGTCGGTAGGGATGGAAGAGAGGTTTACTTCTCAGTAATGCAGACAACTTCTAACTGAAAGGCAGGCAGCTCCAGTGTTGACGTCCTTTGGCTATTTCACACAGGGGCCTTTGCATGCATCCTTCACCCATGACTTCACCAGTGTCACACTGTCCCACAGGCTTCCCCACAGTTCTTCTCCCACTACTCACTTCTTCCTCATGCCTCCCCTTAAGAGTAAAACAAACTCCTCTTCTCCTTTCAAACAGAGCAGCCCATCCCTGTTCGCTGATGTTTTGGCCCCATCCCTGAAGGGCTCATCTACCCTAAGCAGCTTTGCAAGGCATTTTTACAAACAAAAACAGTCCTCTTCCTAAGCAGAGTTCTGGTGCCAACTCATAGGAGAGGGTGATTTCTTCAGCTCCTTTCATATAGGTGGGAAGTGACACAGCGGGGCATGGACTCATGTCTCTCTTCAGAAGATGAGAGTATGGTGTTCTTTGCTCCAAGGCCATGACCACCAGCAGGAAAGGTGCAACATGTAGCAGGCTCAAGTCCTTGCAAGGACTGTGGATACCAGGGCCCCAAGTCTGTAGTCTCAAGCCGTTTCTGGAAGATTGTCAAGGTTATGACCGTGTCCGCAAGATTGTCTCATTGTAGAATTTTAGCGCTGGATAGAGCCATAAAGCTGTAGGACCCTGAGAGGCCTCTGCTGGTGTTTGGACGAAGAGGAACTGGAATCCAGGTCTACAGATGCCCAGGTCTATTTTTGCTTCCCTGCACCAGGCAACCAGTTCTGATGACAGATGTGGCCATCCCTGGCCTTGTTCCCCAGAAGCTACTCTTTCACCCTGCAGCTGGCTAGTGCCTTGGGATTGACATGATGCCAGTGTGCTCAGCGAGCTTATCATTAAGCTAACTGCAAACCCAGAGCTCCTGAGTGACCCTCAGCTTGTGAAGAAGTCATCGCTGCTGACTGCCCAGCAGGGCGATGGAATCATGCTTTTTCCTCCCTGACTTGCCTGAGAGTACTGAATCTGCTTCAGTCATTAAATCAATCATCTTGTATTCTGAATTACATTATCATGCAGATTGACAGCAGCACAATTCCGAAACAAGTAGTTTACATTAATGATAAAAATATTAGTGATAACATGTAAAACTAACATATAACAATAACAACTCATATGACACTTGCTGTAGTACAATTATTTACTAATTTAATCCTCACAACACCATAATGGTGCAGGTACTATCAGTATCACCCATGTTACAGTTGAGGAAACTGAGGCAAGAGAGGCCAACTACCTTGGTCAAAGTCACACAGCTAGAAGTTGATGGAATCTGGACATGAACCCAGATTATCTGAGTCCAGAACACATGCTCTGCATCCTGGGCATCTATGGCCAGGACTGGTTATTAAGGACTGCCCCTGTTTTTGACATGTTTTGAACAAGTAAAGATGACTAAACTTTCCTTGGTGCATAAAAATACAGACAGACTCCTAGATAAACATGGATCACTGAACATGTGAATCAGTACTATCATTCTCCTCTGAATCCTTCTAAAACAAGAGTAAATGGTTATTTATTAAAATCATTGGAACAGAAACCACATTTTGTGTTCACCACATTGATTTCTCTTCCCTCGCACTGGATGACTAAATATCCCAGCCTCCCTTGCAGAGATGTTGGGACCATATGGCTGCGCTTTGACCAATAGGAGGTGATCACAACGATGTATGCCGTTTCTAGACCTGGATGATGAAACGCAGGTGGAAGAATGGAAAATAACAGACCAGGGGAAAAAATTGAATACTAAGCTGATATCAAGCTGACTTACAATTCAAAATGCTCAAAAGGGCCTGAAATTGGGGCACACAGGACCTCAAAACGGGGGGCGGGAAGAAGGGAGGGGAATATGAAAAAATGTGTTGAGTCTTTTTTAAGAAGGAGCCAGAATGCCATATCCTTTCCCTCTACTCTCCAAAGCCCTCTGCAACCAAAAAGTAAAGATCTATTCTCTAAAGAGGGTAAAACAGATTCTCTGGACCAGGGGACACCAGGTGCCACGTGAGGGCTGGGCTATGGTTCTGAAAATGGAGAAGAGGGCACTCAACAAACTAATACATGTTGGATGCTGAGACCCCAGCCCTTTCCTCTGCTTGGTCCCCACTGGGGTCCTCATCCTCCAGGCAGGAGACGAGAAGATCTGTGTCTGTAAAATTCGATTCTCCTAAGAGAAAAGACCTAAAGATACTAACAGGAATGAGTCCCCATCCAAGGAGCTCAACCAGTTTACCTTACAACGAAGTTCACAGTTGATAACATCCATTCATGGGCTCAGGGCTTCCAAGCAGCACGTTAGTGTCCCATTGTTAAATATGAGCAGATGACCAGCAAGACCTCCAACACAGAAGATCGATATACAACCAAACCAACAGACATGCAACTTGGAGCAATCAGAACCTATGCAGGGGGAAGGAAACCTCACCAAAACTATCATTAATGCCTGAGAGAAATCAAGGAAAATATTTGTACCATTAAAAAAAAGAACAGCATGTTACATGATGTTTAGTTCAAGAACTAAAAAGGGTTCTTAGAAATTAAAAAATGATAGCATCAAATTAAAAATAAATAGAAGAATTCAAAGATAAAATTTAGGAACGCACCCAGAGAGTACAGAAAGAGACAGAAAGAATAAAAGAGAGAACAGAACAGGTAAGGAAACCTCAATGCAATAATTCTGGAAAATGTCGCAGAACTCCAGGCATGTGTTTCTATAGAATCCTGATAAAGATCACAATATAGAAGATGTGCATACTTCACTTACCCACCTATGTAAATGAATTCCTTTTGTCATATCACAAGCAAGCAGGATAACCCAATTAGAATGTTTTTTCCTTTTACTCCCCCTGTCTTACTTTGATAAAATGTTTCTCAGTTTTGCATATTGTGCATAATACAGGAACACTTTTATAAAGTTTTTTAAACATGTTAATGGGAGACTTTTGTGAAGTATTGACTTCTTTTATTGCAGAAAGGGCACAATAAAGAGGACACATCGATTTAGGTAGGTCAGCAAAAAGAAGGAAATAGCACAGTGCTTTACAATGTTATTAATCATAATCCATATAATTTCATTTGTCCTTTCTGCTTGCATATGTTATTAGGACATGAGGAAATAGTGGCAACATTTACTGTAGAAACTCTTGGCAAATAGCATCATATAGACAGCCTGACTTTGTGAAGATTTAATATAGCTTTTGTCCATAAACTAAGAACAGTTTTTCAAAGCTAGTGAGACCTTACACAGAAAACGCAGACCCAATAAATAAGAGAAAAACAAAACAAAGCTTAATCATCACCTCCTACCACCCCTAAACCCAGTGGCTAGGTAGCGTGGGGAGCCAGGGGAGAGAAAGAGTCCAGCTCTCACTCAGGCAGGGTACAAGGCTGAGAGGAGAGGAGGAGGAGCCTTCAGTCTGGAGGAGAGCTCGGTCACCTTTGACGGACCAGGGAAGGTGCAGCCACTCCCTCAGCAGGTTGCAGCAGTTGTCAAGCCCAGGAGCGATGTCCTGGTACACCAGGCAGCCCGGGGAGCGGCCAGATGCAGTCTCCTAATAGAGTGCGGTTCTGGTTCCTATGGGAGACACCCAGCGTCCACGGCCTGGGCTGCCCAGGCATAAACACACCACCAATCTTCTCAATGGACCTTCCTACAAAACAGTCACATTCTTATAATCCAAACAGAGCATTTGTACCTAAATTCAGACTCCTACGTTGTAACAAACTTACCTCTTCTTGGTTATATCTTAGCACCTACAAGCTTCAGCTCCCTTAGGGGAGTGTCTGAAGAGAAAACCTCAATAGAAGGTAGCATTTGATTGACTCCCCGAGCTCTGTCAGAGAACCCCTTCTAATGCCCATTGGCCATTCTGACATGCATGTTAAGCCCTGAGTAATTTAAAGACTGTCAGTACTTAATTCTGAGAATTACTGTTTCACTATACAGTAAGTATTCCTTTTATGAAAATTCAGTGACACCTAATCACTCACGTTGACCACAGCAGAAACAATAGTAATAGCCTGGCTGCTAATTCTTCTCCATCCAGGAGTGTCTGCATGGCAATAGCATTATTAACCTGATAAATTTAGTAAATTATTACTATTAATCAGGTAAATGTATTGTCAGGGATATGTAAGACACTAAAAATATTTGCACAATGCTTTAATTTAGCCAAGCAATTTTTCCATCTATTATTCTATTTAATCTTCAAAGCAACCCCTGGAAGGAGCTATTATTGACCTTGTTATATATATATATATATGAAGAAGTTAAGTCTTGGAAAGGATAAGTAACTTTCCCAAGTCCCCACAGGTAATACATAAGCTCGGGGCCCTTTCTCTTCCACCCAAAGAAGTCATTACAGCTTCTGTTTACACTCACCACACACCTGCTCTCCAGTAAAGGGTAACCTGACACAGATCAGCATTGAGGCGGGCAGCTGCCATCTGGCTGGTATCTCCATCAGTTTCCCAAGAAGCCAGTGTGTATCAGTCTTAGTATCAGGGGAAACTGAGCTGGTGGCCAGAGCACCTACTGTATATGAGGCATTATCTTAAGTGCTGCAACGTCTTCTATATGATAGAAGTATACACCACAATATAAAGTGTACACAAAATACCAAAAAGGTGCAAGTGAAAGAGACTCCTGGGTTCAGGCGAAATTTTATTCTAGAGGCAGCATCTGAAATGCACCCCCACAGTTCAGAAGGCCAAGCCTATTATAATGAATGAACAGCCGAGAGAAATACAAAATAAAGAGTATGCTAATTCTTTTTCAGAGGAATTTAAAATTAAGAAGGAAATATTGCTTTTAAATCTTATTACAGTGAAAATCAGAACCTCCAAATAAACAGCATATAAGAATGTGGGGGGGGGGGTCCTTTTGCCCAGTCAGGTGTACATCATTATATCCAGTCACTAACTTCCTTAAAATGTATTTGTAAACTATCTTTGGAACTGCATCATACTTTAGATGCACTGATAAATCCCTAATTAAGGAAAGAATGAGAAATACTTTTGTAAAAGAGAATCTTTTTATAAAATAAGTTATCATGTAAGTCACTGTTTTGTAAGTATTCATTTTCACAGCATGACTGTTTAAAATTGAGAACTCCTATTTATGACTATCAGCGAGCAGTGGTAATAGAGATGGAATGATTGAAATGAATGGGGCTGGTAGGATGGCATGGCTGGAGCCCAATTTAGAACCAATCTTTGCTGTTCCAAAGGAAATAAAGAACACTGAATTCATTTTGCTCACTTCAGATCGTGCCATAGAGTATTAGGTAGACTTTGAAGGACTCCATCCAAAACAGAGACTCACTAATAGATCCCAAAGGAGGACTCAGCAGGAAAAATACACACACACATATACATACACATACAGAGAGAGTTTTCTTTTTTTAGGGTAGAAACTTTGGTCCAATCTTGTTTCCCCGGTGGCTACAACAAAGCCTGGCAGAGAACTGGAGTTCAATAAAAATCTTTTGAGTAAATGAAGTCAGCTGGGGATCCAGCGCTCTTCTCTAAAAGCTGTCCCTACAGGCAGTAAAATAAGACATCAAGAATTTCAGCAAGGAGTGGGGAGTGGGGGTGGGCGAATGGGTGAAGGTGGTCAAAAGGTACAAGCTTCCAGTTACAAGATAAATAAATCCTGGAGATGTGATGTACAGCATGGTGACTATAGTTAATAATACTGTATTTTATACCTGAAAGTTGCTGAGAGCCTCGATCTTCAAAGTTCTCATCACCAGAAAAATAAATTTGTAACTATGTGAGGTGATAAATGTTGACGAGACCTATTGTGTTAATCATTTCGCAATATACACATACATCAAATCATTATATTGTACACCTAAAACTAATACAGTGTTATAGTTATATGCCAATTATATCTTATTGAAACTGGGGAAAAAATGTTTTTAATAAATAAATAAGACTCCAAGGCCAAATGGCTTGACTAACCAAAAAAGGAAAGAGTTAAGCTGATATTTGAATTTTAGGTGGTATTTTACCATCACTTTGGGCCCTCATCCTAGGGCATTAGAGAATATTCTGGCTTCCTCCATTAATGCAGTGTGGGTTGTTTTGTGATAGGGGAAGCAGCCTGTTTGCCTATTTCCATTTTTGTTGTGGTTATAATGAGCTCAGTAAAATTTTCTAAGTTTCTATGAAGCAAAAAAAAAATCAGACTGCCGGGTTTGAATCTCATCCCTGGCACCTCCTAGCCACTTCATCTTGGACAATTTTCTGTGACTTGGTTTCTTCATCTGTAAAATGGGGACAATGGCACCTCAGAGCTTCTTGTGAGAATTCAATACATTAACACTTAGAAACAGTGCCCGGCAAAAGCTAAGTGTGAAGGGAATATTAGTTATTATCATCTTTCTTATTTACTAAAGACAAACCTAGAAAGAAAACCACACCTTCCTCCACAGGGCCCTTTCCCTCAGCTCCCTGTTTTGCGTCTTACAAGCCAAATCTAAATTTCCTCAGCTAAAGTTAATCCAATTTTTCCTGATTCCTTTTAACTTTCTCCTGGGACTCCATCTAAAGTTATTTTTGCCAAGAAGAGATAGTTATCATTCAGGGCAAGAAAATAGAGCAGAGAATAAATTACACACAGACCTCATCTACTTTTTTATGTGTAAGTTTCAAGCCTTCAGTTTGGTTTTTCTCCATGTAGCAGCCACATTCCTAAGAGAAGCTCACCAGGGTAAGCAGCATCTCTGCTCTGGGAGACAGATGCAGGTGTATCCTAGCAACCCAAGTCACGTGATGGGGCCTTTCAGCTAGCTTCCTTCCACCTTCATGGTTTTCACATAGGCAGAGAACCTAATGTCTTTAAATGAACGGATGGATGGGTTTTCATTAACTGAAATCCAATGGCATTTAGTTGTAACATTTACAAATAAAGTAAATTGGAAATAAATAGAATTCCTAGCAGGAATGTTTAATCCAGATAAGATTCTTTAGATAAGAAGAGATCCAAAGACCCCAGTAAGAAGAAATGCTCCTCAACTATTATAGGGATGGGTGGCATCATCCTGTATATCATAGAATCATGCCGCTACTAAGGACATTGCAAGGTCAGCAAATCCTGCCCCCCACACCCCTCCTCAGTCCAACAGGCAAGGCCACACTGAAACTATCCAGGTCAGATGGCACACCTGACTTTTTTATTTAGAAATTCCCAGAGTCCACAGCTCCATTTACAACCATTGAAGTGTTTAGTGACCCTCAGCATATTTAAAAGGAAAATAACTTCCCCCAAACACTGATGCTCAAGTCCCTAAATAAATATTCCCAGCAACATGTACCCATTGATGCCATGAAATATTTGGGGTGTCTTACCTCAAGTGGGCCCTAACTCTGCTCTGAAATCATTTAAGCCTCAGCCTCCAACACATTCTCCATGTTCCCCCAATCTCTTCAAGTCCCAACTCACTCTCACTGTCAGCAGGATTTAGGTTCAGCCAAGCTCCTTTCTTTTTCACTCATGAATGAGTTTCTTCACTCAGCCTCATTGCTTTGCATCCTCGCTCTAGAGAGCTCTGTTCTTTGTTAAAAGCAGCTACTCCCTGGCCTTCATCCCCCACGATCTCATCCATCATGGACTTGCTCTTTCCTTTTACATTTTCAACATCTCTCTCTCCAACGGCTCTTTCCCTTCTGCTATAAACATGTTCAGGGTCCCTGTCACCTAAGGAGACTCTGGCTCTGCTCCACCAGGACCCTCAAGGAAGAATCTTCCTTTTCTCCTCTTACCCATCAAACTCTGAAAGATAGTCTCCCTTTCTACCAGCATTCCTTAGCCTCTGCTCACTCTAAATTCTTGACTCACTCGCTCACTCTGAAAATTCTTGCCTTCTAGATTCTGTCCCATCCAGTTTACTCACATAGCTTTTCGTACTCCCGAAATCCCAAATAGTCTTCTAACCCCAATGATCATCCTCACGAACCTTCAGCAACTTCTCACAGTGTTGACTTTATCCACTTCTTACTACAACTCTTTCTTCCTTGGAGCGAAGGTCTCCATTTAGAGCCTGGTTCTACAAGTTACTCTACCTCACTGAGCCTCTGTTTTCTGATCTGCAAAGCGGGGAGAAAGATATTCACTGTACACGTTTTTTTCTGAGCATTAAATGAGATAATACATGTCAAATGCCTAGCATGTAATGGGCTCTCAAGGTAGGATGGTATTTGTATTTATTTTTACCTTTCCTTGGTGCCAGAGTATTCTGCCTTTCTGGCCACTCCTTTCCTTCATCGGGCCCTCTACTTCTTCACTCTGCCTTCTGTCAAACTTACAAAGCATCATAACTTTAAGCATCTGCTCTACGTGAATAACTCCAAATTTACCTCCAACCCCAGCTTCCCTGCCTGCCCTCTTTTTTTAATTGCCTACTGGACAACTCTCTCGAGTGTCAACAGGCACCTCACATTCAATCAAATTAATCATCTTAAAAAATAAATATATTTAAATAAAAATAAATTGCCTTTCCTCGAAAAGCTGATTTCCACCTGATTTCCCCATTTATATTCATGTAGGCCCTATCCTTGCAGTTACGCAGGCTCAACGCCACCATCAAATTCTTTCTCCCTTTGTTCAAGCAATTTCTTCCTAATTCGGGGCAGTTTTGCCACCTCACTATCTTTCACGTCTGTCCCCTCTTTTCCGTCCTTGCTCGGCATCATCCGGCCTTCAGGAGTTCTGACCTGATTTATTGCAATGGCCTCTTAAGGGGTCTTCCTGCTTCTTACTGAGCACTTCCTATCCACCCTCATATTTCAATCAGAGGGATACTTCTCATGCAAAGATCTGATCACAACACTCTTCTACCTATAGAATCCTTCAGAGCTTCCAATATAGACATGGCAACATAAATTCATCCTTCTCTTCTTCTCCTAGAAAGCTTCAAAAACCAATAGTGAAAAGGGAAGCAAAAAACAAGCAAACTCCATTTTTGGTAAAACTAGGAAATATTCCAAAATATTTGTATATGCAGGGGCTATGTGGGCAGAAAGGGTGAAAGCTGAGGAGAGAGAAGCCAGCAGTGGCAGTCGTCAGAAAGCACCACAAGAATCTAATTCCTCCATGTGAGGAACACGCTAAGGTGCAGAGTTCTTTCCTTTGTCTGGAACAGCACCAGCACATGCAAGAAGGAGAGGGTTGGATGGTGGCAGAAGACCCTCCTGATCCTGACTGAGTGATAGAAAGAGGAGATGGGCTACACACACAACTAGGCAGATAAGCCATTTCTGCAGGAGGGAGTCTATCTTTGTGGTAGCTAAGAGGAAAGCCTTCCAGTTGTGAACAATAACTAGCCTGGAATGCTGCCCTGGGCCCATTCTAACCCAAGTCACTACCGATGAATAATAAAAAAGGGATTAACGTATAGATACATTCTAAGAAAAAAAAATAACAAAAGAGCAAAATGTATTCACAGGAGAATAATACTCTATAAAAATGTTTCCAGGGAACAGAGGAACGCTATGAATAAATATTTTACCCTGAACTTTAAAAAATTTAAATCTCAATGATGCACTTATCTATGAAGAAATACTTCAAAGTTGGAATGCCAAAATTCAGGTAAGAGCAGGTGAGGCAGCAAGAGGAGATGAAATGGGAGTAGCACCCAGGAATGTAGTAGAGGGAGAAAAATAAAATCACTGAATTGCAGAAGAAATGAGAAATAGTGCAAGATCAAATACACATTTTGAAAAACGCAGTGCAAGACACAAAAGATAGAAATGAGGAAAGTGAACAAAAATGAAATGAAATGGAAATAGTTAATTGGAATTACAGAGAAATTCTATTTATAGAAAACAGAAATTGGAGATCTAACATAAGCATAATTGGTGTCTCCAAAGGAGAAAACCAAAATAATGGATCAGAACAAATATTTTAAAATATTATCACATAACTTAAAAAAATAATTTAAGAATTTTTTTCATAAAAAGTGTTTTTAAAGTTTGATCTAGATATCTAAAGGGCCACCCTATGCCAGGAAAAACTGATTCAGAATCCTCAACACCCAGACATATCCTAGTAAAGTTATTGAACTTCAAAGAAAAATAAAGATCCTTTGGGCCACCAGGCAAAATGATGAATTCTTTTATGAGGCAAAAAATCAAGCTGGCCTCAGACCTTCTTACAGGAACATTCAATGCCAGGAGACAATAGAGCAAGAGATTTTCTACTGAGCCAATGTCATTGAACTATAAAGACTACTTAAAAAAAAACAGCTTAAAATATTCTAGAACTCTAGAACTCTGTTCCCATAAGTAACTCTTGAAAAAACTACTACAGAAGAATTTAACCTCCCAACCAAGAGATGCTTGAGTACACTCTGGCAAAATCACTAATTGTGAACACTGATACTAAGAGTCTAATAGAACTAAGGTTAAAAAAAAAAACAGAATTTGAGTAACAGAAAGGAATGTAAATGTTATTTGCCACAACAATGGAGAAATAACAACAGAAACTGAGAGGAAGAAGAAAGAAGGATGGAGGTAGAGTTGGCAGGCTTTTTGCCTCATTGTAATACCTGTACCTTTTACTTAGTATAACAAAAAATATAATTTAAGACTGACAACTCAAATACTAGTAAAAGAAATATAAGCATATTTAACAGTACGAAGTGAAACACTAAAAATATAATCTTATATTGTAAAATTGAGTGGTGGAGGAGAGAAAAGGGAGAAAGGGTACATGCACTAATTTGGTCATTGCTCACAGTAGGAACTGATGAGTGCCGCCCAAAGAAATGACATTAGAGCCCCACCCCAGACCACCTGAGTCAGAAGACCTTTTAAACAAGATCCCAAGGCGGATCATCAGCGCATTAAAGTTTGAGAAACCACCTCTACACTAAAGCCAAGTTGTAAGAATTCTTGCTTTCTCAACTCCATTTCCCTTTTTTCCTTGATAGGAATACAACAGTATTTTTGTAGCTCTATATTTGTTTCCTGTGGCTACCATAACTAATCACCACAAACTTAGTGGCTTAAAACAACAAAACTATCATATAGCATAATATAATATTATAATATAACATAATTCTGGAGGCTGAAAGTCTAAAATTAAGATGGCAGCAGGGTTATATTGCTTCTGGAGACTTCTGGAGAATCACTTTCTTGCCTTTTTTGGCTTCTAGAGGCTGCCTGCGTTGCTTGACTTGTGGCCCCTTTCTTGATCAACCCAATCTGTTGCATTCATCTTCACTCATCCTACCACTGCTTTGATCCCCCTGTCTCCCTCTTATAAGGATCCTTGTGATTACACTGCATTGGGCCCCCAGATAACCCAGGATATTCTCCCCATTTCAAAGTCCTTAACTTAACCACATCTACGAAGTCCCTTTGCCATATAAAGTAACATCTTCACTGGTCCCCAGGATCAGGATGTGGACAACCTTGAGGGGAAGGACATCATTCAGCCTACCACAAACTCCATTTGTTTAAATCTCCACCATCCTTCCCCACTCCAGTCAACTACTTCCTCCTTAAAGTTGCTCTGACTCAGCTGACAAGGAAGAGCTCTGGACTTAATTGTACAGCTTTTATGGCGCTTACCCCTTTGTTCTTTGATATAACCATTTGTGTACCTGTCACACCTCTCCCTTTATCCCATCCCACCTCCATTCTTACTAGATTGCAATTTCCTTAAGGAAAGAGGTTGCAGACATGCTTTTAGTCCCATACTCTACGAAAGGCACACACACTCATCTCATCAGAGACTTCTTAATTGTCAAATCCAGTGCACACTTTTAGGTTCATTCATTCATTTAACAAATAGTTACTGAAAACCTATTATGTGCCAAGCGCTCTTCTGGACTCTAAAAATACAACAGTGAATAAAGCAGACGAAATCCTTGACCTCTTGAGGTTGACATTCTGGAGAAGGAAATAAATAATAAACTAGTAGCTGCATAAGCTGGTGCCTGGTCATGAGAAGAGCTGTAAAGGAGGACGGCCCGTCTTTCTCACTTCCCCTCTTGCAGCCTTTCCCTATTGACCACCCCCTCCTTGAAAATCCCTCTTCCCAAAGTTTAGGGCACCGTGGTCTCCAGGTTCTCTGCTTCTCTTTCAGACTGCTTTTTTTTATTTCTTTCTAAAGGTTTGCTTTACTGTCATACTTTTTAAGTATTAGTGTTATTCAATTATCCATCCTCTGCCCTCTTCCTGTCACCTGCATGCTAATGTTTCCCAACTCTCTATCTCCAGGCCTGACTCCTCCCCCTTCCCAGACCTCCACATCCCACGGCCTCTGGTCATTCCCACCTGGATAGACCACGGGCATTTCAAGCTTGATATATTCAAGAATGCAATTTTGCCGCCCCTAAAAAGCTTGTTTTTATCTTGCGTTGCCGATCTCAGTTGGTCATTATGTCCCAAGCTAGAGAGTAGGGGATACCTTTTGACTTCTCTTTCTCTTTTGCTCCCCACTTAAATCTATCACCCAGTCTATCAGTTGCGCTTTCTAAATATCCCTCCATCCAAGCCACTCCTTCAGGGCCTCCTTATCCCTTTCCTAGAATATTGCAAAGCTTTCCTGATTGCTCTTCCCCTCTCTAGTCCACTGGCCCTTCTAACCCATCCTTCACACTCCTGCCAAAGTGATTTTTCTAAGACATAAATCTGACTGCATTGTTTCTGAGATGAAGTTTTCCAGTGGTTTCCCCACACCTTCAGGATAAAGAGAAATTCCTCTACATCATTGCTAAGTCCTTCCATTCTCACTTCATCTCTCCCTGCTTCCAACTCACACTATATACCCCAAGCATTGACTCCTCAAGGTCTCCCTGTGAATTCCCGAATTCACGGGGCTACTTAACTCCTCCAATTTTTTCAGTCACTGCTCTCTTTGCTACAATGCCTTTCTTCATCTCATTTGTCTAGTGAACTAATCTTTTAAAACCATGCCTGGTCGTTATTTATGCACTTAAATCTTCCCTGTAGGAAGAGGAAACAATAAAACCTTGTTTTTTATGTCTTATACCTACTTGCATTCATTCCCACATCATGGCCTCTGCACTTGATGTTCCCTCTTCCTGGAATGTTTTCCCCCAATTCTCCACATGATGGCTTTTTCCAATCATGTAGGTCTCAGTTCATATGTTACTCCCAGTGAGGTCTCCTGTCCACTCATTCTAACAGAGCAGCGCCACCACCACCCTGGTTGCTATCAGTACCACCCTCAGACTGGTGCTTTAAAGGGCCTTCTCCATGGCCACCTGGGACCTGGCACCAGCCAGGGCTGCAGTGCCATATGGGTAGGGTTCCCTGAGCCCAAACCAGTCCCTGCAAGAACCCGAGACCCATTTCAACACTTCAGGACATTTTCCAACTCTCTAGTTCCTACACAGGGTCAATCAGATGCCCCAAAGAATTCCCAGACTTATACCTATGAAGTTATCCAAGGGCACCATATCCAGCCCTGGTGTCAGGTGGGAAGCCTGGCCAGCAGATCACTCCAGCTGACTGGCACAATACTTCTGTGATGGGATCATGCGAGACTGGGTAGCCAGAATGAGGCTGCCACATTGATCTGGAGTGACTCACATTGTTTCTAGAGACACAGGTCCCACATATCCTGGGAGTGACACTGCTCCTTCATAGCACTTGCACAATCTGAAAGTACACTGTGTATTAGTTTGTTTATTCATTATTTTCTGAGTGCCACTCCTCCACTAGTAGAAGGAAGTAGTAAACTCTTGAAACTGAAAGAGTGAAAAAATCAATCTCAGCTATCTTATTCACCACTGGATGTTCAATGCCTAAACAGTCCTGCACAGAAGGTATTCAACAAATATCTATTGAGCAGATAAGTGGATGATTGTGTGAAATGCTGTATCTAACTACAGACCTCTTTCCTCCTCCAGAATGTAAGCTCTCAAGGATTCTGTCTTACACACCTTAGTCCTCACAGTAACAAAGCACATGCCATATGGGAGCTTTTAAAAACTGCAATGTCCAGGACCAATTAAACCAAAATATCTTATGATGCATCCCAGGCAGGAGTATATTTCAGGCTCTCTAGGCAATTGCAGTGTACAACCAGTTGAGAAAAGGGTGACCAGTCATCCAGGTTTGTGCAGGACTGAGGGGGTCTCCCAGGATGCAGAAATTTCACTGCTAACACTGTGATTGTACCAGACAAACTGAGATGGCTGGTCACCCTGGTTGAGAATCACTGATCCAAACTGTCACCCTGGACCATTCTTGAGTGATGTATTTTCAATTTTAGAAAAGTCAAAATTCATTGGCTTCATGCTTTCATTTGACACATCTAATTACATTCAGGTGGCTCACGTTGACCTCAGTGACTGCTTCCTGCTATGCCTTCTTGTTCGGATTTGTGCTGCTACTATTGACTCCAGTGACAGACAAATTTGTGGCATACAAATGGCAAAAGGAATGATTAAACCATTATAGCAGGTCAGCAATGACCAACAGAGCAGCAGAAGGAAGCAAAGTATAAAGTGCCACTTTTCCAAATGGAACCCCAATGAGCCTTCACTTTTTTCCTTCGAAATGATAACAGCACATTTTGACACATTCCTATTTATCACTTGCATATACCAGTTACCCTGGTATGAGTCTGCCATCCCTGCTGTTATCTGAGGAGATAAGAAATGATTTCCTTATTGAAAAAATCCCTGTGTAAACTAAATTAATATCCATCATCCCAAACACTAATTGATTTACTACAAGTATGTGGTTAATGCTGAACCCAGAAACAGAAATGCCCTTTGACCCATGAAGAGAACACAGCACTGCAGCTCTCTAGGATCTTGCTATTCAAAAGGTGGTCCTGGATCATCAGCATCAGCATCACCTGGGAGCTTGTGAGAAATGCAGACACTCAGGCCCCACCCCAGACCTGCTGCATCAGAATCTCTGGAGGTGGGGTCCAGGAATCTGTTTAAACAGCCCTCCAGGTTATTCTTATGCATGCTCTCGTCAAGAGAACACTTCGGTCGCCTAATCCTCAGCATCACTATCTCAGAGCCTAAGGGAAGAAGCAAGGGGCAGTGGGAAGGCAGCATATAGCACGGTGGTTCCAAACTCAACTGTACATTTAAAACACCTGTGGATCTTTAAAACTAGAGCCTGGCTCCCACCCCAGGCAATGTGACTTACTTGGTTTGAGATGCAACCTGGGCACAGAGATGTTTTAAAAGCTTTCCAGGTGATTCTAAAGTGCAGCAGAGTTGGGGAATCACTGACACAACCTCATCACCAGGAGCCCTATCCCCAGCTCATCGCTTTGGGCCTCCATTGCTGAAGAACCCACAGGAATGGGCAGCGTCAGCATTTGCTTTCCCTCTGTCTCTCACAAACATCAGAGTCAGCAGTGATGGAATGAAGGAAAAACTCACCTCTGGCATGATGAACGCTTGTTTTCTTTACCCCCTGTTAGTAGCCGTTTACCTTTGACCTCTGGGGACCTCAGCATCTTCATCTGTCAAATGGAGACAGTAAGACCCAATTCCCAGGATTATTTGGGAAATTACATATGATAACATGCAGAAGTGCCTAATATATTGCCTAGAACACATTAGATAGTCAAAACATCTGAGGCAGGTAAGAGTATTGTCTCTTTCCCCTACTCCCCTGGTGGTGGGACATCCAGCAGCATGAAATCGGGCAAATATTTAAGCATGTCCCCTGTTCAGTGCACCAAGGGTGTTGATGAATTGCAAAAACGCTGCTCACATTGTGAATTCATTGATATGACCTCATTCTAGTCTCTCATCTGAGCCAGTAAACAGGATAATCCTTATTGTCCCCACTTCACAGATGATAAAACAGAGGCTTAGAGAGGTCCAGTGTCACACAGCCATCAAATGGCAGACTCAGGTCCCCTGACTGTAGCCCAGTACTCTCTCCACCTAGCACTCTCAGCTTCACATCCAGCTGCTTGGCAGTTTGCATTCATGGACGGAAAACATTGATCTCAACCCACTCCGTCCCAGTGGAACTTTCTGTGCTGATGGTAATGTTCTGTGTCTCCCCTCTCCAATTCAAAGGCCACCAGCCACCAGGTGAGGCTTTGAGCCCTTGAAATGTGGCTGGTGCAACTGAGGAATTAAAGTTTTCATTTTCTTTAACTAATTCAGATTTAAATAGCCACAAGTGGACAGTGCCGGTCTAGCCACAGAGTCTGGAGAAAAATGGGAAACTGAAAATTTATTCCAATGGTTTCTAGCCACAAATCAAAGTAAACCTAAGCCACTTATTCATCTTTCTCTTAAGCGATCTTCATAACTCCTTCTCAATAGAGTGGCAAAGCTGGCCCAGGAGTTGATGAGGGGGCCATCACGGTGCAATATACAATTCAAAAGATGCCTTGAAACCAGTGATTAGCCAGCAGAAACGTGTTGCAGAGCAGCACTTCTCAAACTTTAATGTGCTCTCGAATCACCTGGGATCTTGTTAATATATAGATTCTGATTCAGCAGGTCCGGTGTGGGACCTGAAGTTCTGCATTGCCAACAAGTGCCCAGATGCTGCTGCTGCTGCTGCTGCTCCATGGGCCACACTTGCACTAGCAAGACTGTCGAGTGGTTCTCAATGGCTGATTTTGTCTCCCTTCATCCCTGGGGAAATTTGGCCATGTCCGGAGACATTTTTGATTGGCATGTCTTGGGCAAGGGGTGCTATTGGCATCTCCTGGGTGGTAGTATGCTGCTAAATATACTACACTTACAGGACAGCCCCACGATAAAGAATTATCCTGCCCAAAATGTCAAAAGTACCGAGTTTGAGAAACCCTGCTGTACAGTTACGTTTACTCTTCGGGAGACGGGTGTCGATGCGAGAGTGATGGAGCGGGTCTTCTTGGTCTAATAACTGATCATTGTTTTCTCTCTCCTGCTCTTTTCTCCTATTTTCTACACACAGGAGCCAATGCCTCGGCCCCAGACCAACTGAGCTTAGCTTTAGCCTGGAACAGAGTCGACATCGCTCGCAGCCAGATCTTTATTTATGGGCAACAGTGGCCGGTAGAGTATATGTCGTCACCTCTGAAAAGCCCGCTTGCTTGGGGAAGGGTTTTTGTTCAAGGAGCCTCTGACAACTGCTCAGGAAACTGCCGCCTTTTCTTTAGGATGGAAATATTCCTTGAGAGCATTCCGGGGTCTCAGCTCCCTTTCTCATAGTTAGGAAAACACTGCCACCTAGTGGAAGATGAGACAAAGCACAACTCCAAAAGTTGCAAACACTTCCATCTCTGAATGGCCTTTGATAGGAATTTTCAGCTGCCAGTGATGCCATTTCTTCTACGTGTCCAAAAATTTATATGGGACAAAGTTGTATTAATTAAAACTAAGGAATGAGTGGAGTTAGCCGTTTGTTTCTCATTGTCTTTGAGGTTGCTGCTTCCTACCAGTGGCATCCGGTGCTGGTGTATGGCTGGGTTGCACCTCCGGATGCAGAATTAGCAGGCTTCCCCATGCAGATGCCATCTGGTCCTGATGGCTGAGCACAAGTCCTCCTTATTCCCAAGAACAACACAGAGGGAACCAAAGCTTTATATAACTGTTCTTGGTTTGTTTCCCTCAACTGACTCTACCAAAAGTAAAAACTTGGAAAATTGGCCATTGGGTGGTATATGTGTGTATCCCCAGGAGGCAGCGACAGCCTCAAATTTGAGTTCTGTGCCTGGAACCACTGAAGGACAACACTCTCATGACCAAGTCTTTTTAAACCATTCCTATCCCCCGGAGAGCTTCTGCCTGGGATTAAGTCCCGTATTCATTTAGTGCTGCTGGTGGATTGCTCATGTGAAAAGACTTGTCAAGGAGTCTGGACACTGGGAAATTTTTGTGAAAGGAATCAAAAATCCTAGCCAGTGACAAATTCAGAAAGTAAGCTGCTCTTTTTTTAGTTAAGTGATACCACCTCGTCTCCATCTCACCTACTTCAACACAGAGAACCAGCATCTATTTTGATCCTTTGGTCTGTTTACTTGGTCCCTCTTCTTAGGTCAGCCAGGGGTCCAATTCACAGCCTAAGGAAGATGAAAATGAAGACAGCAAAGCACCCACTTAGGCACTTCACGGGTATTGCAGAAGTTAGGTCAGAGTAGGGAGAGGAAAAGCCTTGTAAACCCTTGCACTTTCTCAGGATCAAGACCAAAAAAAAAAAAAAAGAGAGAGAGAGATTCAAGGAGGAAATAGCTTTTGGAACTAGAAATCTTTGAATTCTATTTGCAAAGACAGACCCCCAAACACAGGAGAGATTGTGGCTGTCCCAACAGTGCAGCTGGAAACAGTCTTGATAGCGTGTTGATGTGCTGAAGGTTTACCAGATGTCAAAGGCATCCATGTCTTACCTGTTCAGACGAACACCAAAACACTGCACCCCTAGACCCCGGGGCAGCCTAACTCATGACTTGATTTGCAGGTGGGGTCTCTGGAGCAAGCCATGTTGGATGCCCTGGTTCTGGACAGAGTGGATTTTGTGAAATTACTGATCGAGAATGGAGTAAGCATGCACCGTTTTCTCACCATCTCCAGACTAGAGGAATTATACAATACGGTAGGACCAAGCTAAGGCACTTTTCATTTTCTCTACGTTTTTTGTCTTACCTTCTCCTGCCCCCACATGCCTGTGAGTCTCCTCCCTCCCCTCCAAATGCATGGACCACTTTTCACAAATGCTCCCTTAGACCTGAGTAGACAACAAACACCAAGTCACCGAGATTCCTCTTGTTTTAACTGCTCAGTTGTCAGCATCTAAGGCAGAACGTTATGGGATCACCAAATGCAACATTCTCAGATTCTTACACAAAACCACGAGGCTCTGGAAATTAGAACACAGTTTATTCTGTGAGCCCCGAGGGTGTCTGAGGCAATCAACGAGGAGGATTCATTTAACTCCAAGCATCAAAGGAGGCCAATTAACTATCCTGCACCATCTTGTTATCCTCAGAACTATGAAGTTCTTTCCTTTTCCACCATAATAGAATAAAACGCAAAATACCTCTTGTTTGGAGTTACCCCAAAATATTTTTTGTTTTGTTTTATAATTATTTGTTCATTCATTCACTAGAGATACCAAGAAGTGATCACAAGAAAAACTACTATTTATGAAGTTTTGGAAAGTATTCCATGAGTTAAGTACATTGGTTCTGAGCTCTCTGAGCTGATACTCAGCAAAATCCAATGAAGGTTAAAGAGTAGATATTGTATTCCCCCATTTTACAGAGGAGAAAACTGAGGCCAGGAAGTGAATTGGTTTATTCAAGGTCACAAAACTCCTAAGTCAAGAAAAAAGCCAGTACTGAACCAAAGCTCCTGTCACAGAGATGATCTTTCCCCTCACATGTCACATTGCTTCTGTCACACCACCCACAGCACTAAGGAGAAGGAACTTATTGACCTGTCCACAGCCAGTGGTAGGTGTTAGCTGGTGGCATCCTGGCTCTATCTCATTCCCACTGCTGGAAGGAGAAAACAGGTTGGCAGGATGGCTCCAGGTTTCTGTTTTCTCGATTTTTCTTGGTTCAGCATATTGAGACTTTCAGTAAGAATAATGGGCCAAAGTGGTGGAGTAGGATACTCCAGCTCGCACCTCCCCAAAAAGACCAACAATTACCATAGAAGAAATGGATAAATTCCTACAAACATATGATCTACCAAGTCTGAATCATGAAGAACAAGCAAATTCAAACAGACCAATGACAAGGATGGAGACTAAATCAGTATCCAAAACCTCCCAACAAGGAAAGCCCAGAACCAGATGGCTTTGCACGTAAATTCTACCAAACATTTAAAGAATTGACTCCAATTCTTTTCCAACTCTTCAAAAAAATTAAAGAGGAGGGAACACTCCCAAACTCATTTTAGGAGGCCAGCATTACCCTGATACCAAAGCCAGATAAGGACACTACAAGAAAAGAAAACTACAGGTCAATATCCCTGATGAAATGGATGCAAAATTCTCAATAAAATACGAGTGAACCAAATTCAGCAGCACATTAAAAAGATCACTCACCATGAGCACGTGGGATTCATCCCCAGATGCGAGGATGGTTCAGCATATGCAAATCAATAAATGTGATACAGTGCATTAACAGAATGAAAGACAAAAGTCATATGATCATCTCGATAGATGCAGAAAAAGCATTTGACAAAATTCAATATCATTTCATGGTCAAAACTCTCAACAGCTGTGTACAGAAGGAGCACACCTCTACATAATAAAGGCCACATACGACAAGCCCACAGCTAACATCATACTCATGTGGTGAAAGCTGAAGGCTTTCCCTCTAAGATCAGGAATAAGACAATGGTGCCCACTCTCACCACTCCTATTCAACATTGCGCTGGAAGTCCTCACCAGAGCAGTTAGGCAAGAGCAGGAAATAAAAGGCATCCAAATTGGAAAGAAAGAGGTTTTCTGGTAACGTACTCTTGTATATAGAAAATCCTAAAGACGCCATCAAAAAACTGTTACCACTAATAAACTAATTCAGTAAAGTTTCAGGATACAAAATCAACATACAAAAGTCAGTTGCATTTCTATACACTAACAATGAACTATCTGAAAAAGAAATAAAGAAAACAATCCCATTTACAATAGCATCAAAAACAATAAAATACCTAAGAATAAATTTAACCAAATAAGTGAAAGGATCTATACACCGAAAACTATAAGACATTGATGAAAGAAATTGAAAAAGACAAATAAATGGAAAGATGCCCCATGTTCATGAATTAGAAGTGTTAATATTGCTAAAATGTCTATAGTACTCAAAGCCATCTATAGATTCAATGCCATCGCTTTCAAAATTTCAATGGCATTTTTCACAGAAATAGAAAAAACAATCCTAAAATTCACATGAAACCACGGAAGACCCTAAATAGCCAAAGCAATCTTAAAATGAGCAAAGCTGGAGGCATCGCACTTCCTGATTTCAAACTATATCACAAAGCTATAGTCATCAAAACAGTATGGTGCTGGTATAAAAAAAGATACATAGACCAATGGAACAGAATCGAGAGCTCACAGTAAACCCACACATACATGGTCAACTAATATTTGACAAGGGAGACAAATATAAAAAACAATGTGGAGGTTCTTCAAAAAATTGGGGGCTGAGGGGTCGGGGAAATGAAGAGACATTGGCCAAGGCTACAAAGTTTCAGTTATAAGATGAGTAAGTTCCAGAGATCTAATGAACAGCTTGGTGACTGTAGCTAACATTACTGTATTGTAAGCTTGAATGCTGCTACGAGAGTAGAGCTTTAATTTTCTCAACACAGCAACAACAAAAGGGTAATTATGTGAGGTGAAGGATGGGTTAACTAACCTTATCGTGATAAACATTTCACAATATATACAACTATGACCTCATCGCATTGTACACCTTAAACTTACACGATGTTCTATGTCAATTATGTCTCAATAAAGCTGACCAAAAAAAGAATAGTGAGGTTTTCAGTAAAATAAGTACATAAAATAAAACACAGAGTTGAATGACTTGCTTGTGAATCAGAGAATCAAGGGAGTAGAGTGATTTATTCCAAGGATTGGAAAGAAGTAAGTAGGAAAGTTCTAGATCAAGACAGGCCAATAAATTTCCTCACTCCAATCAATGTGAGATGGTTCCCTGGAGAACTCTGTTGAGAAGGATGATGGGACCGTGAACGGCCTCAGGAATAGTAATAGCTGACATTTACTGAGTGCTAAGCACTGCTTTCCTAGCTTTATAAGCATTTCATCATTTAATCCTCACAAAAACCCTATCAGATAAGTGGTATTATTTTCCTCATTTTAGAGATGCTAAGACTGAGTCACAGTTAAGTAGCTTGCCCCTGGTCACAGCTGGTCAGCAGCAGAGCCAGGCGCAGAGCCACACATCGGACTCGAGTCTGCTTGTATAATCCCCACACAATACTGCATCCCTCAGTGGAAAAAGTTCATGGAATGGGCAGGTAGCTGAGGCAGCCACAGGCATTGTCTCAGTCCCTGAGAGTCTTCCAACCGTGCTGAAGGATTTGCCATCATTGAGATCCTCCAATAGGGTCCCTTAGTGAGCAAATAAAAATACAGGATGCCCAGTTAAATCTGAATTCAGATAAACAACAAATAATCTTTAGTATAAGGATACCCCAAATATTGCATGGGACATATTTATATTAGACATTATTCATTGTCTGTCTGGAACGCAAATTTAACTGGGCATCCTATATTTTAATCTAGCATTTCTATTCCTAAAAGACAATAGGATAGCAAGCCATTTCAGTTTATTCTTACCTTAAACAAACATACATCTGGTCCCCAAGGCTCTCTTTTTCCCAAATAGCCTGTGGCTTTTTCTTTAGACCAGATTTTAGCAAACTACCATCCACTTCCAAGGGCCAAATCCAGCCTGGTGCCTGTTTTTGTATGGCCTGCAAGCTAAGAATGGTTTTTTACATTTTCTAATGGTTGAAAATAATCAAAAGAAGGATGATATTTTGTGACATGCTGAATTTATTTGAAATTTGACTCTCTTTCAGTGTCCAAAAGTAAAGTTTTATTGAAACACAGGCAAGCTCATTTGTTGATGTATTGTTTCTGGCTGCTTTTGCACAACAGCAGAGTAGAACAGTTACGATGAATACTGGATGGTCCACAAAGTCTAAAATGTTGACTACCTGGCTATTTACAGAAAAAGTTTGCCAACCCTTGCTTTACACAATTTCTCATTCATTATGGGTAACAAACCAGTTGGGATTGGCAATGTGCCAAAGCATATTTCTTTCCAACACAGTAAATTGACCCCTTTGTCTCCCCCTGCTGCACAACGAGCCTTTTAAGAGGTGTTTTGGCCCAGCTGTCAACACCGTTGATGACCTCCTTGATACAGTTTGATCCTGGAACCTCCAAGGGCTTTTCTTGAGGAACCACAATCCAAAAATCTGCCAGTGTGTTTGTTTAGAAAAGATGAGTACAACTGAGCAACTACAACAAGGTTCACCTTAACGAACTGCCCCGCCACCAGCCAGAACCCTTCCTTCCAGATCCTTCCTGCCTTGCCAATGAGAGCCCCTTGACTAGCAAAACCATTTGATTCTTCTTTATTGTTTTCAGAGACATGGGCCCTCAAACACATTGTACCACTTGGTCAGGGATGTCAAAAAGGTAAGAACCCTCTCGACCGCAGGTCGGAGGCCCTGTCTTGACTGCTTCCTGTGATTAGAAAGCGCCTCTGTTTTGCATGAGCTGCCGGAATATTCCTGCCCCCGCCAGACCCCCCTCATTTCAGGACACAGCCTGTGTGTCTGTCTTCTCACTCTGACATCTCTGCTTACGACGCAGCTGCGGGTCTACCTCCAGTCTCCGTGGTGGGGATGCTTTCATTGGACATACTGCTTTTGGATAGTGGAACTCTAGGCTTTCTCCCATGCCGTGTGGATTTATGCCATTATCTGTATTTTTCATAGGCCCTCACTGTTTGGGGAGCCAGTTTCCATCTGTCCAACTGACCATAGGAGGTATCTTTACTTACCAGCTCCTGATGCAATGTGTCACTGTCACGTCTGGCATTATACAGGGTGGAGTAAACACAGCTCAAAAAGTTCTCAGAGCAGCAGCAGCTAAAACACATATGTGCATTCCATCCTGCTAACACTTTATTTTTTCCAGTATACTTTTTCACATTCATCGTCTAATTCGATAGGGGGAAAAAAAGCCAGTAGGTTTGGATCATGTAGATTTATTCCCATTTTACAGAGGAGGAGGATGAAATACAAGGAGGTGCGAACTATATTAAGAGGTTAGTGAAGAGCTGGGATTAGAACTCAGGTCCTTTGGTTAATAATAAAATGATAGTACTAAGATTCAGTGATGACTAGGTGCGTGACACTAATCTAAGCTTTCTATACGTCTCAGCTCATTTCATCTTTACTACTATTCTATAAAGTAGAATTATTATTTTATTATCATATAGTGTTATTCCCATTTATAGATGAAAAGAGAGAGGCACATGAAGCTTGTGTTTAATCTTAACCAAGTGCTTGTTCTCTTGCCCCATATAGTCTCTTTCAGAGGTTACTTCGGTTCCAAAACCTTGACAGCGATCCCAGAAAGTGATGTTTTAACTCCAAAAGATAAAATAGATGGTGGCACTTCCCCCACCCGATACACATGTGCATGTACACGTAGGCACACAGACACACAGGTATCCACACCTACCGATGTGTAGCAATTCCTCACCAGAGTCCACAGAATATACTCGGAGAAAGCTACCAAGTGAGATCAAAAATAGAGTACAGTTCCATCCTCTTGTAGGAAGTCATTGGCTAGAACATTGGCTTCAAGTTTTCTGTAGCCACTTGTTAAAGTTTTCCTTTGAAAGGTCAAGCAAAGGCCCTGGGGCAGCTTATAATGTTCTTATTAGCCAGCTGGACCTTTGCTAGTAATGAGTAACGGATACAAAGAAAAAAACCCTCCTTCTTTTGACCCTTTGAAACTTTCCTCCCATCTCCACACAACCTGAACAAAGGATTTTTCATCTGTGTGAGTGAGTGAAGCCTGTAGCTCTTTCAAAGCAAGGGAAGCAGATGCTGTGCAATCTGTACGTCCGACCCCACAATCATTTACCAAGATCCCATCTTTCCTTAGTCTGCCCCACTTCCAGCCATAAGCACACCTGCCCTCAGCAAAACCCTTTTCTCTTTCCCTCAGTTCTTCCAATTTTGTTTAATTTATCCTGGCTTAAAATTGCCTGGAAACTAAACAGGGCAAGTATCTCGGAAGATTAAGTGTACACATCCAACATGTACTCTGTGTCAGGTCATTTGTTGCTCGTGTTCAATAAAATGTCTTGAGTTTTTCAAAAACAATAAATATTATCAGCCTCACCCGAAGCTAGTCGGTGTCGCTGAAGGAACTGTGAGCATCTGTACGGAAACAGCCACACGTTGGTCTCTCATGCCAGCGACCGGCCAATCCAAGCCGCCCATCCACCTCCATCACCCAGTGTCTCAGTGTCTGGCCTGATTTTCAAAGGGACTTTTGCAGTTCGATTTCACTGAGTGTAAAGATCAAAATTCCTCTCTTAGGTCTCTTCCTCGTAGGATTCTGCTCTGCAGTACCATTGTCTCTTTTCTGATCCCTTTACCTGCCTCTTACATTTACTCACTTTGCTTGTATTAGAAGCCATGTAGATATTTTTAAGGTAGGGGTTTTTTAAAAAAAACTTCTTAGCTAAAGATGTAACTCAAAAATAATAGAGACTAACAAGAAAGAAGAGGAGGGTAAGAATTTGG
This sequence comes from Equus asinus, assembly GCF_041296235.1. NCBI lineage: Eukaryota > Metazoa > Chordata > Mammalia > Perissodactyla > Equidae > Equus > Equus asinus. The sequence continues at coordinate 32,884,177 of NC_091812.1, forward strand.
GAAGAAGGAGTATTAGTGAGGAGCAGTTTTATTTTTCTTTTAAGTGTGATCCAAATACTGGAGCAAGAAGATAGTTACATAAGGATTCATTTACTGACTAATAATTTAGTGACTGGAATAAATGATAACAGATCGCCCAGGATAGGATTGAACTGGCTTAGGAACGATTTATCCTTTTACCAATAAGGTGGGGAGGGACGAGAAGGCTGAGTTTAGTTTCCTCCCCTGGGAAGAAACAGCAGCAGGAAGCACAGACTCCGTTTATTTCTATGACAGAGGTGAGCGTCTGACTATTGGAGAGTGAGAAAGAATAGCAATGCAGCCAAAGGAGCTGGGACTGTCTACATTTTATGTTATATGGACGAAGAGAGCTGCAAATGAGGGGTTTTGCTTATGTTTTTTAAGCAGTGACTGAGAGAGAAATTAATGTTGGTGTACATCTTCCTCAGATGGTTCCAGATAACTTCCAGCAATTTAGGCCAATTACATGTACAAAGTCTACAAAAACTACGTTTAAAATGCTAAGAAAATCTTGGTCAGTTGAAGCAATTTTCAAAATTCAGGAACATAATAATAATTAGCATGTGCTTTGTGCTTTATGATTACAGGACTTTACGTACATATTAATTGATTTAATCTGTGGCAAAAAATTAATCAGTGATAAGTCTTGATACAAGATGCCGTTCATAAGTTAAGGAACACAGTTCTGGACCTTAAACATAGTGTTTAATCAGATGCATGTAAAATTAAATATAAATAACTCTTATGAACCCAGAGAATGCATTTAGGAATGGTCAGACCCTCGTAAGTTGCCCAGCCTGACATCTCTGAGTCCAGCTAGCCTTTGAAACCAACAGAACTGAACGTGGAAAACTGCTCCCAAGCTAATTCCAAAATCTCAAATTGTTTATATCAAGGGAACAATCTAGGAGCAATGGGGTAAAGGAGTTGCTATTCAGCATCAATCAGAAATTTAAAGCAATACAAGCCAACCGCACTCCCTGAACTGTTTCCATGCATAAATCCATTGGATGCACCAATGCTCTCGCATTAAACCAGAGCGGCTCGAGTCTGTCTGCTTCTCCGTGGATCTAACTTGCCATTTTAGTAGCTGTCTGCTCAATCTGTGCCTCTGTATGTTTTAAAGTAGTAGTTTTTCTTTCTTAAATGTGCTAATACTTCAGATACCTAGACTACCCCTCCCCATCCAAGGAGGGTGGTATTTGAGTATTATATAGAAGTAGCGGTGAAATGATGATAATTTAAAGCTCACTTACATGGGAATCAAGACCCAGAGCTTTGCAGAATGAAAAGAAAAAAAGCATTTCAGACACACTTTGGGTATAGAAAGGACATTTTCATAATCCCGTCTGCTAAATTCAAGCAAATTTGCAAAGGCTTCTTATTTTTTTAAGGACTGATTGCCCAGTCTACCACCATGCCAAACCTCGGGGGAAGTCCTCTTCTCCCGTGAATTCTCACCAGGATGGTCTTTTCCCTACTCTCCCTTGCTAAACCTGACAACCAGCAATCATTTTACAGCTCACATACATCAGAAGGAAACAATCTTATTTTGAAGGCTTGTTACGAGCTTCAAAGAAAAAAAAAGGTTTCCTCAACAGCTGAAATCTGATAATCATATCATGAGCCGACATCTGAAAACAGAGAACATTTAGAGGAGATGTAATAAGTGAATTTAAACTGTTCTTTAAATTAAAAGACATCCTTAGGCATGGCATGGATTAAAATTTAGCTCGAGAGTAGCAGCTCATAGCATGAGAAAAGGAAACAAAGTTTTCAAGTTGTCAGTTGTACCTACCTATAGATCCAAGCCTATTTTATGCTGTGGATCAAATGATTTGAATCATGTGGCTTGCCATGTGTTGTTAAGGCATGAAATGGGAACTAAGTGTTCAGGCTTTACCAATTACCAAAGTAATTACCAAAAAGGGGAGGGGGGAAATGAGAGGAACAGCAGGCAGAATGAATGTTCCTCCAGTATCGTTTCTGACGTCCTATTTGAAAAGGACGCAAGAGAAGGAAGACTCCTCCAGAAGGTTTTTGGTCATTACCTGTTGGTATGTGAGGTGCCGTTCACTTTCTCTGCTCTTTCCAGAGAAAGCGGATATGATGAGCACACCCCCATCCCTGTCTATTCCTTTACCATCCCTTGTCTCTGAGTCCCCATCTCCACTAGCCAAACCCCAGGGGATTATTGGAAATTACATCAACCCTGGGAGCTGTGGACGGGGGTCCTTGCCCAGTGACCTGGCAGCAGAGAAAGAGCAGCCTGCCAGGTAGTGATCCTACAATTGGACCTGCAGAAATAGGACCTTAGCAATAACTGTGTCCAGATTGCCTGTTTTCAGAGCATGGACTGAAGTACGGAGAAAGGAGGTGACCTGTCCAGGGCCACAAGGGGCACACAGCCAGGACCACAGTTCAGCCCAGTGCTATTTCCATGGCGGGTCGTGTTGCTGGCTGTTCTCTGCACATCAGTGACATGTGCAGGTCACAGATGATCAAGGCCATCAGCCCAGCACCTCAAACATGCACCAAGGCTGCCATCCCCTTCAGAGTCCACCCAGGACACAGTCCTCCCAAGAGGCCTAAAGTGTACCCAATTTTATTAATTTTATGAAATCTACTTCTTCTTCCCCTAAGGTGTCCACTCTTCCTAGGAAAAATTGTAAAACCAATTTCCCTGAATTTCTCTGCTCCAAAAACCTCTGGAAAGCAACAGATGCAAGCAGTCTTACAGGCTGAGTTCAAACACATTATTTGGTAAAGTAAGCTTTCCCTCCTCCAGATATCGCTTCAACAAGAGCATCTGACTCTCTCCTTATCCCCAAATCCTCCAGTCGGCTGTGTATTCCTTACATCGCCTTAGTACAGATAGAACAGGCAGGTAAACAGAGGTGAGGGAAGAGCCCTCAGGGGCTTCGGCTAGGTGAACATCGCCCCCTTGTGGTCACACAGAATGCAAGCCAGTTCCTTGCACTCAACGCTGGGTAAAACCCAGAGCGGTAACCAAATCCTTTCTCCTGCCTCAGACCAGATCATACATCAATCACTCCGTCACTCTGTAATAATCAAGCTTTATATGATAAGCTTCTAGAAAAAGAAGATCCCAGCACCTTTTTTGGTAGTATATAAACCTAACAGCACTTTATGAATAGTCGTTTGCAAAAATATTTTATTTGCCCGTCTTAAATGTTTATTTAGTATTTTGAATTTTACTATTATCACTTCCCTGACAACCCCACATTTACAGACACCTCAAAAGCATAACTATCGCCATTCAGTAGTAGTCTTCGGCAATACTGGTTCTCGTTCTTAGAATTCAAACTGATGCTCACACATAGGTTTCTCCAAAGAAAATATGTAGGTATTAAGCTCACTATTACCCACGTTTTAAATTCAGAAAATTCTTACAAGATTAAAAATTGACACAAATTCATAGACCTGCTATGATTGCCTTTCAATTGCATTACAATAAATCCTTTGGGGATTTTTCCAAAACCTGGTACTTGAGCAGTACAGACCATACATGGAGTTCAACCCCTTTTATTAGGAAGAAAACTGAGGCCTTGAGGGAAAGAAGCCAATTTGAGAAGGACAGACAGAAGTTCCGGGCAGCTGACTCATAGGCAGTCTTCTTTAGCCTGCCTGCCTGCCTCACAGAGCCAAGGAAAATGAGAGATGGGGTGGGCGTCCTCTGGAGGTCATCCTTACAGGGGCCAAGTGTAGATGAGATGTAGCTGACCCAGGCATGCCCCTGCTCAGGAGCTCTTCTACTCTTTAAATAACAGCCTTGCCTAATGGTCTGGTAGAGCAGATGGTACAGAAACTGCCCCTTATTGACCTGTTCCAAGATAATGAAGAAAAGTGGTTGCATGAGTAGTATTTTTAAACTCAGTTTAATGTCTATGGAAAGGACAATATATGAAAAGTTATTATCTTAAAATAAAACTTTCTCTAAGTTCCCTTTTTTATATTTTTGCCACACTTTGCATAAAGAAGTCAGACAATTGGTCTTAGCCTGAGGATAGCTTAATTTGGCGATTCAGCTGGATTGATGAGATAATCTTTAAACAAAGGAGATTTCAAAATTCAGAGACAGGTGGGGAGGAGAGTAGAGACCCTTCCTGTGAAGGGACAATTCAGCTAATGAAATGGATCTCAGATTGGGTTCTGATGGGCTACGGTCAAGGAGGGGAGGGGTTCTGTGCCTCAAAGTGCTCACACTTCAGATATGAGGCCCTTCACGCAGTCCCATTTTGCTCCACAACTCAAATTAGATCCCCAAGTTGGCCTTGTGCCCCAAGCCAAAGGAAAGGTAGAACCTGAGAGACGGGGCTGGGAAGTAAGTCTGGGGACAGCAAGGAAGTCTAAGAGCAGCACTGGGGTCTCATACGCTTGAGGCTGGGGCTGCAATTGCTGTCCCTTCATGCCTACTCCTTTGAGAATATAGCCATACTCGTTGCAAATCAAACTTCCACAGCGAACTAGGGCTCTCCCGGGGTGACTCAGCCTGTAGCTAGTTAGTTCTGTGACTGAGAACATAATATTGAAAATTCCCAAACTGAGACTTCATCCCAACCACATCAATTAATTTTACTGTTTTACTCATTCACATTTTCAACAACAACAAAAAACATTCTGAATGCCTACCATACACCAGGACTATAAAAGGCACTGGGAACACAAAGATAAATAAAACAATTAAAAATATAAAGCTGTCGGTTTGATGGTAGGATGCAGTGGGCCACCTCTAACCCTGAATCCCAAACCCTTCGAATGGATGCCATTGAGCATAGATAAAGCTGAGTAAGGATAACTGGAAACCTATCCTCAGTTTAGCAAAACAACTTGAGCTAATTCCCTAATAACGTGATTACCTTTATACACTATGCATTTCCTGAGCTGTGGCGTAACCCCACCTTACTTAGTAGACCAGCAGGTCAACAGACGTTGGTGTATATCGGAATTGCCTGGAGAGCTGATAAAGCGCATAGAGGCCCAAACACTGAAGCAGAACAGGGTCCAGGCCTTTGTACTGTCACCAAATTCCCCAGGTGATTCTGATGCCACCCAAGTTAGAGAACCACCACTAATGCTAGGAGCCACTTCTGTGAAGTGGCAGAAATCTCATACAGCATCCTGCCATGTCCTCCATTAAGGACAAATGTGGACAAGGCCCTCATGCCTCTCCAAAATATATCCAAGGACACAGTGCACCAGGCTTCCTACATGGTGTGGTACCCCCGCCACTCCTGGTATGGAGCAGGCGCTTTCCTTAAGGAGCTGAAGCAGACGGTGAGAGGCGATCAATCACGACCTTTGGAACTCGCTGTGCGCTCAGAATTTCCCACAGTGGGACTAATTCTTCCTCGACCTAACAGAGCAAGGATTTTCCTTAGACCCTACAGAGCTTCTTCTTGAAGCAGAAACCAGTAATGAGTAGATCATCATAAAAACTCTTCTGTTTTTGCATCTATATACGGCAAACAGCTAAAAGATACACCATAATTCTAGGTCTTTACGAAGCACTATTTTCTTTGAAAGAAAATCTGAAAAACCTCCTTAATTCTGGGAAAATAAATATTCCACTAATAAAATTTCTTCTCTGACTCCTCCCCCTTCTCTTTAAACACAAGGGATGTTCACAAATGACTTCATCCTGACATCCATCCCGCTCTCCTTTCATGAAAAAGGTGCCAATTTTTAAAATTGGTGATAGAGATTTTGTATAAAGGACACTGAGCTCTAAAGCATATCGCACCCACTGCAGACCCTGGTAATAACAGCCATCTTCTGGAAGGAGTCTTCATTTAGTGAGTGTGAAGAGATAAACGATCGGCAAGACGGTACTCACAGGCCTGGGTCAGGGGCAGAGCAGCGAGGGGGTCCGAGGGGGTTCCACGGGGGACATCCGGGGAACCCAGTTCCTAGTGGCTGGGAGCGATAGCACTTGCCATGTCTAGCCTTGTGTTTCTTTCTGCTACACTGGTGTTTTTTTCTCCCCAGCTGAAGACTTGAATAAATATTTTGATTTTCTGTTATTGCCGACGATTACTGCATCTTCTTATTTAACTTATGTCTTCTTTCCAAGCGAGAATACCCAGGTTTCGGTTGGATCTATTTTAAGGTGAATCAATTAACCAGCATAATAATACATTCATATGTTTCTTTTTCAATTATCTTTTTTTTTACTCTAAAATAGTTACAGAACCCATGGAATAGAATCCTTAGTAAACCACGCTGTCTTCTGGATTTGTTTGTTTGTTTGTTTCGTTCTTCCCTGGTAGGGGAACCTGCCCCCGGACTACAGAATCAGCCTGATCGACATCGGCCTGGTGATCGAGTACCTGATGGGCGGCGCCTACCGCTGCAACTACACGCGCAAGCGCTTCCGGACGCTATACCACAACCTCTTCGGCCCCAAGAGGGTGAGGCTTGTAGCGGGTTCCGTTTCGTGGATTCCTGGGGACTGGGGTGCGAGGGATTTGGGGTGTGACTTCCTTGTCTCCAAGGAGGAGATGAGATGAGAAGGCGGCTGCCCCGCCTCTTCCTGCCGCCATCAAATCCATTTTTTTAAAAAAGGAACGTATTGGGTGATACGCGCGTATCTTTTCCTCACTAGGTCCAGTTCAAATCAGAAACTGGCACTAAGAGGCAGCCTTAGTGATCAGGGGCTGATAATGATATTCCAATTAATCTTATTATCTACCTCAGCAGTTTTTAAGGTTTTTGATCTTGGGATCTGTTTATACCTTTAAGAATTATTGAGGACACCAAAAACCTTTTATCTATATGAGTTCTATCAACATTTATCATATCAGAAATTAAAAATTGACTTTAAAAATATTTATTCATTTTAAGATAGCCATAAGAAACCCATTACATGTGAATATAAAGGTTTGTGAAAAATAACTATTTTCAAAAACAAAAATTGAGTAGCAACATTTTACATTTTTTGCAAATTTCTGTAATGTCTGCTTTAACAGAAGACAGCTAGATTCTCATGTCTACTTCTGCATTCACCCTTTTGTGAGATGCTGTTTTGGTTGAAGTATATGAAGAAAATCTGACCTCACACAAATATGTGACGAATATGACAAATATATCCAAAAAAAGAAAGGAGTATTCTAATAATCTTTACAGATAGTTGTACATATTATTTTTTGATACTACATCAAAATTCAACAAGTGGCAATTTCTTAAAGATTAGTTGCAATGTGAAATCTGAAACCGCCTCAATGAACTTTTCATACTGTTATATTTTGTTACATTAAAACCATATCTTGCACTTTGTATGGATCTTGTAACATCGTAGATTGTAAAATGCTAGTACATTATTATACTGTACCATACTGGTACATGGTAACATGTTGAGTTATGCAGATCTTCCAAATGTTGACACATTTCATTATACAATTTCAAAAACTCACAATCATTATCACCTCTAATCTCATCAGAAAAGACTTTAAGTACTGAAAAACTGTCAAGATCATGGGGTGGGGGAGGACAAGTTTTCCAAAATTCTAATTTTTGCCCGAAAGTTTGAATTTTGTGATTGGCAATCAATATGGTCAGTTGTTTTCCTTGAAATGACAGTCCCACTTTGTTCATTTCCAATAATGTCTGCCAAGATCCAAGTCTGAATAACCATAACTTGTCTGCCAGTCTTTCCTTCAAGTAGAGTCCTTGGAACAAAGTGGCCATGATTCAATCCAAACGGACACATAAGTGTTTTTCCTCAGGACAACTCATCATAGTTCAGTATGTAACAGAAGTATATGTCCCATTTCATCCCTCAGAATAGTAAAAAGACATTTGTATTCTCAAGGGTAGAGATCTAATAAAGTTAATAATTTTTTAGGCCTCATGAAGGACATTCTTGAGTGAAACTGGCTTTATTTTTTTAAAACTTCAAGTGCATAACAATGAAATCTAATGACAACTAATAAAGTTTGGTACCACAGCCTTCATTCTGACTAAGGCACCCAGAAGTTTTACTCACCATTACTTTTGCACCATTAGTGCAAAAGTTCACACAGTGTCAAAACCAAATAACATCTTAGTATTTTTATGAAAATGGCTTTGACTTCACAGACCTCCCTGGAAGAGTCGCGTGGTCCATGGACCACATTTTGAAAACTGCTGCACTAGCTGGTGGTGGACATGATTTTTATTTTTAACAAAGCTTATCTTTTGATTATGAAAGTATTTTGTGATGCTAGAACTTTGAAAACACCAAAAAGTATAAATAAGAACACAAAATCACACAAATTTCAACTAGTGGTCATTTTAGAAGCTAAAAGAGAAAGAAAGAGAGAGAGACAAGGTTCAAGTTACTCCTACTTGAATGGTCAAATAAAATTTGGAGGAACTGTAAGTGCTGTAACCTAACTGTGTACTCAAATAACTTTCAAGATGGCACCCAACCATTCTGTAATACTTAAAACATAGAATTGGAATTCCTGACCCTTGAGATGTAATTTTGTATCTCCCCTTGATAAATATAAGTCAGGGGCTGTAATTTGCTGAGTTACCTTCTCTCTCCGTCTTGATCTGTGCCTGTTTTGCACATTCCCAGCATGACCAATGATGCTGCTGTTATATGCTGACACTTGAGCATTGAGAGCCTTTTGCCACCATCAGCACATACCCCTCTGGCCCCACTCACCTTTGCTCTACTGAGCAGCAACATGGAGAGATGGTCAGTATGAAGCATCTAAACCTGTTCCTAAATAATATCCCAAGTCTCTAGATAATAGAGGTCTTTCAGAGGCTTGAGAAACATCTGATGGTTTGATTGAACGTTTTGCTCACCCAAGGGCTTGATGTCATAGAGAAGTCAGGCAAGCAGGATGGTTCTAGGAAGATGGAAGTAATCTTGGTCCACAAAAGAGATTATAAACCTGCTGGCTCTGCCCTTGGGCAATCTCATTATGCTTCTCCAGTTTCCTAATCCTCTGTGTTTCAGGAAAATCACTAAATCCCTAATTCTCTTAGACTTTCTACAAATACATTGCCCTGTGGGGCTTTGTGTAGTGAAATGAATAGATGTTATGTGGTACAATAGATTTGTTCCATTACTTGTTTAAAACATAGTAGGATTTTTTCTTACCTCTGTAAAGAAAGATCTAACTTTGCACATAACATTTTTTTTTAACAGCCCAAAGCCTTGAAGCTGCTGGGAATGGAGGTAAGTGTTTGCTCAAATTCTTAGTGTCAATTATTTATTTTCTTTATTACACATTTTTTAAAAATACAGAAAATCACTTCTGTGGTAGGGCTTATACAAGATTATAAAATGAGGAAGTAAAATTTTTCCCAGCATCACGGGGCAGGTCACTGTAGCTTTGAAAATTCCACCATGAGGTTAGATTAACGTTGCAAACAAGAAAAATAAATCCTATTTGAAATACTAACTAACCTGAAAACCAAGGAAGCGTATAAATTCCAGTCAGTGGAATCTCTTCATGGGTGTTTACAAATGGTGACAGATCCAAAGGCCAGAAATACTTCACCAATGTATCTAATGAGGTGTGCAGAAACTGGAGAGAGGTGATATGTTTCCCGTCTTTGGCTCATGTGGTTATTATCATATATGCAAATGCAAGTATAGGATAGCCTTGTCCTTTCAAGGAAAAGGGTAGCACTGTCCATCATGAGGTACCAATAACCCAACCTGTACAGAAAAAAAAAGGACAAAAGTAAAAAGAAAATAGTCCATTAAAAAATATTTTTTTAATTAAAGTACAATACTGACATGTTCCCTTCGGACTGCGGTTATGCATTTATTATAACTTTTTTAACACTTAGGCATATAGGAGCTTGTAAGCTCATTTAGGATAGGAGTTGGAATAGAATAGTTCATTTCTGTATCTGTCTCAGAGCTGGGCCAGTAGTAGACAGGCAATAACTATAAATTGACGTGATTCATTTCTAACTCCACCTCTGTGTCTTTTCCCTGAAATTACAGGACGATGTTCCCTTGAGGCGAGGAAGAAAGACAACCAAGAAGCGTGAAGAAGAGGTGGACATTGACTTGGATGACCCTGAGATCAACCACTTCCCTTTCCCTTTCCACGAGCTGATGGTATGGGCCGTCCTGATGAAGCGACAGAAGATGGCCCTGTTCTTTTGGCAGCATGGCGAGGAGGCCATGGCCAAGGCCCTGGTGGCCTGCAAGCTCTGTAAAGCCATGGCGCACGAGGCTTCCGAGAACGACATGGTCGATGACATCTCCCAGGAGCTGAACCACAACTCCAGGTTGGCCAGCCCAGCAAATGGGGTGGTCAAGGGCAGAGAAGGGAAGGTGGGCCCCAAGTACTGGAGGGTCTGAGCTACCCAAAACTTTAAGGGAAGGCAGTATCACCCAATGGTACACATAGGGGGTGGACGTGAATAATGAATGTTCACGGGGCAGAGTGCTAGATACGGAGGTACATACAGATACATAGAAGATTTCATTTCATCCTCTCAACTGCCCCAAGAGGTAGGTACTCTTATTACACATATTTTACAGCGGAAGAAAATGAGGCTCAGAGAACTTAATTCATTCAAGATCACACAGTTGTGGTTGACAAGGCTCAGATATGAACTCAGGTCTGTCACCTTTGAGAAGACTTACTCTAACCATTGATTTATTGGTCAGCCTCCCCATCCATATGCTCGAACTGGGGGCCTTGAGTGCAGGGATCGTACCTTCTTTAACTTACACCCCGAGTTCTAAACACAGTATCTGGCACATAGTAGATGCTTAATGGATGTTTGGCTGGATGAATGAATGAACAGACTAGACCCATAAGAAACAACTAGACCACACAGCAACCACCTTTTGTGGCTTGGCCAGTGGGTCCCCACTTTCATCATCTAAGTCTCCAAGAAGGCCAAAAGACAACTCCTCACATTCTCTTTCTCAGGGACTTTGGCCAGCTGGCCGTGGAGCTCCTGGACCAGTCCTACAAGCAGGACGAGCAGCTGGCCATGAAACTGCTGACGTATGAGCTAAAGAACTGGAGCAATGCCACATGCCTGCAGCTCGCTGTGGCTGCCAAGCACCGCGACTTCATTGCACACACGTGCAGCCAGATGTTGCTCACGGACATGTGGATGGGCCGGCTCCGCATGCGCAAGAACTCAGGCCTCAAGGTCAGCGCGCCCAGGAGGACCTGTTGACTATGAGGACCGGAGGGTTGGTTGGTGTCTTCCAAGCCAAATCTATGGTGGTGTTAGGCGTTCTCTTATCTCGAGAGAGTAGTTCTACACCCCAACTGTACATCAGAATCTTCCGTATAGTTTTTTCTTTTTCATGTGGAAGCTAGGGCCTCCCTCAAATTCTGCTAAAAGAATTTCTAGAGATGGCACATAGACATTTATATTTTTTAGAAGAGTCAAACGTGTTGGTAACACTCAGGTACCATAGGGGCACCGTTTGCTCTGGCACAAGCCATCCTGCCTAGGCAACTGTTCACCACCAGGGAAGCCTTAATGCCCTGGCCCTCCTTTGTACTATATCATGAAGAGACGTTGATGCTTATCAGCTATACTGGAGAAATTTCTTAAACTGAAATAAAAATGAGATAGATTAATATGTAAAGGCATTGCTAGATAATCCTGATCTATTCTTTTTTTTTTAATATTTTTATTTATTTCTGTTTTTAAAGATTGGCACCTGAGCTAACAACCTTTACCAGTCTTTTTTCTTCTGCTTTTTCTCCCCAAATCCCCCCAGTACATAGTTGCACATTTTAGATGTGGGTCCTTCTAGTTGTGGCACTGATCTACTCTTAAGTGAAGAAAAACAAGTCACAAACCAGTGTGTAGAGCCTGAGTCCATTTTTGTCGTGTTTAAGCATGTACATGTAGTTATATCTGTGCAAATTAATTTTTTTAAAAAAAACAGGAAGGATACACAGTAAATTGCTTGTCGTGGCTACCACTGGGGTTAGAAGGAAAGTAGGACGATGTGTGGCCTTTGCTTTTTTATGTTTTCTTTAATGTTTTGCAAGGAAAACATTAAACTGAAAGAAGTAAAAGAAAGAAAAAAATGGGAGGGAGACGGTTAAAAGAAAGTTTTAAAATGCTTGATTCGGGTGACTCTGAGGTCAGGCCAAAGCAGAAGGGCCACCAGACCACAGCAATCGCTGTGGCCACCCTAACTGAACCAGCACCCCTCCACCACTCCACCCTTCTTGTGAGCTCTTGGCCCAAGGTCCCACAAGGGTTCCGTGAAATGGGTCATGGCTGTTGCATGGCTCACTGCTGGTGACTGCCAAGCCAGACTCTCAGCTCAGAGGACAGGGTGTCATGTCCCCTGAAGGCTGCCAGCATGCCACCTGAGCCTTCGCAGGCCTGCCAGGCACCCTGAGTTCAGGGTCACCACTCTCCGTTTTCCCCCAGCTGCTCTCCAGTCTCTGTGGGCATTCAAGCGCAGGCTGCCCCTGCCTCTTGGCTTGAGGAGCATTTTTACCTACCCTTCAGGATCTCTCTTAGCCCCTCACCTTGGTGCAGTTTCTTCAAGGAGATTCCGATTCAGATGCCTTGTGCAGCAGAACCATTTTAGGATGGAGGGGAGAGGTGGGAGAAGATTCAGGGAGCACAGGTCAGATGCCAGTATTATGATTCAGAAAAGCTCTTGTTCCCTGGCAAAGGGAGAATGCGATTGCCCTTTCATGAGAAAGGCCCATGTATTTAGTATCATCACATGGAGATTTAAGCACCTCGTGTATGCATGAGAGAAATACAGTGCTGGCCCTCATGGGGCATTTGTGCAGGGGGATTCTCATGGTGAATACAGAGCCCACTGGGGTGTGTGTGTGTGTGTGTGTGTGTGCGTGTTTCTGTTGTATAGTAGCAAATGCCATGGGAATGCTCTGAACAGAATAACATGCTTTCCTACGCGGACTTTCTCAAAGTCAACTTAGGATAGTAGTTTTTACAGAAATAACCAGATGACACATAGTCAACTCCACCTGACATTAGCAAATAAATGCCAATGGATGTATGTATGAATTGATTTCACAAAGTCAAGTCCTATCTAATGGCTAAATGGGAATCCAAATTCTTTCCCACTTTTGCCCTGGGTGGATCTTGTTTTCCTCATTTTCCCCCATGCAGATTGAGTGTTAATTGGGTAACATGCTTTGTTTCTCCAGAATCAGACTGAGCTACTGTGCGTCACTGTTCCCCGATGGCAGAAGTGACCCTCTTAGTATTAATGTGTTTATTCAGATGTGTAGGTCCTCATACAGGGCACACACAACACTCGTATACCCATACATACACACACACACATACACATATATGTCACACCCCAGGCCCTCTGATTCTAAGCAACCACCCTAATCTTAATCCTTTAAATGTGATTATTATTATTATCATTATTATTACTTTAGGTAATTCTGGGAATTCTACTTCCTCCTTCAATTCTCAGCTTGGAGTTCAAGAACAAAGACGACATGCCCTATATGACTCAGGCCCAGGAAATCCATCTCCAAGAGAAGGAGCCAGAAGAACCGGAGAAGCCGACGAAGGAAAAAGATGAAGAAGACATGGAACTGACAGTAAGAAAAAACTACCCAGTTACTGTCCACGGGGAGAATCCCTGATCCACTGGTCCCATTGATATGACTTGAGATTCCATAGTTCTCGAGGTCAGCTTCCCACCATGTCCTCTCTATGTGCAAACAACATGGCTATAGGGACTAATCCTATGTGAAACCCTTCAGCCAGGGTTATCAGTGGTGCAAGACAACCCAGTGAAATTCAAAAGGAAGGCGCCGTCAATTTCCCAAACAGGCAGTGCTTTATAAACAACCAGGTGATGTGGCAGTCAGCACACAAAGAAGGAAAGGGACTCTGTGACTTGGGAGCAGCCAGCGTCTCTGAGCTGGAACTGTTCTGCTGATCAGAAGCTAAGCCTTTGTCTGTCTTCGGGGTCAGGCTCACAAATGCAGGACTAATTGAATTTGGAGGTTTGTATGGAAGGCTTTTATTAGCTCTTCCTGGTATAATTATAGAGCATAGCTGCTTTGTTCTGTAGGAGGAATGGGGCAGCTGGGCATGGGACAGCTTCCCGCGACTCCTGCCTGAGCAGCGTGACTGCCACTGGATTGTATCCAAAGTCTAAAAATATCACATGCTGTGAAAGGGACAAATAAGGCTTCATAGCTTTGGAGCCATCAGGCAACAACTCCGCAGGACTTCCTGGATATCCCCCACCCTCCCCACCACCCCGACCAACAACTGTGATGACCCAGAAGAAGCTGTAAGGGGAGAAAACAAAAATTGGTTTTGCTCAGGTGACAAAAGGCCTTTGCATTATTATCCTAGTGGGACCACCTTGTGAATTGTTTTTCCTCCAGATAAGCACAATTTCCTTCCAGCAGGCCCTTCCTAGAGATCTGTTTTCAGGCCAGCCCCAGCCCCAAGTACAGCAGGGTATAGCATGGGGCTCTTTCGATGGGTTAATCATTCACAGCTGTTGACTCACTGAGTTAAAAGCCAATGTTCCCTTTCCATTTCAGGATCCTTATAAAAATCAGCGGAGGAGTCTGCTCCCCTCTATGATAGGACCAGATGACTGTCTTCCCTATAGATCTTACCATCATTTTGGCCTCTGAACCCCTTCAAGGATAGGAAATGATATTTTGATCATTAGCAGAAACAGTGAGAGTGGTAATACCGAATCTTTATTGACTACATCAGCAGAGGGGTAAAGAGTGTGCACTCTGGAGCCAGAATCCTGCCCCATCACCTACTCACTGTGGGACAGTTTCTTAAACTGTAACATGGGAATGATAACATTATTATTATTACTAGCTCACAGGTACACGTAAACTATGTATATGTACACTTTTTAAACTATGTAGACTAGTGCCTAGCACGTGGTAAGCCTTGATAAATGTTTACCAATATTGCTAAATTCTTTACATACATTTACCCATGGAATCCTCATCACAATCCCACAAGGTAGGTACTCTTATTATCCCATTTTACAGATGAGGAAGCTGAGACTCAGAGAGGTTAAATTGCCCAAGGTTACCCAGCTAAGTAGTTGCAAAGTCAGGATTAGAACCCGGGCCTACAGACTCCATTGGCCTCGCTTTTAGCTGATAGGCTAAGGGGTGCAAAGAATTTCTTCCTAGTCTCAAATGGAGGTGCTCAACTGGTTTAGTCCACCATGTAGCAGAGAGAATTGAAAAGTGATGCATGGGCCTCCTGTGCCAAGTATGACATGGCCTTGACGTTGGCATACATCCTAGGAAGGTTCAAGGAAGGATCCTAGGAAGATAGCCAGAAGATGAAGCAATATTCTTTCTGGTTGGGTCTCAAGGAAGAAAATAAAGGAAGCAGTTTCCTTCTCCTGCTCAGTCTAGAGTTTTGAGGACCTGATCCTTCAAAAAGCCATAATGAAAGAGGCATCTCTGATCTGAGAGCAAAATCTGCTTCCCAGAGAATAGACCTTGTTGTGGTTTGCTGAGAACCAAATAGAAGATACCACCGTAACATCACTGCCTGAGCTTCTCCTCCACAGGCTGAAACAGCACGGGGAGGAAAGGAAGGAAGAGACTTATAGGCTGGCCAAGTCCGGGTGGGGCAGCACTTGTCTTGAAGGTAGAGCTCCCTTTGACCCTAATGACAAATTCTATCACTGTTGGAGCACTGATCTTGGCTTACCCTTTACAGGATTGGAGAGTGCAGCTTGTTGATTCCCCTGCCCTTTTCATAGGGTTGATATTTGAGCTTCTTTGTTAAATATTTCATATCCTCTCTTAGAATGGGACATTTTCCCTTGGCCCTTCCAAAATTATATCAAAATATCAGCCTCAGTTTGCTTCATTTTAGTAGCCTCTTATAGCTGAGTTCACCTCAAAGGATCTTGCCCTGATTTGACATCTGTGTCCAGCCAGCAAAGCTTCTCAAATCCACATTGTGCAGTTTTGTCTGTATTTGACCCTGTTACGTTCTGCTTTAAGGAATGTAGGCAAAGGAAATGTTTGACTACTGGGAAAAGAAATCAACAAAATCAGCAAGTTAAGCTGCTTAGGTTAGAATTAATAAAATGTCAAAAATGCTTTACTTAAACCCATGAAAGGCAAGCCTTTTAAAAATGCATTCACTTTGGAATGTAGCTGAATAATAAAACCCAATCAGGTTGTTGTGTTTTTGTTTTTCTTTTACCTTCATTGCCAGATAAGTGTCTTGTACTTTACCAGTGAAGTCCCAATATGTCCACAGACCCAGGCGTTGTTATCACTGTTGGAAAAGTCTCTGTCCCTAGAGGTTACCCCAAGATGCCACTCTCCAAGATGCCTCAAACTCTCCAAGCTGCCTTTATTCCTGTCTCATTGTGTCCCCAAATGGTATTATATTATTGAGCATACAAGTAAGCAGAACAGAAGTAGGATAATTATTACATAAATTATAAATTATAGAGGCACAAATGTCGTGTAACTTCAGAGTTTCTTGAGGTCAATGATCAATATTTATAGAATTCTGTCGCTGTCTGGTGTGCTATATCCATCACGAAGATTGACTCAGTCACTGATCAAAGTAAATGCTTAGAGAGGCCAGAGTGTGGCATCTTACCTATTCATTAACTCAAGGTACTTTTCCAGCTAGAGGGTCCATAAAGGAATGGAAGTTACACTTTCCAGAAATCCTGTGGTTACAGGTAAATCATTCATGATTATTACATATTTGAGTAAAGTGGATATTTGAGGCAATGACAAAAATAGTTGTAACTAATGTTTGTATATTTTAGATATGGTGGTTTGAAACCGGAATTATCTAGTGGTTGTCTCTGTTCTCAACTTCAAGATAAACTTAAATTATTTCTATAATTATATCTCTCAACTCTAAACTCATATTCCTAGTGCTTTTTCTTGTCCCAAATCCTTGTCAGTCTCTGAGCAGTTTTAAAGTTTTACTCTGTTCTCACATTTAATAAAAATTGCATTTTTCCAAACATTATAGAACTAACCTTATCTTAGAACAATATTTAAAGAATTAAAGCCAAGAAATTATGCTGTAATAGACTCCTAATACCACACTTTTTTTTTCTGGTGAGAGATCCCAACTAGATCATTTCAGTCAAGAGTATCTGAGAAAGTCTCAGTTCACATTAGACACTAGCTAATATTTACTGAGCACGTAAGTGCCGGATGCTAATTGATTTGTAGACCAGCTCTATAGTAGGTGCTATTATTACCCTCAGTTTACAATTAAAGAAACTAAGTCTCAGAGAGGAGACTTGCTCAAGGTGCCATGGATTCTAAGTGTCCAAGTCAGGACTCAGTCGCCCTCTGAGTGACCAAAAGCCTAGGACTCATCACCAATAGGATCTTCAGCCATCTTTGGCACGGGGTTAGGCATCCACTCTGTCAGTTGCTACCCAGACAGGGATGTGCCTGCCTTTTCTCAAATTCTGCCTTTTATGTGATGCTTAATCATTATTGTTGTTGTTGCTGCTGCTTCTGCCATGAATGAGAAGGGAATAATTCCATTCTTAAGGAAATCTCCAGCAGCTTGAGAAATGAGGGCCCTCCAGGTCAGGGCTGACTTCCTACTCCTGTTTGGTTGACTCTCCCATGCAGAGGAAGGCAGTGTACCCAGGAGTTGCCATGAAACTACTACCAGCAGTAATTTGGCTTTTACAGGGTTTGAAATCAGGGAACCACGGCATATGGGGAGATGTTCCTAACCTAATTTAGCTCCAGGAACTTCAGATAATTTAACCTCTTGAATACTCATAACCTTTGGATAAATTAGGTATTACTCATCCAATTTTCCTTTGAGATGAGTCATTAGCTTGAGTGGACACAGAATTCAAACTCAGATCTGCCTGTCTCATGACATATATGGGGAGAGAGGGGTGGGAGGAAAGACAGATTCTTGGCCTTCCCAGGCTACGTTCTTTCTCCCTCTCAGAACTCTGAGTATCTTCTATCACTCACATCTTCCAGAGGTCCCAGGATGGAAGAGAAGAGAATGATCAAGAAATATCCCTACAGCCTTCCATCCCAGCAAAGGGTACACAGATTCTAAGAATAACGCAAATGCACACTCAGAGAAGACACAATCTCTAAATCTCTGGGGGTTTTGGACAAAGCTCTTAGGTTCTACGAGCATGCTTTACCTCATCAGTAGAATGAGCACATTGAGCTACAGGCTCTCCAGAGCCCTGCCATGATGTTGTCAATTCTCTTCCACTGTAGGCAATGTTGGGACGAAACAACGGGGAATCCTCCAGGAAGAAGGATGAAGAGGAAGTTCAAAGCAGGCACCGGTTAATCCCCCTGGGCAGAAAAATCTATGAATTCTACAATGCACCCATCGTGAAGTTCTGGTTCTACACTGTAAGCATCTTTCCTTTTCTTCTTCCTAATAGATGGCCACAAAGAGCCAATGTCAATTTCTTGTGCGCCTGTGTGGCTGCCTCTGTGAGTCAGAATATAAGGACCATACAGGCTGGAATGAAAGCTCTATGACCTTGCTTTTTCAACAGCTTTGTAAGATTTGTGAGGTAGCTTCCACAGCTTCTACGTTTCTCCTCTGTGCAGAAAATAAAGGACATGGTAAAAGTGAGAACTAACAGAAATAGAGGTGAGATGAGTATGAGTCTAGTCTAGCAGGAAAATAGATGTCCTTCTATCAAACACTTTCCTGTTCTGGATGGATGAGCACATTCGGTCAGTGTTGCTTCTGTTAGATGCCAGTCCTGGGTCTGGGGGTACTTTTGTGGAGTAAGATCTGAGAAGAGTGTTAGAAGTAACCCCACTAAAGGTGGGTAGCCTAAATGTGTAACTACTCCCAATTTGTAATGTCATCAGACAACCTTTCTTGCTGTGACACAATTCAACATGCAAACCAAAGCAGCAAAAACTACAAGAAGCAAATCCTGGCAAATATTGTTCAGGAAGCACAGCCTGCAAACATTTTCTGCCCACACGATGAAGGATAGTCCCTGAAACAGCCTCCTGATACAGGAGAAGTGGCTCCGCCGTTGGGTTTCTACTTGTACCTTTCAATGATATTTTAACCTTAAGGAGAGCTTTGGCTCAGGACATGCCTGCTTCTCTCCAGCCACAGAGGAACTGTGCCAGATGAAGGATAGCGTGTCTGTATTTTTGGCCCTTCTCTCAACCAGCTACACAGCAGTCACTTGAGTCAGCAACAGGATAATCCGAGTCTGAGATCGAGATGACTCAAATCCCAGATGAGGTGCTTATTGTGAGTCCTGTGTGTTAACAGTTACTGCTGACTTTAGACAAGGCTTTCTCAAACTCAGCACTACTGACATTTTGGGCAGAATAATTCTTTGTAGGGGGGCTGTCCTGTGCATTTTAGCACGTTTGGCCACCTCCCTGACCTCTCTCCAGCAGATGCCAGGAGCACCCTCCACACCCCAAGTATGCCAACCAAAATGTCTCCAGACATTGCCAAATGTCCCCTTGTGGGGCAAAATTGCCACCAGTTAAAACCACTGCTTTAAAGTATGGTCTTGAAAGAGGATGAGAAATTATCAGAAAACAAATATTAGATTTTTTTTAGTGAAGTAAAAATTCAAATTTATTAATGTTAAAAAAAGAAAAAAAATTCTCTCCCCCAAAAATAACTAAGGTGTGCAAGAATCATTTCTATTTGTATGTTTTGTACAGATATATGCTGTTTTTACCTTGCAGAAAACAACCTTAGTGGTGACAAATGTGGACTTTGGAGTCAGATAACCCACGTAGAAATCCTGTCTGTGCCTCTTAGTGTTATTGTGTGACCTCAAGCAGATTACTTTAGCACTCTGTCTCCAGTTTTCTTAAGATGACTCTAATAATAGGACCTACTTTGTAAGGTTTAGTGAAGAGTAAATGTGTTAAAATAAGTGAAGCACTTAGCACAGTGCTGGAACGTGTAAGCACAATGTAAATGTAACAGTTGTTATTTGTAGGCTAGTCCCATTGCACAGCAATAGTCAGCATTCTCTTCATCCAGCCACCCAACAATAATAAAATATCATTTATTGAACATCGACTGTGAGGCACGGTCTTGGTGCCTTATATAGACTTTCCCTAATCCAACAGATTTATCAAGATAATTCTTTTACTGCATTTTACCTCCATGTCTATCCTTTCTCTTCCACTAGACTCCCTCTGTTGTCTCAACCTAGAACAGGGCTTAGCAAACGATAGCCCACGGGCCAAATCCTGCCCATTGACTGTGAGTGTGGCCTGCCAGCTAAGAATGGTTTTTACATTTTTAAAGAGTTGACATGAAATCAAAGGAAGACTAATTTGTGACCTGTGAAAATTACACGAAATTCACCTTTCAGTGTCCATAAATAACGGTTTATTGGAACACAGCCAAACTCATTCGTTTACCTATATAATCTGGCAGCTTTGGGGCTACAACTGTTGAGTTGATTACTTGTGATAGAGACCGTCTGGCTCACAAAGCCTTAAAAATTAACTCTGTGGCCCTTTACAAGAAACATTTGCAGACTCTTGATCTAGAGCATTAAAGAGACCAGTAGAAGTAGTAGTATCAAGAATTATCTGTCACCTTTAGAATAAACTCACTTCTCTTATCCTTCCAAGGCACCGCTCTTTTTCCCTTGATCTGTGTTCAGTATTAATTTTACTTCCTTAATTCCTCTAGTCCTATTTATTCAGCTGAGGCAATCTGCTAGCCAAGAATGTTTTTAAATCACAAATGCCCTGGCCAGTGGTTCTCAGCCTTGACTACACATTGGAATCCCCTGAGTGCTTTAAAAATAACACTTGGGTTCTATTTAATCTATATCTTTATCTGTAAAAACAGATACCTGGGTTATATCCCCAGAGATTCTGACGTCATTGGTCTGGGGCACAGCCTGGGCATCAGGATATTTCAAAGTCCCGGGTGGTTATGAGTAGCCAGGGTTGAGAACCACTGCCTCAGAGAGAGGACTGAGGTTTTAGCCCAGTATTTCCAAAACTTCCATGATGATGAGGGGTTTTGTTAGAAATGGAAATTCCTGGTCCCATCATAGATGCACTAAATCAAATGTCCAGGGAAGAGCCTGGGCGGCTGTGTTTAACAAGCTTCCCAGGTGAATCTGGTGGTCCAGGAAACGTGGGACACACTGCTTTCCTTGTATAATATGCAGCAGGTTGCGAAGCTGCCTCTTTGAGAAGCAGAGCCCATGTGTCCAGCTCCCTTCTGCACGGCTGGCTGGGTTAGGTCAGCCAACCCATCAGACTGGATGCTCCAGTCGTGTCTGATTGTGTTTACACAACAATTTTCAGAAATCCACATTTATTTATTGACACAGCCCGGGCCTCAAGGAAGTAAAAGGAGATGAGGAGTGCCAGTCTTTTAAATCCCCAGAGATGCTTAACAATAAAATTCAGCTTTAGATCAAAGGTCCCATTTGCTTTTGGTTGTGTGCTTTTCTGTAAGAGTATTTCCCATACTGATTTCCAAAAGTATCCCCTTCTACGCTCCTGAGGTTCCAAAAGGTAGGACACACCTCATTTCCACATAAGCTCACTTCCATATCTTAGTGAGTGTCTGGAGGAGCAGGTTGGCCCCTTTTCTGTTCCAAGAAGAAAGGAGGCAGGAATCCAACTGGCTTCCAGACCCGGTTTGTGAGATAGCCTGTTTCATGTTCCCAACGGGAGAGGATGCCAATTCAAGGTGCGAAGTGGTCCCAGGTCAGAGGACAGGGGGTGTGCTCTGGGCTTCTCCAGCAGTGGCAGACTCCTTCCTCTACTAACGCCACGTGTCCCCTCCACTCTCAAGGGGCCATCGGAAAAGGCCTGGGAAGAAGTGAGGAATGGCAGAGCCCCACCAGGGAGCCACAGGCTTCCAGCAGGCTTTGGGCTTGCATTTCATAGTTAAAGAGTCACACATCTTGGTTAATGGAAAGTTTATAAAAAGAATATATAAGAAAATTAATACAAATTCTTATATGATTTCCAGTGACTTAAATAGGAATATAAGGTTGTGTTTCTTTTCAAAGTGTTGATATTCTACATGCAGCTTGTTCAAGCTCATAAAATATATATTTGTGAGTATATATATATATATATATATTCTTTTTTTTTTCACACACACACACACACACCATTAAAGCATGTTAAGGGAATCTGCAGCAAGGCCCCACGAATGCTGGTGAGTTCTGAGATAAGTTGCTTCCAAGACAGCAGCCAGTCTCTGTTTGCCATTTAAACGTGTTTAAAGGCCTATTTTCAGAACCCCATATTTTGAGATTTGTCCCAAAATATTATATTGTGGCTTGATTATAGAAAGAAAAGATCATGATAGAGTAACTGCAACTTAAAGAACAGGCAGGAGCTGAAAAGGATGACCACGGAGGAAGCATAAGCCATAATGAGGGCAATTTTAAAAAGAAGGAAAGAGGAGAGATATGAATAGTTAACAGGGATCAAAAGGAAGGAAGGACTGAGGTAAGAGGAGAAAGGAGGAATAGAAGTTTCTTGAAAAAAGAGGCGAGTAATAATATTAGCCACCATTCACTGGGCCTCTACCCTGTGTCAGGAGATAGAAACGTGTCTCCCCTCCACTGCCCGATCCTTCCAAAAGTTCTAGAACATCGGTAGCAATCACCTCATTTCACAGAATGGAGGCCCAGGCAGGTGAAGTGATATACACAAAATGGTACAGCTTGTAAGCACTTGAGGTAGGATTTGAATCCAAGTTTCACTGACTTCTGCGTCTATGTTCCTTCCGTCAAACACCATTCCTTGCACCAAGTACGCTAGACCTGTATTCAGAGGAAACAGGCAGGTGGAGGAGCTGCTTCAGTACTAAAATGCAGAGGTTCGGGAAGAATGGTGGGTGTGTTGCTGGGCCTCCATGTGACAAGAGAGGATAATACTTTGGAATGTTTTGCAATGAACTGGGTAAAATGATAAAAACCAGGGCGGTTAGCAAGATTCATTTCACCCAGAAACAATGGAATATGATCCAACAAACAGAAGGAAGCCACCAGGAAGAGAGAAGGATTTCCGGTCAGAAGGAAGCTGAGAGCATATTTTAGAGTTTAACCATTGACGTCCTTCCTCGGTGTTTTGTAATATATGGCACTCACAGGGACTAGACAGTGGATGCCAGGGTGTCAGGGGAAACAGGAATCACAGGAACCAGATGACATTTTAAACAGCTTCCTACGTGATTTCAGGTAGAGTGGACTCTTGTCAGGTGAGGTTTTCACAGTGTGCTAATGATCCTCACCGGGAGGGGTAGGAACTGAGGCATGGATTACAATGACAGTCCCTGAGGGGATGGGCTTCCAAGAGCAAATCTCTCAGGTGGAGAACGAGCCCTGGGGCCCTCCAGCATCCACAGAACGGCCCTCATACTCCCATACGTGGTCTCATTGAACTCCGACAAATGTTTGCCCTTCAAGAGATGAGAAATTATATGACTGTGTCAGTAAATGTGTCAACATAATAGGGTCTCAGAAAATACCTTTGACTCATAATAATAATCCATTCATTTTTTGAAAAAAGGAAAGACAGAAAGAGGGTGGTCCCATTAGTAGACAAAGCAGCGTTAATCCGGCTCTGTAGGGCTGCCAGGTCCCCTTTGGATCTCATAGCCAGGCTGCATCTCTCTCCACCTTCTAAGCTGCCTCCAGAGCTCCGGAGTCATATTGTACTTTCCAGAATTCCCAAGGCCTCAATCCTTTTGCCCACACTGTGTCCCATTCTTTGCTATGTGGGCTTTGAAGAGTGGGCATTTGAATAAACTCACTCTTAGTTCCTGCTCATGACCCCTGAGGCTCCTAAAGGCAGCAGGTGCCTTATTCCACTTGAAGCCTTGCCTGGGGAAGGTTTGACGTATATGCCATTTCTCCTACGGTGAATTTATTCCCCAGAGGCTCCCGGCCCTTTATGCCAGAAGCTCACCTGCCCTCCTATACTCCACTCATCTAGACATACCTGACTCCTCCAGTGACAGTCACCAAAGCTGAACCCTGAGGAGCTTTCCTGGGACACCCAGCAATTCAGCCAGTTCCATCAGGGTTCAACCTTGGGTACTGGAGCCTCAGGAGGATGAAACCCTGCTCCAAGCCCCAGTGGGCCACGCACACCCATTCCTTTCTATAAATTGCTTTGTCTTCTCTTGTTTTGTTTCCAAGAAGCAGAAACCAGGAGGGAATATCCCAGCCTGGATAGGGCAGGAAGGTGTTATAATGGAAAATAGCCAAACCCTCTCAGGGCACTGCCATGCCAAGCACGTTAAGGTAGGAGAAAAAAAGAAGACGTTAAGTGAGAAGAGAATTAAAGCGGGGCTTTGAGATAAAGTCCGGGATATTTTTATGTTGGTTTGACCAATTTACAAGTATAACATGTCATCCTTTCCTTCTCACAGACATTTAATCTACCTGGCATTCATTAGGCAAACATCCATGGTGCTGCCCTAGCTCAAGAACCTGAGGCTCAGGCAGGAGCAAGAGCAGCCTCTGAGAGAAGAGGGTTCCTTTTTGGCCAGGAAGACACGAGAATCTGAGTAATTGCAAAACAAGGTGATGCATCCTGACACATAGGTACCAGCAAAGGACGGGGACCCAGAGACACATGTAAGGGTCAAAAGGAAGATTGCATATCAAATTATTTCAAATATTAGTCTTTTTTTGTTCTTTTGATAGTTTAGAACTTTGAAGTTCATTTCATCAGGAATTCTAAGTCCTGCTTGCTGACCTTGTTCTGTCCTGCAGTGCAGTGGCCTCGCCCAAGGGCAGGACTCCCGGGTCTGAGCAGCCAGGGCACTGTATTGTGTTTCCTTACAGCTGGCATACATCGGATACCTGATGCTCTTCAACTATATCGTGTTGGTGAAAATGGAGCGCTGGCCTTCCACCCAGGAATGGATCGTCATTTCCTATATTTTCACCCTGGGAATAGAAAAGATGAGAGAGGTAATCACTTTCATAAAAGAGAACCTAAAAGAGGACAATGGTTAGTTACATTTGTGGGTGGAAGAGAGAGAGGGACGGTTGGGATCCAAATTAAGCCGGAAAACTGTTTTCTCTAATTCTGCCACAGACATAATGGACTCGGCTTCCAGAGCTGCGGACAAACCTGGGGAGGTTTACAGGGCTGTTTGTCGGGTTTCACTCCATGCCTGCTTAGGATTTAGTCTATTTTCTGCTAACGTAGTTCGTGCCACAAGAAATCCTCCAGTTGTCTTCAGTGCAATTTACACCTCTCTTTCCTCTTCCCAATAAACGTGACTTTTAAAATTTTTTGACTTTGAACTCCCATTGCAATCCCTTACTCTGGGTCTCTTTGGACAGAGTCTACCCATTCCTGGGATTCTCTAGGAGGAGCTGTGCATTTATTCATTAGTTTATTCTCTGGTTTATTCCTACTTATCATTTATTATGCACCTGCTGGGCACCAGCCTCTCCACCAGCCCAAGGCATCACCGGGGTGAACTGAGCATATTTCTCATCCTGCAGATTAAGCGTGTGGCTCCCTCTCTTCTCCTCTCACCCCCATCGCCTCAAAGGAGCCTTCGCAACACCACCCCCATATGACTGACTTGAAGTCAGATCTCGCCTCAGGGGCCCATCAGATTCAGAGCCGCTAAAATGAATGTGCTCAAGCAGCGGTCCACCAGAGGGCTCTGCAGCCCTGCTCAACGCGATCGCGTTCCCAGAGAGAAAAGCCCTCGGGGAAGGCAGGCTTGCGTGCTAGTGCCATTTCCTCTGCATTTCCCCTTGGAGCCACAGTCAGCAGGAGAAGCAGTCTCTGGAAGAATTGCTCCCTGTCAAGTCCACTGCACCCTCAAGAGCTCTGGAACAATCCTACTTATTGTACTACAGTGAGTGGGAAAATATATTGGGCTCCATAGAAAAGAAGATTCCCACGAATCCACAAGTTCACCCTTGCCTTCAATACTAAGACAGGTTAAAAGGCTCTGACCATCTTAGGTTTTAGCTCTAGAATGTTCTCCATAGAAGTAGGTAGAGTATATATTAGATGCCATCGTATTGGAATCAAAAAAAAAATCTCTATATATATTAGGAGCCCTTCTTTTGAGTTTTAAACTGCACCGGGGACATTTAAATTCTAACCAGCGTGCCCCCCTCCTGAGAGTTTGGAGGTGGGTACACTAGTCCCATTTTATAAGGCACTGGATTTTTTTTTTTTTTTTAATGGCTGCCTTTCCTTTCCTTGTTCCAACTAGTTGTCCACACTTAGGTCTTCCCATTCACAGTGCCTTCTACTTCCTGACCACTGTTGTGGATTTCCAGTTTGCAAAGTGAAAAACAGTCATAAATTTGCTTTGGTCTTTGTGCAGCTCTCTGAGAACAGAGGCCGGCTACCGCTAAGGGCACTGTTGCTGGGAAGCACCAGCTCGCTCTTGTGACTGAATGCCCAGATGCATATTCCTTCCCCATGATACGCAGAAAAGGGAAAGACTTAAGCAGGGAGATTGGAATCTCTCCAGGGACTGGAGAAGACAGGGAGCAGTCTGTACTCCACAGACTGTTCTGGAAGAGGCTGCCAAGCAGGCAGGCTGCCAGGAACCTCAAGGCCTGGATATCCATTTCTCCTGAGGCGGCATAGAATAGCCGGGAGGGCAGGGCTCTGGAGGCTGGGGTCAGCAGGGGGTCACCGAAGAGTCTTCCCTTCTGAGGAAGCCGTGGGGAGGGAGAGAGGCACTGACCACTTAGTGTCTGACCTTTTCCTCTTTGGCCACCCCCTCACACCACCCCCCCCCCCCACCCCTGGGCTCTGAACCCATTAAAGAAATGCTCAACCCCCTCGGAGAGGAGGACCCCACAGGGCCTGCCTTCGTGTCTCCTTCAGGATCTCAGACGCAAGATCCTGGAAACATGGAAAAGTTTGTGGGCTTCCGTGCCTTCCCAGGGTTATACAAGGAGGTCTTTGTGGTTTCGCATGCCGCCCTCCCATTCCCAGCACCACATACTTCTGCGTGTAGTCACCAAAACAAGGCTCGGTAATCCCTTAATCTCATGGAACGGTTTACAACAGCACGTTGTAGACGTTATCTCATGTGGGGCCTCCTCCCCACCACTCTGGGAGGTAAATGGTGCGGCTGTTATGACGTCCCCACTTTACAGGTATGGGCATTGGGACTCAAGGATTGAGCAATTTTCCATAACCCACAGCTGAAAAGGAGAGCTGGGACTTAAACCTGACTGATCCGCCTCTGGGCCCCCCTCTCTTCCCACAGCCCGGGTGGGTTCCAGGCTGTGATGCTCCTCATAGGCCCCAGGAGCCTAGAGAGGAGCCGGGGGGCTGGCTGGAGAAGGGAAGGGGCCCAGGGTGGGGACTTCACTTTTCACTCCTGCTTCGCCCCGAACCACTCTGCTTTTCTCTCTTTTTTTGTGTCGAGATTTCACAAAAATGTTTTCACTATTTGGAAAATATTGTACTAAAAACCTCTGTGTCTAACAGTTTTAGGAAAGTGTGGGCAAAGGGTTAGAGAAACTCTGAAGTATTTCCCATCCCCCTGGGGGCACGTGCACACACGCACACGCATGCACAGACACACACACGCACAGACACACACACGCACAGATTGTTGCCTAGGTAAGGCAGAGCCGGGGCTCAGAAGCCATCAGGATAACAGCAGCTGCGGGAATTCCTGATGGGTTGGACAGTGGCTCTCAACCTGTGGTCACCAGCATGACCTGGGAGCTTGTTAGAAGTGTCACTCCTGAAGCCCCACACTAGGCATACTGAAGCAGAAACTTCTGGAGTGGGATGCAGTCTGTGTTTTTACCACACCTCCAGGTGATTCCAATGCATGCTAAGGGCTAGGGTTTAGGAATGAGGACTACAGAGGATGAAGAAGGGGGCTACCAGGTGGCTCCTGGTATCTTGCTCAGCCTTCCAAGCCCTAGTCTTGACTTATTAAGACCTCCCTTCCTTAATATTTCAGGCCCAGGGAAACCATTAAAGGGACATGAGGATTTAAATAAGTAGCTACAGACTAGACCCTTCCCCAGTCTTTGCTCTCCTCTCCTTTGAGAGGTCCTGAGTAGGGAGGGAGGGGTCATGGCTCAAAGAGATGAGAATCTCAGAGGTGAACACAGATGGGTCATGAAGGTAGCCTTGCTACATAGCCTCACTACACTGTCCGCCTGGCCCCTCACACCCCGGGGCAGGCTGTGGTGCAAGACGGCTGGCAACTCCCACTATGCAACTGTGCATTTCATAAAGTGTGTGGCGGCAAAGAGGCCCCTCTAGATTTAAGGCAGTTCAGAGTATTGCCCAGCAGTTAAGATACACAAGGGCCGGGAGAATTGCAGTGAGGTGTCTATGCAACAATCAGTCAGTCAAATATTTTTTGAGTGTCTCGTAATAGGCCCTAGAGAACAAAGGGTCAGCCCTCAGAGTTTACAGTCTCATGGAAACAGATGATAGATGATAGATGTAGAGAGGGATGTGTGGACAGATAATAGCTAGAGAGCTAGAAAGATAGCTAGATGGACAGAAATACACATACACAAATACATGCATACAAAAGATATTTTCCTATTATGATAAAATCTTCAAAAAACAAAATGGCTAATGTATTAGCGAGTGACTTGGGGATGTGGGGACCACTGCAGGGAGGGTGGTCAAGGAAGGCTGTCCTAAGAAGGGGAAATTTGTGTGGAGACCTTGAGGATGAAGAGGAGCCAGAAATGTAAAGATCTGGGAGTAGAACATGCCCCACAGAAGGAACAAGTGCAAATATCCTGAGTACAGAATGGATTTGTTTTGCTTAAGAGCAGACCACTAGGGCTGCATGGTAGGGAATAGGGAGAATGCGGTGGGTCACGAAATGAGGCCACCATAAGGAGTTTGGATCTTTATTTGTAACGGAAGCCATCAGAAGGCTTAAATATTCAATTATCATAAGTTGCCTTAGTTTTGATTGTTGTTGTTCATCTATTTCTCAAGTCTCTTTCTTTTTTAGACTGAGGCATAATTTACCTGTAAGAAAATGAACTTATAAGGGTATAGCTTGATGAGTTTTTACCTACCCATATGACCATGTTACCACTATGCAGATCATGGCTTGGGTTTCTAAAGATCATTCTAGGTGCTGCTCAGAGAATGGGTTGAGGCTGGGTGGGCAACAATGGCGGCAGGGATACCAGTGAGAAGGCTGCTGCGATCATCTAGGAAGTGCAATGGGGCTTCCAATAGAGTGGCAGCAGTAGAGGTGGTGAGAAGAGGTTGGATTAGGTTGGATTTAGAAACAGAGGTGATAGGACATGTTGACGCAGAGGGTGTGGGTGTGAAAGAGAGGAACGAAGAGTCCTCCTAAATCACTGGCCTGCGTAACTCAGTATGGTGATGCCGCTGCCTGAGATAGGAGAGGATTGGGGGAGATTTGCAGGATATTAGGAATCAATCATTTTATAGCAAAAAAACCCTAATGTGTATCTTAGAATTGTAAGGCAACCCAAAAGAGCAAACTTATTGCTTATGTCTGCTTCTAGAATATTTGCATCTGGATGACCTAAGCTTAGCTCAGCAACTGAGTTAAGTTTAGGCCATCCAGATTCTTTGAGTAGATAGAGGTAGACAAAAGAAGCTACTGACGTCAGTTAACAGATCAAGCACTTTCCGCCTGGGCTGAAAAGATAGATAAACAGAAATCAGACCTAACCCCACTCTCTTTCCTGCCTTTTAGATTCTGATGTCAGAGCCAGGGAAGTTGCTGCAGAAAGTGAAGGTGTGGCTGCAGGAATACTGGAACGTCACAGACCTCATAGCCATCCTTCTGTTCTCTGTTGGAATGATCCTTCGTCTCCAAGACCAGCCCTTCAGGAGTGATGGAAGGGTTATCTATTGTGTGAACATCATTTACTGGTACATCCGTCTGTTAGACATCTTCGGCGTGAACAAGTATTTGGGCCCATATGTAATGATGATTGGAAAAATGGTAAGCAGGGTCCTCTGAGTCTATGTTGTGAGTTCTCAGAGGAGGAGTGGTTATAATAGAAAGAGGGAAATAATGCTTTTGGGTCTGCCAGCAATGTCTAACTGAGATGGCCCTGTGGGTGTTTTATTTTTTAATTCCTTTTGAGTGTTCAGGAGTTTGACTACATCTATATACATAAATGGAGAATTAGGGGCTGGCCCCGTGGCCAAGTGGTTAAGTTTGCGCGCTCTGCTGCAGGCGGCCCAGTGTTTCATTGGTTCGAATCCTGGGCGCGGACATGGCACTGCTCATCAAACCACGCTGAGGCAGCGTCCCACATGCCACAACTAGAAGGACCCACAACGAAGAATATACGACTTTGTACCAGGGGGCTTAATAAGTTTTTAGAAAAAAAAAAAAGAATTAACCATCACTCACTCATTCACCTACCAAGAAATATATATAAACATCATCCATTTTGTGCTGGGCATTGGACTAGGAGTTGGGTATAGAAAGATGTTCATTCCGTGAGATTGAAGATGAGCAAAAGAGAGAACTGATTGCCGTAAGGTGTGAGAATGCTGTAATAGAGATGTGTATAAAGTACAATGGGAACATAGAAAAGAGAATGTTGGTCAGGGAAGGGTTCACAGAGAGGTTACATTTTGTCTGGATCTTGGAAGAGGAGTGGGTCTCCACTCCAGACTTTAACAGATTCTTTTCTTTTAACGAAGTTCTAGAAAAATGTCTTTCCCTACACAAAGGGAAGAAAAACAGTTTATCTGATTTGCGTTGAACTGAGTTGAGTTGAGTTAGTTTGAATTTGAGTGGAACATTAAGCTCTATCAATATATCATGTGTTTTGTTCCGTTACTGGAAAATGATGTCTGTTAAAAACCAGGTTCCAGAATGATTCTACTACTTATCTTTTTCTTTAAAAGAAGAATCCCAAGTGTCAGACTAATATGCTTCTCCACAAGTGGCTGTGGACTTGTTCTAATATTCCTTGATCATACACTAGTTTCCAGACTTTCTCCATAAAGACTGAACCCTGGAGGGATGGCATCAGTGTCAACCTGGGAGTGCACAAGCAAATCATTTCCCTCTCCAGACTCACCAGAGGAAGAATCAGAGCCTGATGCTCAGAAACTGGGTGCTTTTTATCAGTTACCCACTTTTCTAAGTGTGCCCCTTACTTAACCTTTGCAGGACATATGTGGACAAGTCCAGCACACCCTTCCTCCTGTGGCAAACACCTCTTACTGAAAAACCTCTTTGCTAATAACCTCCACTCCACTCCCATTGCATGAGCTGTTGAAACCAACAATTGGTCAATAAGTATTCTATTATCGTTCTCACTCAAGTTTTACCTTATACCTCATTGCTGCTTACCTTTCAGTCAGCAAATCAAGATTTATTATTATTGTTGTGTGTGTGTATGTATGTATGTAGCTCTACTGAAACAAATTCTAAACAACCAAGACTCTTTCTACAAAAGCACTGACTAACTCATGCAAAGAGAGGGAGAATTTGAATCCAAAAGGAAGGAGTTAGGAGACCTTGAGCAGTTAATTTAACCCCATTGAGACCCAGTTTACTCATTACCAAGTAGTAATAATAAATGCATATCTTGTAAGGTTGTGCTGGTGATTAGACATAGCACATTTAAAATGGCCAACCGTATCTGGCTAATAGTAGGTAGTTGATAAATTGTATCTGTTATCATTATGTTCATATTATGTTTGTTAAAATACAATGAAAAAAGGGAAGATTGGTGAGCATACTTATTCTGCTCTGTTCCTAATCCTTTTGTACAAAAGCTGGGTATTTATAACACAAACATTGTTTAGGGGAAATTTCACCAAGCTCATTCCAGAGCGGGAAAACTTAAATTCAGCAAGCTTGAGTTACTTACCCAAAACTGAAACCCTGTTCAATTAGGGATGTTTGACCAGGGAAGAAAACGTATATCTTACCCTATTACACTGCCTCTTATCTCATCTTCTTTGTGCTTTAGTAATGAATTTGAGATTGTGTTGAAAATTCCTATGTCTAAAAGCAGAGAGTCTCAACTTAGAGTCTGTGGAAGAGATTTAGGACAGAGGATTTGTGAACCCTCCACCCAGTTTATATATAAAAATGTGTGGGTGCATGAATTTTCTGTACAGAGAGGACAAGCTTCCATGAGATTCTCAAATGGACCCAATGAAAGGGAAGAACTGTAACAGCTGCAAAGTTAGGCCAAGTCTTCTTAACCTTGACCCTATTGATATTTTGGACTAGATGATTCTTTGTTGTGGGGGCCTGTCCTGTGCATCGTAGGATGTTTAGCAGCATCACTGGCCTCTACCCACTAGATGCCAGTAGTGTATGCATGGTGCACACACACACACACACACACACTCTTATGACAACAAAAGCATCTCCAGACATTGCCATATGTTCCCTGGGGGGCAAAATTGTCCTCTGTTGAGAACCACTACATTAGGCAATTACATAATCTGATTGGTTGTTTTTTCTAATTGATTGTTACCTTATTTTATTTCAATAAATAAAATCTGAAAAGACTCAAACAAATCCAATATATTACTTTAAAAACGGGTGGCATTTAAATACTAGAAATAAAGTCACACTAATGCACAAGATTATTTTAAAATCCATGTCTATCATTTTAATAATGGCATAATTATCTCCAGTTTTGACTAGAATGAAACCTTACTATGGAGTGAGTAAGAGAGATGAACTGCATTTTCTCTACCTTCTAACTTATGAATGACTTGACTTAGTCAAGAATAAGTAGAAAATGAGTATATTTGGGGGCTTTGTTCTCTTTCATGGGGCTTTTAAGATAATTAGTTCAATAATTGAGTCACTGATCCAGAAGGTAGGTAAAAATATGGCTATAGAATTTATCAGTGAGCCAGATGGACTGCCAGGCTGGATGCTAACAAAATATGCCCAGATGTGATTACATGGAAAGCCTCTCAGCATTCGAGCGTCCCTATTCAGTACTGAACAGCCGAGTCACTCACTATGCCCTGAGGTCTAGGGACAGGCAGATGCTGAGACCTCTGCACAATACTAATCAAGTATGATTCCAACTGATGTTTAGATCCAGGATCACTTAATGGAACCCTGACCCCCTTCCTTTATATTCCAAGGCAGGATTCAAACTCCTGTCCATCTGACTCCACAGCCTGACCTCTTTCCAATTCTAACAACAATAATACGTTAACATTTACTGAAAACTACCCACATTGTTGTTTCACTTATTACCTCATTTAATCCTTACAAAAATAGTATACATTATTATTGTTGTTATTATCCTCATTTTGAAAACGAAAAAACCGAGATTAAGCAACTTGCACAAGACCAGCTAGCTATTTTTACTAGCAGAGCCAAGATGA
The DNA here is from genome assembly GCF_041296235.1 of Equus asinus. NCBI lineage: Eukaryota > Metazoa > Chordata > Mammalia > Perissodactyla > Equidae > Equus > Equus asinus. The sequence goes on from NC_091812.1 coordinate 32,917,500, forward strand.
AAACTAAGGTAGTCTGACACCTGAGAACACTGTTTAAAACCACTGCAACATATATCCTCCACTACAGAACACAATCAGAGGATGCTTACAAGAACAAGACAGAATCGGGGCTCTTAACATTGAACCAACTGGACAATTTAGCTTTAAAAACCAAAGTAGCCGCCCCAGTTCTCACTAATAGTGTTCTATTTCTGCACTCCACTCTATCAGATTTTGGTATTTGGAAGCTAAGACTTCTTTGAAGTACATGAAGTCGGGTGTTTGGGAACATTGTTTCTTCTTTGTTCTGACCCTTTGGATTGATACCACAATCAATCTGAATGAAAGCAGTCCTGAGAAGTTAAACTAGAACAGTTTGCTGTATTTACTGGCCCAGTTTTCTTGGGTCAAACTAGCCTCCAAATCTCATGAGTACACACCTTCCGCTCCCCACCCACTTCCTAATCAATCTAAATAAACACAACGTGAAGGACCCATGTTTTTTCATTGATATAACTTTTTGTAAATAAATGACCAAAGAATTTTACAAAATGAAAAAGAGAGAAAGGATGAAAAACAGACCCATGTTTCCTATAAAACTATTTCAAGACAGTTGGCTTGCTCACTTTTGAGAGAGTTCTGAGGCCACTAAATTGTGAAAGGAATAACTAATTAACTAGCATACATTTTTAAGAACAGCGAACAAATATCAGTGAATGTCAAATTTTGAGAGATTCTTAGTTTCAAATTCAGACAGTACTTGAGAGATGGATTTTGAAGTTGACTTGAAAGTCAATTCATTGACCCAAAATATATTGAGCCCCCAGTGTCCTAAGGCATACAGAAAGCCTATAATGTTTTAATTCCAGTAATAGGCACCATGGAATGTATTCTTCAAAATAAAATTTTAAAACTAATTTAAAGTCTTCATTATCATTGATAACATTATCATTAGTCTTTCTCTCTGGATAAGCATCCCTTCAGGAAATTTGAAATCCAAGAGAAGGTAGTCTTCTGTATTAGGTTGTTTGATGCAAAGGATAGAAACCAATCTCCAACAAATTTAAGCCCAGGAGGGAGATACTGACTTATAGCAGGAGGTGATGGAACTGGGCTTAAGAGCTACTGCAACCAGGCCCTCAATCACATCATGACATGCTCTCTCTCTCTCTGGAATAGCTGCTTCATTCTCTCTGATCAGTTTCACTAGTGGGCGACTCAGCCACAGACACTGAATTCACATTATTACAGAGAGAGAAAGGGAGCTTCTCTCTCCAAGCTTCAGTTGAAAAAAGTCCAAAGAAAGGATTCCGGTTGGCCTGTCTTGTGTCACAGGCCTACCTCCTATCACTGTTGGCAGAGGGTAAGCTACCACAATTAACCTAGCCTGGAAAAGTCACCTACCTTCGCAGCCAAAATGGGTGGGAACTGTTTCTAAAGGAAAGAAGCAATGGGTTCTGGCCAGACAAAATAATAATTATTACATCCTCATCTATTTTCGGTAATAAAAGGAAAGTAATTTGGCATAGGTGAAACAGATCCTAGATAACGTGTATCATGAAAACAAGCAAAAAAATAAAAAATAAAAGAAGTAAAGTAGAACAAGAGTCAACATTGTACTTGAGTGGAGTTAAGAGAATTTTATAAACATGTCGAGATGAAAATCCAACATTTCAACAGCAGGCACAGGAATGGGCCATTAGGCAACCTGATTCTAAGGCCCCATGAAAACACCCTTTGTGATAGGATACGTACCCTGATAGGAAAAGTCAGTCAGAAAGAGTGGTTCTCTGAGAGACTGGTTTGTGGTCGAATACCATTCAATGAGGTGGGGCCACAAGAATAAGATGGTATATGATAGATCTTTAGGTTGTCCTAGCTTTGTTTACAAATGCTTGTTTTCTTGAGCTTTCCAACTCTTCATTAGCCTTTCAGAACTTAGGGAATTTACAGCATTTCAATAGTTCTTGAAATAGTTCAACTATCCCAATTCTAATTTTGCTCAAAAAAGAGAGACCCAAGGAGGGCATTTGCCTCCCCAGTGAGCAGAGAAAAAGTTAGTACTGCATTCATATGGAAATGCAAGCCTCTGTGTTATTTGACTCCTATGCTAGTCTTGACTGGGTCCCACAGGCAGCAATGGAAAATGAAGGAGTTCTACTGTGCTTGTGTTTTTTTGTTTTTGGGGGGTTTTTTAAATGATTTTTGAGTTACTGATAAGATTCTCTGGACATTGGCCTCGGTAGACCAAATGTCCTCTTACCTGGACACAGCTCTCTATCTAAACTATCAGCAGTCTCAAAAGTGAACCTCCTTCAAAGGTGTCCGTCAATGTCCGTGTCCTAGGAACACTCAATCATACTGGTTTCCTCTTGTTTCTCCCTCTGCTTCCCCACCCTTCCAGATGATAGATATGATGTACTTTGTCATCATTATGCTGGTGGTGCTGATGAGTTTTGGGGTCGCCAGGCAAGCCATTCTCTTTCCCAATGAGGAGCCATCATGGAAATTGGCCAAGAACATCTTCTACATGCCCTATTGGATGATTTATGGGGAAGTGTTTGCGGACCAGATAGACCGTAAGCAAGTTTATGATTCTCATACACCAAAGTCAGGTATTTAACTTCAATTGGGTCTTGTCTTTTCTAAGTGCATTTGTTTGTTCTCAATAAATGGCTCAAGATAGAGGACCGATTCTTAGCTTGCTATCTTGGAGGAAAAAAGCAATTACAGAAGGTGAATATACAATTTTAGAAAAATAGTCCTCAGGTGTTTCTTCAGGTATGTCCTTTCTGTGGCATAAATCAATATCTGGTGTGCCAAATTTGATCAAGAAATGAACCATTGAAAAGGGATTCAAAATCCTAGGGCCATGTGTTGAATATTTCAATATTAGGAATATATTATGTCGCTACCCCCCACCACTACCCCAGCCCCCAGCTTTAAAAAATAAATTCCTTGGGTTTGACTTCAGAACAAATAAACGATTCTCAGTTTCACCATCAGAATTCAAGAGTGAGGGCAAACATCTGCGTGGTGTTTTCCTTGCAATGGAAACTATTCTCTAGCTCCTTTTCCCACTGTCTTAAATTATGTGCTATTGAGACTCAAAAGAGGCTAGTATTCATTGCCTGGAAGGATGGAAAATGCCTTAGGTTATTAACTGAGTTGCTTGCTGTAAATGCCAGGAAAAAAAAATAGTATCCATATCATGAAGCGATTCAGTGTGGGGAGCAAGCGCCAGCAGGCCCCCACCATTTCATGCCCTAATAGATGCTGATTCTCTGTAATAAACACTCCCCTTGTATAGAGTTTGAAGATGGTTGTATAGTAGGCGTCTGTTCCAGCATTTTGTTTGGTTCAAATGGCAGGGCACACCAGGCATTAGGAAATTATTTGGGAAGAAAGCGTCAGGAAAGAAATATCTTTCAGAGTCGAGGAGCTGAATCCCAGGAAAACCATTTCTTCTTTTCCCTGAGGAATTTAGCTCTAGAAATAACATCCCTCTAACATTGTTGAATTAACATTTTTCAAACATTTTTTGCTGACAGGCCAGCCATCTGAGCCCCGGACTGTGGACATGGATTAGGGTTACACAACCAGGTAGTACAGCTTACTAAGAGCAGGAGCAGAGACTAGTCAGCATCCCCTCTACGACCCCTGCCGGTCCCAGGTAGGACTGAGACCAAGAAAATGAGGACAAAGCACCAAAGAGTGTGAGTCCTCCAGGCCTATGAAGAGCGTGTGTACACTGGCAATGGAACACACCAGTACATCATTTTCCCTTCCGTGATGGATTTTGAACAAATACCCTTTCCTTCTCAAAATGAGTTATCTGAGGCAAGAAGGCTTTTTGGAACACCTAATTGGAACAAATATTCATTTCGTCAGACTTAGCCAACTCACTGAGAAAGAATTTTAACTCCATCTCCCAGTTGCAATATTTTCGGTTAACAATGTGCAGCCTTCAACAAGACAGCTTTCCAGGGACTGGGGAAAACTCTTTTGGAATCCTCCTTTTAAATGGTGCCTAAAGGCAAAACAACATTTAAAAAGCCCACCTGTGATTATCCTCCTCAGAGAGTAAATGTACTATATTCCCCCAAGAAATTGCTTTTCCACTTAGACTATTTTGCCTTTTCTAGTTTTCCTTTCTTCTCCAAAAGAGACTAAGCCCCCATGGGTGTTTTGACAATGCAACATTTTGGGATGGGAGAAGGAGGGAGGTGTAGGTGTGTTTTATGAATGGGATTCTGTCTGTCCCTCTACAAGTGGCCATTTATTGATGTTGTACTATGAACCCAGCCTAGTGCAACAAACACCACCATCTGGCTGAATACGAGGATCTATTATTGTTATTTTAAAAGAAGGGCTGATTGTAGTTTAGAACTTGAAACCACCCCCCCAGAGATGGAAGAGGGGTGTTTTGTGTGAGTGAAGAATGAAAATAGATTTCCCACATTGTTTATTAGATCTGTGGTGCTCTGCGTATGTGAGAATCAGTTTCTCCCCCAAATCCCGATGTGTAACTGACCCAGTCTTGGATGGATGCAACCTTCATGACACCCTTTGCCCAATCACGTACCTTCCTTTTTGACATTCTGAAATTGACTGCAATGGTAGCCACTGTTCTAAGCTAAATCAGCCAGTTTTCTGTCCAGAGTGCTAAAAAGTATTCGTCCTTTCTCAAATGGGTATAGAAAGCTGCCCCCAAATCTGTCATAACATTTGGCCAAGGTCATTGAACATCCCTGTCATCTAAATGATTTGTTTTTCATGTTATGGCACTGGGTGGGCCCGAAGGGCATTGGGTGACCGCCCCACCTGGTCATTCAGAACTGCCCAGGAGACCCACATACCAAGCTATTTGAGAAAGGTACAAATAGTTTATGCTGCCCTGCGGTGTCTTGCCTCTTTTCTGTGCTGTGTCCAGGTTGGTTTGTGAAGCATGTATTCAGGCTGATCGGATCTCATATCCACCTGGACCCACAGCCCTGCCCAGGGTCTACAAGTCTCATTGTGTGGATGTGCCCTGTGTGGACCTCTCCAAGCGCTGCTTATCCGCACAGCCCTTCTCAGAGCAACTCATTTGTAACGTAATGCACGTGCTGTATATCTAACTCTTTTTGTTTTTAACTGCAAAATTGCTGAACCCATTTCATGTTTGGGGCAATAATCTTTCTTAATTGGGATGAGTGTATATGGATATATGGGGCCCTAGAGGTGGGTTATCAACATCTGTCTTATACCTTAGAAAGGAAGACCGCTTTAATGCCCTCACTTCTGGGAGGCAATGCTACCGAACTACAGATTTTTGATATACGTTCCATGTTTTTTCTCATAGTTTGTCCTAAGAGACAGACTTTGTCCCGGAGACTATCAATAAGGCCAAAAAGAGCTAGAAAAGACTTATGAGGTTACTTTCCAAATGTGCTTAAAGACTAACAGCAAAAGAAAAAGAATGAAGTCACCGTAAAATCATAAAATAGCTTAGGTGCTTTTCACCTCTAAACCATATTGGATGAACACGAATGATAGTCTGGCCTTCATATCAATATCTGTAGAGGCTAAAATATTTGCTTTGGTGTCGGGAGCAGAAGTGAATGCAAGAACGTGATTAGACGCAGCAGATAATGACGCTGGGGAAGGGCCAGTGATGATCTGCTCTACCTGCTCACTTTGCCTAAAACCCTGGTTAACTGATGGGGATGGAACTTGCTCTTGTTGTTGGGTGTTTTGTTTTGCTTTTGGTTTTTTCACATAGTCCAAAATCCTCTCAGGTATTTATGTTATATATAATACTAGCTCTTTAAGACCCAACCCGCAGACTACCATGAGGTGACTTGGACTCTGGGTTGCTAAATGCATTACTCCCAAATGATGACAGCCTTTTGGGAGTCTCATTAAGGTGACCCATGTTGCATGGCTTCTGAGAGCTGGTTGGGATCCCACTGGAGCCTGAGAGGAAAAAAGCCACTTAGAGAAGAGGAGCAGCAGAATATATTTCCAGCCTATTCATGCCAAGGCCAGGGCAAAGCTAAAATTAGATGGACTCTCGCCAGCCGAGAAATCAGGTTCTACGTTTTGGTGTGTGAGGTACCTGGAAAACACCTTTGTTGGCAGAGAAAACAGGGTGTCTCTGGCTTCCTCAAGCCTCTGAATGAACGAGACTTCCCTTTATTTCCAGGGCATCCTGGTGTTGCCTGACATACACGCAGATTCCCCAGGCTGGACCAGGGCAGGGGGGAAATGAATCATGCTCTTGAATGCATTAAATTAAAGTCTAAATTTAATCCTCCTTTCTGCCTCTCTTTTTTACAAGTTTGGGTAGTAATGTGAAAGCAGAATGTCCAAAACTTACTTTCCACCATGACAGCTTAATATTATTTGGCTGTTTCCACTCGCCCTAAATTAACTATCCAATCTACTTAATGCATGGGTCAAATTTTCTTTCTCTTGCTGCCTAGGGCTTTTCCATCTGAAATGAATAGATAATATGGAGTAAGAGGGTTTGTTGTCTGTTTTGTGGTTGTTGTTGTTGTTCTATTTTATTTATTTATTTCGTACAAAAGTTTTGCTATCAAAAAATCCTTGCTCTTTTGTACCTTGGTTTCTCTGTGATGTTGGCTGGATTTAAAGTGGTGTTTTTGTCGGGAAACAAGGAGCACGTATGTGCATGTAAAACTAAAACACTCTCCTGCATTACTTTTCTGCCTCCAATTACTCGTGCCTCACTTCAGGTGTGGAAATTAGGATAGCTCAAGGCCAGTCTCTAAAACATGCCTGTTCTGGTGAAGCTTAGAACAGCATGAACCCAGAAGACGGCTGTCGTTATGGATTTCAGTCGTTGGACTCCAGTTCTGGAAACTCAGGGCTCTGCGTCTGTTTGGTGTGCAGGACTGACTTCCCTAATGGCTTCAGAGCATGCTAAGCCCTAACAGCTATAGCATGGGGAGTGTTGCCTGACCAAACAAAGTATTTTGGAAAAGAAAAACTTGAGCCAATGCCAACTTTTAGAAAAGGGGGAATTGTTTTGCTGAGTTTTGTTTTTGCAAATTGCTAAGGAAGTAAGCCAATATGAGGCACCACACCCATTTTCTGTCCCTTACATTCTAGAGAAGACTCTCCCAACTTGTTTACTAAAGTGAACTGAGGCTTAGCAGATTTACAAATAGCAAGCTACCAGCAGGCAGGCCTTCGTGATGATTCAGTGCACTATTGTGATCAACATTTGTTCCACTACCATAATATTCATTTAACCTTGGCTCACGGGTTGGGCTCCATTTTTAATTCATTCATTATTCATTCTTTGGATATTTATTTTGTTCCTACTATGAGCTGGACACTGAGGTGCAGTGATGCACATGACAGAGACATTGCCTTCAAGGAGTTTACAGTCCAGGAGAGGCAAACTGATGTCAACAATATGTATGTGGAGATGGAGCCCAAAAAAGAAAGTGGTTAGTTCTTCTTGGGGTGAGAGTAGGGGCGCAATAGACGAAGCCTTGAAGAGCATGAGAGGGTTGAGCTGAGCTCTGAAATATGAGCAGCTATTTGCTAGGCAGATGGGAGCAGGGGGGTGTGAAGGAGAAAATGGCATTCCAAACTGAGATTTAGCATGGCAAGTTCCAGGCACGACAGGTAGTTTAATATGGCTGACTGTAGGGTGAGAGTCAGGAGGCAAGAAGCAGGACAGATGAGGCTGAGGAGAACAGAAGTATAGATCTTGGAGGACTTGTCCTCCATGCTCAAGGTAGTACCATGATCTGATATATGTTTTAGTCAGAGCTATCAAGCAAAAATGTAAAGAGTCCATAAATGGGGTTGAGATGGGAGGTAAGAGGACATTAGCTAATAGAATAACAGTTGGGATGGAGAAGATAGGCAATATGAGATTTTAGGAAGGTAAAAACGGGAGGACCTGGGCAGAAGTCACATGGTGCAGAAGGTGGTAGTCGGGGAAGTGGATGAGGATTTAAGATGGAGAAGTTGACGGTCACTCCAAAGTTTCTGGCTTACTCTAAAAGGTGATGTCATTTACTATGAGAGAGAGCGAACCTGGGAGGAGGAACGATGGGGAGAAGAGGATTGTTCAGTTGGGGTTGGATTGAATTTGAGGTTCCCATGGGAGTTCCAGGAAAACCATGGAGAAGGCTATTTTTCATATAGAACTCTGGAGCTAAGTATAAAGAGCTGGACTGGGGATATAGATTTGGTGATCAAGAATATAACTACCAGTTAGAGCCATGGTAGTGGGTGAGCTTGCCATGGAGCAAAAGTAAAGAGAGAAAAGAAGGCCAGAGTAGAACACTGAGAATGGAGGAGTCAACAGAATCAAATGCAAGGAATTAGGTGAATATTTAGAAAAGTCCGTTCAATTAGACCTTTAGGAAGTCACTGGTGACTTTGGCCAGAGAATTTTCATTTCAGTGGTGAGTGCAAAAACCAATTACCGTGATTTAAGAGTAAATGAGCACAAAGCAAAGCATTAACTAGGAAAAGAGAAAGAAGTGTTGTATATGTATGGGGCTGGGGGTCATTCAATGAAGTGGGGCTTTGAGAAGAGTAATGTTTTGTAATCACCACACAGGAAAGTCACCAACTCAGTACATGTCAAAGAATTGCTTAGGGCCACCTATTTGCATAGTTAGGTTGTCTGTTTATTCACTCAAGACTCAGCAGCCCAGATCAGGAACAATGAATAGTTGGATTAATCCAAGATTGGAACTTTGCTGTGCCAGTATGGGAGAAAAAAAGGGGACTAGGGTTTTTGAAGATGCTTGCAAGGATTTTTAAAGTTATGCATTATAATGTCTAAGATGAAGGGAGAAGAAAATAAAAGTATAATGCTGGGAAGTACCTAGGAGGAAAAAAGAATGGTCACAGGACTAGCGTTAGCCTGAGCACCAAGTGCACTGAGAACTAAGGATTCTGAGAGTGGTGATGATAAGATGTTGTGGTCAATGAATTAGCATTTGGAATTAAGAGGTGGAACAATTTAGAGTAGTGATAGGGTCCAGGAGTGGCTATGAGAGTGGGCACTAGGATCTGCCAGAAATGAGGTCAAGCATCTTGAAGCTAGGTTCTTCTGTGTTTGTCAAGACAGATATTGAAGTGTCCATAATAATGACAGGAGAGAAAGTAGACAAGAAGACTTTGATCAGGATGACCTGAAACGCAAAGGAGAAAGGGCTTTTTGCAAAAGAGTGAAGAACAGTGGTTTAGAAGAGACAACCGGTATCAGTGAGAAGGCTGACATTACTTATGGGAACTACAATGGTGGATGTAAAGGAATGTGCAATCTCCATTTGAGAAGGTTATAGGGAGACGGTGTCTTCCTGAAAAACGGGTTTTAGTTAAGGCAAGAAAATGGGAAAGTGAGCTTATAAAAGTAGGAAAAAGCATAAGAGTTTGTGTTCAATGGTAAAGTGTTCCAGAAGGCTCTGGGGAAGGGAGGAAAGGAAGGAATGTTGGGAAAATTCAGTGGGCAGAAAGCCCAGCGTCACATGAGGACAATATCGTAGAGAAAGAAAGTTGACCAGAGGAGCTTGCATTGTGCGAACAGAGGATGATGGTAAGAGAAGTATGGTGGGAATAACTTTTCCAGAGTTTTGAGGCAGCTGAAGACTGGAGCCCTGGTAGTATAAGAGGCCAGATGAGGCTAATAATATCTCGGTCTAATGCACAGTCTAGAGCAGACTTTGCTCAGGTTTCCAAGAACTTATTAGGGACAAATTGTTTGGTGCCCTAAAAGGATGGAATCGGAGACTTTATATAGTGCTGCAGAACAACCAGATTCTAAAAAGGAACCTCCCCAAATGGCTGGAGAATTCTCCATCTTGGAGGAGGCTCTCTTTTTAAAATTAGCAGTGGCCCGTGATACTAGAGAAGCATCATTCATCGCCTTCACAAGAATGAGTGCTTATTATCACCTTGGAATATTCCATTTTTCTTTAACCTTTTCTAGACTTGCTAATACCTTGCCTATAATTAAATTTAGTGCTTGGCCCATCCTGGCCGTTTTCCGCCTCTGTTGTAACTCTGCCTTTAACAGAGTGCTTTTGGTACACCCTAGGCTTGCATGACTCCAAAGCCCATGCTTTTTCTACTCCCCCATGAATACTCCCGGAAGTCCTACATAACCCTGTGGCAAATAAAGCATCAGCAGATGGGATGTATTTAAAATTCTCGAAACCTTCTCAAAAAAGCTCCACGCCACTTCCCAAAAAGTTGTCCTTAGGAGAGAAAAGCTGACTTCCCATCTAGTTGTTGGGACTACTTGTCACCCATGGGGAGCTAACTTATCACTGGGAGGAAAAGATATGGAAAGTGTGTACCCCTCCAAATAGAGGCAAATCAAAAGAGCTTCCTGTAAAACTATGTTGGAACTTGTGTCCTCTTTAGCATGGGCAAAAGTGACCTAAAAATGGGATTCTGCGAGATTTAGAGAAGAAACTAAAGTCTGTGGCAACAGTGAGGGACTTCAGAAAGATTTCACATGTGTGCCAGCAGAAAAGTAGCAGATAATGTTTATTATGAGCATGTTTAAGATGAAATTAGTCATTAAAAAACAATAATACTCCATACTCTAGCTAGATGCAATCAACTACAGGCAAGGAAAAGTAATCACCGCAGATTGAATACTAGAGACACCTGCGTGGTGTGTAACTCAACCCCAAATGACGTTAAACGTCATCTAGAATAGCATGAAAAACAAGACAGAAGGGGCTATCTTTACCGAATCTGAAGCTCTGGTGTATCTGTGCCTGGGACATGAAGTATAATACTGGTCACTGTCCCTCAAGGAAGCCATGATACATTGAGCTGGAGAAGAGCAGCCAAACTAATCAAGGGAATGTATGAAAAGCTGCAATTGGAGGACAGATCAGGAAGATTAGAGCTCTTCACTATGAAAGATCAAAGTGACCATGTCCAAAGCCTGTGAACTCTCAAAGTGAATCTCTCTGTGGGTAAAGTGAACGTGACATGGATCCCCAAATCCTGGGATACTTGAGCCAAGAATCCCTTGAAGTATGACAGTGGTTGACTTAGGTCAAATAAGAGAAATACCATTCTACAGGGCAAGTAGAGAATTTATGGGATTTATTTCCCCCAAGAGATGTTACAGGAGGAATGAGATAGTCTCAAAGAGAATTTTGAAAATTTTACAGTTCTAATCATAAAAAGGGAGAATCCGACCAAAAAGTGGCTTGTTTTGTTTCATCCCCAAAATAATTTTCTTTTGAAGGAAAAGGAAAAGGAAAAAGAGGAAGAAGATTCTGCTATATAATGGAGGACCCATACCATAGAAATGACATGGGTAATTCAAAATGGCATATAATCCAAATCACATTTAAATGTTGGTGGAGAAGACACCCAGTCTAGCATGGAACAGATCCCGTTAGTCCTCTACTCAGATTCCCTCCCATCCCCCTTTACCAAAGTTTTGCACCCATCCTCCAGTTTCTGTGTGCTTTGATGCCAAGGGCTCTTAACTGTAAACTTCTTCAGATAATTGCCCTTGACCTTAACAACCCAAAGAGCCTAAAGCACCTGAGAGTGTCTATACCTCCAGGATATCCGTACCCTGGTGCTGAAATGAAAGGTAGGGAGAGTAGAAAAAGTCTGTCCCTCGGCTCTTGTTTAAGTGGAAAACACTTCTACAGTCAGACCGCAAAGTCACTTCTTGAAAGTGAGGTGCAACTTATACCCCAGAGATCCCCGTGGGATCAGGGAGAAAGCTTAAACTTCCAAAATTGCACCCTTTTCAGTTTTTCGCTCTTCCACTTTCTAACCAGTTTCTCTTTGGAGCATTTTCACTTTCACTTGATTCCTTTGTGTAGGGTCACTTCTGGAAGAACCCAACCTGAGACGGGCACTGAGGCGCCATGTCTCCTCAGATCCAACTTAAAATCGTGTGATCAGAGGCTCAGGAACCTTCCTTACAGTGCAGGGCAGGAGGCCATGAGGCACCCAGATTATATAAAGCAGATGGCTGATCTAGTCACCTGTATTAACAAGGCCAACTCATTACAGATGATGAAGACTTATTTGCACCTGTACCTCTTTAACACCTGACGTCAATGGCTATAACTCAAGGCTCTATGTTCCCAGGCGTCAATGAAACAAGTCATCCTTGAAGCAGGAAAGTTTGTCCTAGCCTTCGAATCTTTTATTCCACCGTGTTTCTCAAATTCCTGCTCTGCACCAGGCAGGCCCCTGGAGGGAACAGGAAGATGTGTAGATACTGTCTTTGATTTTAAGGAGTTTTATAAGCCCCCCAGGGGTCAGCAAACTTTTTCTGAGGATCAGGTGATATTGGGAGCCATATAGTTTCTTTTGTAACTCCTCAATGTGACAATAAGTAAATTAATGGGTGTGGCCGTGTTCTAATACAACTTTATTTACTAATACAGGAGGCAGGCCAGATCTGGCCCATGAGCTGTAGTTTGCTAACCCCTGATCTAAACCATCCAGTCACGCTGTTGCATTGGCCTTCTTCCCCCTTCCTTCGGTTGAGGAACATGTGAAACCAATGCTCCAGGATAGAATCAATTTCCTAACTATTTGACGTTTTATCCAAATACATAGGATGACACCGCTGTGGGTATTCATTTCTTCCAGGAAAAGTATTATTCTATCAATTCAAATAAAACAGACCAAAGGAGAAGATTATGTCTGTTGTTGTTGAGTTAGTTATAAGGAAACCACACTACTTGAGCAGTGGGTATGGCTCCCAGACCACAAATGCAGATGCTGCCAGAAAATCCACTTAGTTTTTTCTTATAATTTCACTTATTTCTATTTTGAACACCCATCCCCTTAAGCTGAGGGAAAATCATGACCTCAGGCTCACCCTCTTTACCTTCTCTGAGGTGGATTAAGGTTGGGGGTGGGAGCAGATTGTGGGTTTTGTGTTATCTGTCCAGAGAGTTGGCTGCTAAAATGTCCATCATCTCAGTCAGTGTAACACTTCAGGTCTAGTCGATTTATGAGGTCTCACCACAGTCCCAAATCCGAGGTACTTCCTCCCTCTGGGACCCTGCTGCCCCCAACAGAACTGCCAGGAAAAACACACAGCCTGAGTACACAAACGAGCACCACATGGAAGTTGGCGTTCACTCTCAAACACCCTCACACGGATGCACAGACACACGTTTCTCTCCTCTCTCCTCCAGTCTGGCTTCTGCCAAGACATTTTTATCTACTCCTCAAATCCTGCTTTCTGTTGCCCCTTTTACAAATTCTCCGGGTCCTGAGACCTTGTGTCTTTGGACCACAAAAGCAGCCAGAGACTCAAAGGCTGTTTCTGGGTTCTGCAGCCCCTCCTTTCCTGATACAGAGCCAATACCTGCTTGAAAAACAGGAGGGGAAAATGAGTCAGTAGTCTAACATGCTATCCCATTGCACTGATTTAACCATCTTTTAAATAAAAACAGGATGCCCAGAATAAAAATAAACGTATTGGCTCTAGGCGCGCTAGACATAATCTCCGTATGTCAAAGACAGGATTGTATATGAAGGAATCATGATAATAAATCATCTCATGGTATTGCTACAGGGATTTCAGAATGGTAGTAGGTCTGGCAAATTCCTCTGGAATGGCCCTATCCAATAGAATCTTCTGTGATGATGGAACTGCTCTAGATCTGTGCTGTCCGATACCATAACTTCTAGTCACATGTGGCTAGTAAGCCCTTGAAATGTGGCCAGTGTAAATGAGAAAGTGAATGTTAAATGTGATTTAATTTTAATTAATGTAAATTTTCATTTAGATAGCTACATGTTGCTAGTGGCTATCATATTTGACAGCTCAGTTCTAGAAAACTATAAAAATCTGTTAGAATGCCAGGTTCCCGAGAGCAAAGACCACATCTGCCTTCTTCCCTGCTCTGGCCTCAGTATCTCAAACTGTGCCTGGCACATAGTAGGTGCTCAGAAAATAGTGGATAAATCAAACCCCTTGAGGCAAGGAATAGAAAGAGGGTAAGGTTGCTGTCTGTTTTACATAATCAAAAAAAATTTTCAATGACTACATATAAAGGAATGTGGAAAGCACCTGAAATTTCAATAAAGAGGATGAAAAGGAGTTGTTTATTATAAAGAAATTTAAAATTTGGATTAAGTTAAATGTAGTCATCATGCTTCACGCGCGCGCACACACACACACACACACACACACGCACGGAAAAGTGAAATCAAAGAGGATCCTAGAATGGATAACTTCTTGAAATTTAGCTGAATTTGTATTCAAGAAGAGAATTACAACCAGGTTTAAGAAATATCCATTGAACAAGTCATCATTCTAGTCCATATGCAGAGATTAATTGTTGGGCAGCTATAAGGAAGAGAGGCAGGAGAAGAGAGAGAGAAGAAAGTAGGAGGGAGGGAGAAGGGCAGGCAGCAGGCCAGGCAGGAAAGCCCTTGGTTGTTGAGAGCAGCTGAGGAAGGAAAGGAGAGCTGTGTGAGCCCAGCAGTGGGACCAGATGAGACACCGTGAGATCCCTGCCAGCTCTGAGCTATGTCACACACTCAAGGTGGTTGCCATGCATCCTGTTAACTATAGGCCTCTCCAAAGGCACAGTGTTCGGACCAAATGCAACAAGGCGGATGGCTGATTTCTACTCAAAGCAGAGCAGGGTACACCCTTTCTGATAACATGGCAAGATTTTAACTGATCTACCTTAATAGCAATGAAAAAATAGACTATTCCACGCAGGTTAACTATTAGCTGACAACTCCAGCAAGGCTCACATGTTAATTGCTTTTTCTCAGGTATGGCAGAGTCCAAATAAGCCTGGAGCCTCAATATGTAAGGGGGAGTAAGGTGCTCAAGATCTTTCACAAGTTACTGTCCAGTGGAGCGAAGAGCTTCCTGCAGCTGGATTTCAGACCACGTCTGCCAAGTGATATCTGCTTGAATTGCTTGGCTTTCAGTCAAATATTTGTTATCTAGACTATCAGGCCTGAGGTTCAAGATGGGGACACGCTTGGCAGAAGACCCCAATAACTTCAGGTCAGACACAGCATTTTGAGTCCTTGTCATAGTGACACACTCAATTCAAGCAGATGACATCCGCTGATGAGTTAAGAATAGAGGGGACTGCTTCTTGACCTGGGTTGTGGTTACATGGGTTTTCATTTTACCCTGGACATATATCTTTTATGGACTCTTCTGTATATCGTATATCTCATAATGTAATATAAAAAGGAATAGAGCAACATCCTGCCATCACATTTTCCAGATTCTAGTTTAAATGGGTTTGTGCATTCAGTCACATTTACTGAGCCCTTCTGTGTGCTAGGCACTGGGCTAAGAGCTGGGGATTAAAAAGAGACATACTTCATTGCCTTGGCTTTACGAAAAGTTTAATGGGGAAGATTGACAAGTTAACAAATCACTGCAAATCAGTACGATACATATTTCCACAGAGACAATGTATAAGGACTTAGCTCAAAGGAAAGAACACATTTTTATTTGGGGTGGGCAGGGGGCACTTGATGAAGCAGAGAAAAACAAGAGAGGGCAAAGTACCGTCAGAGAAATTCTCCTGGAGGTAACAGTTTAAGCTGGATCATAAAGGGTATTCAGAGTTTTTCAGACAGATCATGAGAGGACATTCTAGACAGAGAGACCATCATGTAGAAAGCTAGAGATGGGGACGAGGCATGCCAGGTGTAGCTATAGAGAGACAGCAGAGAAGTGAGACTTCCTCCCTGAGCCAGCCGACAAGAGGTTAGCCTCCCCTACAAGGGGCTCCCAAGCCTCCATTACCTACCCTGGGTTAACACATGGCACCAGGTTGTTTTTGTCCGATTTCTTATGTGTATCCCCTACTGGACTATATGTATTTTTGGAGGGTGGGGGCCAGGGTCTGTGTCCATCTTTTCTACCGTATTTGAGTGAATGAATGGAAAAGAGTTTAGAAAGGTAGATTATAAAGGCTATATGTGCCAGGCTAAGGAATTTGGATCTTTTCTTATGGGCAATGCACAGCTCACCTTACACGGAGCCACTTTCTAAGTTAAGACTCTGGTTTATGGAATTTATAGGTTGTGATTGCCGAGTGGGGAGATTGTGGCTAGAAATTATACCGTAATGCTCATTTCCGGGAAACTAGATAAGCCACAGAAAGCCCTTTGTTCCAAAATGTGTTCTAAAAGAGGAGTAGCAAGCTGCTGGGAGTCAAAACATCCCCTGAATGGGTTAAACCTACGACTTTTCTCTGCTTAGGGTGAAGTATTTGACTCTTTCATCTTAACCCCCAAAATAGCTGAAGTCAGCATTCAGGGAAGGAGAGTTCAATGAGGGCAGGTAATGAAGCAGGTGGCTCAGGTTGGGTGAGGTGGACTTTGAGCGGCCAGAGGGCAGTGCAGGCGACTGTGCCTGGAGGGCAGGGAAAGTGAGACAGGGTGTGGGGGAGGTGCCGAAAGAGAGGTGGTGGCAAAAACAGCTTTGCCAGCATTGCAGTTTTGCCCAGGGCCATGGCAGATGCCCGGCTTGCCTCCAAAAACCATCTTCTCTGCTTCCTGCAGTCAACTGCTGATGCCTGAATTTACATATGAGGATTGCTTGAAGTTCTAAAAGCCTCAGGCTCTGCCAGTTCAGTCTGCAGGCGCTGGGCTTCCCAACTGCAGCTTCTCCAGTTCAGCCAGGTTTCTCGTCATCTACATCCGCCACACCCCACCCCCGCCCCCCCCAGAAGACTAACAGAGGCACAAGAGTGGAAGGAAGAGGCAAGAGAGGAGTTAAATGCATTTGGGTACCCACCTCTCTCACTTTTTCCTCTAGTTCATTCTTTGCCTGTCAACAGGTCCCTCAGAAATCTATTTCCCAGGAAACTCAAAGGTCTAAAAACCCCTAGAGAAGCTGGAATATTTCAAAATTTTCTTGCGACCACGAAATCTCCCACAGTGAGGGTCTACCTCACTGGTTCTCAACCAGGGGCAATTTTGCCCCACCTTCTACCCCCAGGAAACATTTGGCACTGCCTAGAAGAATTTTTGGTTGTCACAACTTGAAGGATGCCACTGGCTGCAGTGGTAGAAGCCATGCTACTACGCATCCTGTGATGCACAAGACAGCCCCCAGACAAGGAATTATCCAACCCAAAAGGTCAATAGTTGAGAAAACCTAGTCTATCGGAATCTAAAATTCAACTTCTTATTGTTGCTTCTCAAAGAAAAATGGCACAAGCTAGTTGCCCTCAACATCTGCAAAGTCCTAAAGGACAGACCTCATCCCAAGTTCTTGCAATCTGAAGCCAGAAACAGCATGCTCCAGGGCCCCATCTGCCATCCCATACAGAGTTTCACAACATCCTCCTCTGCTCTGCTCACTCAATCTTTGGACCAAAGACCAAGTTAGGACATCATGCGGTTATGGTGTTAGAATGATCAACATGACAAGCCGCTTTTGGCAAACATCAATAGGTCC
This sequence comes from Equus asinus, assembly GCF_041296235.1. Lineage (NCBI taxonomy): Eukaryota > Metazoa > Chordata > Mammalia > Perissodactyla > Equidae > Equus > Equus asinus. The sequence goes on from NC_091812.1 coordinate 32,934,916, forward strand.
AATCTCCTGCTCTTGGGCGTGAGTTTTGGACAGAATAAATCCAGTTACCATTGCAGTGAAGCAAGAGGAGAACCCAGAGGCCTTAACTTATCGTTCAGAAGTCACCAAATATTGGTGATCCAGGTGAAGTCTAGCAAACTTCAACACTTCCCTTCCCAAG